>NC_000073.6:12036554-12636554 GCF_000001635.26 Mus musculus | reverse complement strand
ATAATTATAACCAATCATACTATTCAATAGATTTATTTTCCTTGTGTCCTTGAGAAAGGGTCTCTAGCTTCCTTGGACTAGCTACATAGACTATGCTCTTGTTTCTGATTTACAGACATCTACCTCCCTCTTCCTCCTGAGTAGTGGGATTAAACAAGTGGGCTGTTGACACAGCTCATGCAATATATCTTCAAATGTCCCTCCTGTTCTGAAACTCTTCCTTTCTCTTTGGTTACTGTCTGTGCCTTCCCTCTGGTTCCCCTTTGACTCTTCTGAAATGTGCTCATGTACACATCTCTGCACAAGTGTTTGATGAGATGTACATTTTTACTTAGATCACTTGAGACACAATGTTCATTCTTGTTCCATTTACCACATAATGAGTGATAAATGTGGGCTTCTCTTTCCCTCAGTGCCTCCATGTGGGGCTACCGGGTGACCCAGAGTTTCGTCTTTGCCATTGAGGAGATTAATAGGAGTGCTCACTTGTTGCCCAATTTGACACTGGGCTTCTCCATTCGAAACTCTGGAGACTCAGTGCATGGAGCCCTCTATGAGACAATGGGCTTTCTCACAGGGCAGAAGGAGCCCATCCCCAACTACACATGCCAGCATGGCTCTCCTCAGGCTGCCTTGGTTGGGGACACACGGTCTTCCCTGTCTGTCTCCATGGCCAGACTTCTGGGACTGTACAAGTTTCCCCAGGTGAGTTGCACAACGCCTTATTCTTTAGTGAATGTGGTGCAGTCTCTTAATGATGATGGTGATGGTCACAGCAGTGAGCAGCTCTGCTGAGGAGACAGCTTCCCTGAAATATTCTCCCCATGTCCAACATGGTTCTTTCCTCCATGTATTGATAATTTAGAAATAATTATCATCCCCCTGCATTGAAAAAAATGTGAGAAAATGTTTTATTTTTTAAAAATATATTTAAAAGTTTTATGTGTATTGAGTATTTTGTCATATATATATAGCTAGCTAGCTTGTGGACATCAGAAGGGAGCATTGGAGTTTCTAGAACTGTTGTTACATATAGTTTTTATATGTCCTAAGGGTGCTTGAAATTAAACTTCGGTCCTATGATAGAGGACTAAGTAGTATTAACCATTCACTAATCTCTCCATCACCATATTAATCAATCCATCAATTTATTATTATTATTATTAGAAAGGGAGAGCAACTGTGTCTGTGATATTGTGAATGTGTTTGTGTGTGTGTCTGTACATGAACCTTTGCATATCTGTGGAGTCCAGAGAGGCCTCCTTCATCACTCCCCACCTATCCCTTTAGTCAAGATCTCTTCCTGAACCTACAGCCCATGATTTCTTGGCTAGGCTGGAAGGTTGAAAGCTCCACCCAGCCTCCTGTGTGTATCCCTCTTAGAGCTGAGGTTATTGTCATGAAGGGAATGCCCAAGTAGTTCTATGAGTACTAGGATCTGAGCTCCTATCCTTATGATTTTGCAGCAAGTGCTTTTGGTCATCTTGGTATCTCTCCATCCCTCAAAATGAGGCATATTTAAATTGGTAGAAACTTCATTTTTTTCTCTGTAAACGCTAACATACCAAAAACCAAACTTCGTTTCTGTTTTTTTCTGGGTGTGTATTTGTGTGTGTGTGTGTGTGTGTGTGTGTGTGTGTGTGTGTGTGTGTGCATATATGCAGCATTTCTCTGTGTAATCTAGGTTGCCCTTGAACTCTTGATCTTATTCCCTTTGATGTATGAGTCCTGTGCACTATTATGCTCAGAACAGAAACTTGATATATTGAATATTTAAAAGAACTTCTTGTATTCCAGCCTGTAGGGCTGCAAGATAAATTTTAGTTAAATTTGAATTTCAGGACTGGAGTAATGGCTCAGAGATAAAGAGCACTGAGAGTTCTTTTAGAAAATTTCAAATCCCAATAACCACATGGTGGTTTATATGAATCTGCAACTCCATTTCCAGACATGTGACTCCCTCTTCTGTCCTGCATGGTTAGCAGATATTTATGTGGTACAAATCATACATACAGGAGAAACACTCATTCATAGAAAATAGTAAAAAATTGAGTTTCTGAAAATCAATGAATTGTTTTTAGTCTAAGTTTGTCACAAAATTTGTATTAAAATATAATTTGTTTTCAACTAGTAATATGTGTTTCATGGGACAAACTTATACAAAGAAATGATCACAGCTCATCTGCAATCCAAACATAACAGAACAGCTTTTGTTTTATTGCACAGCCTGGCAAGACCACCTGCATGAGTTTTAGTGAGCCTTTTCTCTCCACATGAAGCAACCAGAAGCTAGGGCCTTTGTCTTAAGACAGTATAAACTTTACACATTTTGTAGTGGAAGAAGGTTTTCACTCATACTCTGAGGCTGACCAGCCACAATTGGTGCCTCTCAAACCAACCAGAATGGACCACACGAGGCCACACCAGACCAGACCAAACCACCACAGACACAGAACCCACATGTCACATCTTCAAGTACTCTCTGTTTTAAGAACATATGAACACCTCCTCCTCTACAAATTGATGAATCAGATTACCATTTCTCTTACATCTGGAAAACCTCACAATGGTGGTCTGAAAAAAGCCCATAATTCATTTGTTCTTATCAGGTACAGCAAGATGGCTCATTGAGTAAAGGTGCTTGCTAACAAGCTTGATGGCCTGAGTTTGAGCCTCTGGAAAACGAGCCCCCAAATTTGTCTTCTATGTCTATACATATATTGTCATTGAATGGCAGACAGACATACAGACATAGACACATAGACACACATATAGACACACACATGCACACACACACACAGACATGAATTTTCTAAGGAACATCCTAACAGCTGTGTGCAAATGAGAGAGTCAGACCAAGTCTAGCTGAGGTGCTGGAAACAACTATAGGGGTGGGCAATGGGAAGGACAGATGATGAAAAGCCACAGGGCTGTCTGTGATGATCGGCTAGTGAAGGGTACACAGCTGCTTGGTAGAATCAGCACTTTTTACAAAGCATTATTGTAGGGATGGTTCTGATACTGTCTTGCTCCCCAATTGGTTCTTGATCTGTCAGTAAAGAAACCATGGGCCATTTCCTGGGCAGAAGGAATAGGCAGGACTTCCAAGTCTCTGGAGGAAAAGAGACATATGCAAGGGAGAAGAGTTTGCCATGCTTTGGAGAGAGAAGAACCAAGTAGCCATGTGAGGTCTCAGGAGGAGTGAGACTGTGGCCCCTCCTACAGGTGAGTGGTCAGGGATGTTTAGCAGGGACTAAACAACTTATCTTAGCAACTAAAGTTTAAGGCAGGTAGGAGGTGAGGAGATAAGAATATTGTCAAGGGCACACTTTTCCAGGAGGGAGATAGTAGTGTCCAGCAATTGTGTCCAAAGGCAAGTTGAAAAGGAACAGCTGTGTGTGTGTGTGTTTCTTTTATCTGTGGCAAGGGAACCTGGGTTGGGGCTGGTATCCTGACCTGTTTCTGGATCTAGGTGTGGTAGCTAAAGCTAAATGCAACACATTATTTTCATTTCCTTTCCTGAAAATTGTTATGCTTTAGGTTATAATATACATTTATGTGTATGTGTATATGTCTGTGTGAGTCTATGCAACAGGTGTGGGAGGAATCCAGAAGCAAGTGTCAGATTTCCTGGGGCTGGAGTTATAAACAGTTGTGAGCCACCAGATGTGGGAGCCTGGACTAGGACTTGGGTCCTCTACAAGACGAGCAAGGGCTGGAACTGCTGAGATATCTCTCCCAGCCCCATCCTTCTGACATTCAAACCAGACCATTAGTTTTCTCCCGAGTCTTGGATCTCATCTACTCTCATATTGCCTGGCTCTTCCTTGACAGGTCAGTTACTCATCTTCACTACCCAGTCTGAGTGACAAGATTCAGTTTCCATCTTTTCTTCGGACCCTGACTAGTGACATTACATCTTCCCATGCAGTTACCCAGCTGATAATTCACTTTCAATGGTCCTGGGTGATCATTCTTGCCCAAGATGATGACTTTGGGCAGCAGGCCAGCTCTCTGGCCACTCAGCAGCTGAGTCCAGCTGGGGTTTGCATTGAGTATCACCTTCACGTCCCTTCCTATCAGTCCTTGGGGAAGATTGAAGAGACTGTCCAGAAGATGCAGAAATGTACAGCCAAAGTTGTTCTGGTTTTCTTAAGCAATTTAAATTTCCAGCTCATCCTACGTGGTTTACTGGGTGTCCCTGTCTCAGGACAGGTGTGGGTCAGCAAAGGCACTCTGCACATGGCACTTGCCCTGACCATACCAGGCATTTCCCAGGTGTTGCAAGGCACATTTGGCCTTCTGTATCACAGCAGCAGGGCTATTGGCTTCCCTGAGTTCCTTGCTCACCTGCGCCCCAGCCAGACCCCAGAAGACATGTTTATAAAGAAGTTCTGGGAGTTCACCTTTGATTGTACATGGCCCTACCAGAACAGCACAGTGACAGAGGGTGTCCAGTTCTGCACAGGAAATGAGAGTCTGAAAAACAAGCCACATCCATTTCCAGAAGTGAGTAAAATTGATGCTGCTTACACAGCTGTCTACAGCATTGCCCATGCTCTGCACAATATGCTAGCCTGTGAGCACCAGGAGAGGAAAGGTACAAATTCTCACAACTTCCATTCCTGGCAGGTAAGAGAGACATGTGTGGAGTGGATGCTTCATAGATGGTTGGGGAACAGCCATAATGGTTTTTACTTAGCTGTAGAAGTGCAGCAGACTATGTACTTCAGCAAGGATGTTCCATATTTGCACTGAGGTGCACCATAGAAGCTGCATTTTTCAAGGAATCCTTGCTGTGTGTGTGATATCAGATGAATCCAGTTCCAGTGGGTTGCTTTTGTTCAAATACAAAATACCTAGTACATTTAGTATTCACATAATGGCAAACATTTTATTGTCCTAAATTTGAGCTTAGACATACAGTGGATGCTTTTAGTACAGGCATGTTGAAAGTCAGAATTTCAAAGACATATCAAATCTCTCTCTCTCTCTCTCTCTCTCTCTCTCTGTATATATATACATATATATATATATATATATATATATATATATATATGTATATATATGTGTGTGTGTGTGTGTGTGTATGTGTAGGCATGCAGCCACATGATTGAGGTGTGCTTACAGTGTGTACATGTCTAAGATTGTCTGAGGATGATGTGAGAAATTACCCTTCAATCACTCGTCTACCTTATTCTTTGGGGCATGGTATCTCACTCAAACCTAGAACTCGTTGATATGCCTTATGATGGTAGATAACTTACTCTGAGTATTGCCTCTCTCGACCCCCATGAAGCTGTACAGATGTAGTGCCACATTCACCTGTCATTTAGGATGGTTCTGGATATTTTAATTCCTATCTTCTAATTTGTGTGGCAAGAACTTTAATGACTGAGCCAACTCTCATGTCCTTACCTCATTTTCTATGTATAATAGTATTTTAAAATTTCATACATTTATATAAAACTTTTTTCATTTTATCCCAGTATCCAGTATCTATCTATCTATCTATCTATCTATCTATCTATCTATCTATCTATCTATCATCTACAATTTCCAGTCCGCTTTGGGTAGAATAGGCCTAGATATGCATGTTGACCCTTGGAAGACATACTATTCCCTGATGAGGTAAAATAAGCATGGTGGTTAAGGAGGGGCTATGTTTTCATAACCTTCAGTGAGATTATCTGAGTCTCTGTGTGCTAAGTGAAAGATACACATCATTTTGAATCAGAAGAACAGTGATAGTTGTTGGCTTTTTGGTCAAGATGGACAGATTAGTAATTACAGGAGGCCAAGTTCGATGACTCATCTTACTACACAGGAGATTGAGGCAAGAGAATCAAGTTCCATGTCAACCTAGACTACACAGCAAAATACCATCACAAAATAACAATATATGAGCGTGGTGGTACCTGTGTGTAATCTAGGATGAAGATGTAAAGTAAATGAAGGAGTGATGAGCAAATGAAGAGCCTACTAAGACCTGAGAAGTTTTGTCAGGAAATACCTGAGGTCTGAATCAAGAATAAGAAGTCTCACTATGGGAAGAAGTGATAGGATTACAGATGGTAGGGACAGCATGTGCCTACACCCTAGAATGGAGATAAATAAGATGAACCACATGTGTGGAGCTGAAGGAGTGGAATATCCTGGTCAAAGTGATTGGGAGGCTTAGGTGGGCTGGGGCTTGTCTGTGGAAGGCTTGCTAGGGTTTGGAGTCTAAAGAGTATGATAGGAAGTGTGAGGACAGTAGTGCACAGACAAATGAGACACTGGAGCCAGTATCACATTGTGATATTTTGGGTTCAATTTTAAGGCTGATGAGATGTCTCAGTGGGTAAAGGCTCTTGTTTCCAAGCATAAATTCAATTCCTGTGTCTCACATTGCAGCAGAACAGAAAATTTCTGTGAGTTGTTATCTGAAATCCCCACTGAGTGTGAGATGTATTTTCTCTCTTAAAAATGATCTGGATCAAGTATTATAAATTATTACTTTAGTAAAGGTAGAATATTTTCTTGACTCCTTAGAAATATCGCAGGTCCTTTACCCCCTTATGATTACTGTGGATAGTTTTGATTGAAGTAGCTCTGTATCCCTTCAGACACCATTTGGACAAGACACTGAACAGTCCCTGGACAGTCAACAATATTTCCCTTTCTTTCTCAGCTGCTCCATGCCCTCAAAAAGGTACACTTCAAGACTCTGGATGGAATCAAGATTATGTTTGATGCCAATGGAGATTTGGTGACAAAATTTGATATTTTCCAAGGGCAGAAGACTCCTGCAGGTGTATTCCACTTGGTGCATGTAGGCATGATAGACCCTCAAGTCTCTTCTGGGAACAAAATGATGGTTCAGTTGAAGGAGGATCTCCAAGTAAGTTCCCTGAATGCAGAGGAAACTGTTGTCCTAGTGTTTCAAAGTCTATGGGAAATTTCAAGTCCAGGGTTCCTCCTGTCTACTTATGCATGAAGTGGATGTAGGCCATTCAGTTATAACTGACCATGCTCTTTACCTTACAAGAGATCTTCCTTTGAGTGATACTTTATTGAGCAGCAAAAATGAATGTATCAGAGCTGGGGCTGTAATAATGGCTCACTGGCTAAAGTGTTTACTGTGCAAGCAAGCACAAGGCCCAGACTTTGGATCTCCAATAAGTTTGTACATGCTAACTGTCAGTGTGTTCTACTTGTAATTTTGTTTTTGAAGGTGACATGAATTGGATGCTCATAGCACATAATAATCAGAACAACAAATGCACTAAATAAAGATAGAATACTAAAAGCAGTAAGGGAAAAAGGTCAAGTAACATACAAAGGCAAGCCTATCAGAATTACACCAGATTTTTCACCAGAGACTATGAAAGCCAGAAGAGCCTGGACAGATGTTATACAGACACTAAGAGAACACAAATGCCAGCCCAGGCTACTATACCCAGCCAAATTCTCAATTACCATAGATGGAGAAACCAAAGTATTCCATGACAAAACCAAATTCACACAATATCTTTCCAGGAATCCAGCCCTTCAAAGGATAATAACAGAAAAATACCAATACAAGAAAGGAAACCATGTCCTAGAAAAAGCAAGAAGGTAATCCCTCAACAAACTTAAAAGAAGATAGCCACAAGAACAGAATGCCAACTTTAACAACAAAAATAATAGGAAGCAACAATTACTTTTCCTTAATATCTCTTAATATCAATGGGCTCAACTCCCCAATAAAAAGACATAGACTAACAGACTGGCTACACAAACAGGACTCAACATTTTGCTGCTTACAGGAAACTCATCTCAGAGAAAAAGATAGACACTACCTCAGAATGAAAGGCTGGAAAACAATTTTCCAAGCAAATGGTCTGAAGAAACAAGCTGGAGTAGCCATTCTAATATCTAACAAAATCAGCCTCCAACCCAAAGTCATCAAAAAAGACAAGGAGGGGCACTTCATACTCATCAAACGTAAAATCCTTCAAGAGGAGCTATCAATTCTGAATATCTATGCTCCAAATACAAGGGCAGCCACATTCATTAAAGAAACTTAAGTAAAACTCAAAGCACATATTGCACCTCACACAATAATAGTGGGAGACTTTAACACACCACTTTCACCAATGGAAATCATGGAAACAGAAAATAAACAGGGACACAGTGAAACTAACAGAAGTTATGAAACAAATGGATCTAACAGATATCTACAGAACATTTTATCCTAAAACAAAAGGATATAACTTCTTCTCAGCACCTATTCAAGAACTATTCAAAGAATTAAGCAGACGAGGAGCTGGTTCTTTGAGAAAATTAACAAGATGGATATACCCTTAGCCAGACTCACTCGAGGGCACAGGGAAAGCATCCTAATTAACAAAATCAGAAATGAAAAGGGAGACATAACAACAGATCCTGAAGAAATCCAAAATACCATCAGATCCTTCTACAAAAGGCTATAGTCAACAAAACTGGAGAACCTGGTTGAAATGGACAAGTTACTAGACAGATACCAGGTACCAAAATTAAATCAAGATCAGGCTAATGATCTAAACAATCCTATATCCCCTAAAGAAATAGAAGCAGTCATTAATAGTCTCCCAATCAGAAAAAGCCCAGGATCAGATGGGTTTAGTGCAGAGTTCAATCAGACCTTCAGAGAAGATCTAATCCCAGTTCTTCACAAACTATTCCACAAAATAGAAACAGAAGATACTCTACCCAACTCATTCTATGAAGCCACAATTACTCTGATACCTAAACCACAGAAAGACTCAACAAATATAGAGAACTTCAGACCAATTTCCCTTATGAATATCGATGCAAAAATCCTCAATAAAATTCTTGCTAACTGAATCCAAGAACACATCAAAGCAATCATCCATCCTGACCAACTAGGTTTCATCACAGGGATGTAGGGATGGTTCAATATACAGAAATCCATTAACGTAATCCAGTATATAAACAAACTCAAAGACAAAAAACCACATAATCATCTTGTTAGATGCAGAGAAAGCATTTGACAAAATCCAACACCTATTCATGATAAAAGTCTTGGAAAGATCAGGATTCAAGGCCCATACCTAAACATGATAAAAGCAATCTACAGCAAACCAGTAGCCAACATCAAAGTAAATGGTGAGAAGCTGGAAGCAATCCCACTAAAATTAGGGACTAGACAAGGCTGCCCACTTTCTCCCTACCTATTCAACATTGTACTTGAAGTCCTAGCCAGAGTAATTGGACAACAAAAGGAGATCAAGGGGATACAAATTGGAAAGGAAGAAGTCAAAATATCACTTTTTGCAGATGATATGATAGTATATATAAGTGACCCTAAAAATTCCACCAGAGAACTCCTGAACCTGATAAACAGCTACAATGAAGTAGCTGGTTATAAAATTAAGTCAAACAAGTCAATGGCCTTTGTGTACACAAAGGATAAACAGGCTGACAAAGAAATTAGGGAAATAACACCCTTCCCAATAGTCACAAATAATATAAAATACCTTGGCGTGACTCTAACTAAGGAAGTGAAAGATCTGTATGATAAAAACTTCAAGTCTCTGAAGAAAGAAATTAAAGAAGATCTCAGAAGATGGAAAGATCTCCCATGCTCATGGATTGGCAGGATCAATATAGTAAAAATGGCTATCTTGCCACAAGCAATCTACAGATTCAATGCAATCCCCATCAAAATTCCAACTCAATTTTTCAACGAATTAGAAAGGCCAATCGGCAGATTCATCTGCAATAACAAGAAACCTAGGATAGCAAAAACTCTTCTCAAGGATAAAAGAACCTCTGGTGGAATCACCATGCTGGACCTAAAGCTGTACTACAGAGCAATTGTTCAAAATTCATGGTACTGGTATAGCGACAGACAAGTAGACCAATGAAACAGAATTGAAAACCCAGAGATGATCCCACACACCTACGGTCACTTGATCTTTGTCAAGGGAGCTAAAACCATCCATTGGAAAAAAGACAGCATTTTCAACAAATGGTGCTGGCACAACTGGCAGTTATCATGTAGAAGAATTCGAATTGATCTATTCCTATCTCCTTTTACTAAGGTCAAATATAAGTGGATTAAGGAATTCCACATAAAACCAGAGACACTGAAACTTATAGAGGAGAAAGTAGGGAAAAGCCTCGAAGATATGGGTACAGGGGAAAAACTCCTTAATAGAACAGCAATGGCTTATGCTGTAAGATCGAAAATCGATAAATGGGACCTCATAAAATTGCAAAGCTTCTGCAAGTCAAAAGACACCGTTAATAAGACAAAAAGAACACCAACAGATTGGAAAGGTTCTTCACCTATCCTAAATCAGATAGGGGACTAATATCCAATATATATAAAGAACTCAAGAAGGTGGACTCCAGAAAATCAAATAACCCCATTAAAAAATGGGCTCAGAGCTAAACAAAGAATTCTCACCTGAGGAATACTGAAGGGATGAGAAGCACCTGAAAAAATGTTCAACATCTTTAATCTTCAGGGAAATGCAAATCAAAACAACTCTGAGATCCCACCTCACACCAGTCAGAATGGCTAAGATCAAAAATTCAGGTGACAGCAGATGCTGGCGAGGATGTGGAGAAAGAGGAACACTCCTCCATTGTTGGTGGGATTGCAAGCTTGTACAACCACTCTGGAAATCAGTCTGGCGGTTCCTCAGAAAATTGGACATAGTATTACCAGAGGATCCCTCAATACCTCTCCTGGGCATATATCCTGAAGATGTCCCAACCAGTAAGGACACATGCTCCACTATGTTCATAGCAGTCTTATTTATAATAGCCAGAAGCTGAAAAGAACCCAGATGCCCCTCAGCAGAGGAATGGATACAGAAAATGTGGTACATTTACACAATGGAGTACTACTCAGCTATTAAAAAGAATGAATTTATGAAATTCCTAGGCAAATGGATGGACCTGGAGGGCATCATCCTGAGTGAGGTAACCCCATCACAACGCAACTCACACAATATGTACTCACTGATAAGTGGATGTTATTAGCCCAGAAACTTAGGATACCCAAGATTTAAGATACAATTTGCTAAATGCATGAAACTGAAGAAGATCGAAGACCAAAGTGTGGACACTTTGCTCCTTTTTAGAATTGTGACCAAAACATCCATGGAAGGAGTTACAGAGACAAAGTTCGGCACTGTGATGAAAGGATGGACCATCTAGAGAGTGCTATATCTGGGGATCCATCCCATAATCAGCTTCCAAACGCTGACACCATCGCATACCCTAGCAAGGCTTTACTGAAACGACCCAGATATAGCTGTCTCTTGTGAGACTATGCCAGGGCCTAGCAAACACAGAAGTGGATGCTCACAGTCAGCTATTGGATGGATCACAGGGCCCCCAATGTAGGAGGTAGAGAAAGTACCCAAGGAGTTAAAGGGATCTGCAACCCTATAGGTGGAACCATATTATGAACTAACCAGTACCCTCCTGGGGCTCTTGACTCTAGCTGCATATGTATCAAAAGATGGCCTAGTCTTCCATCACTGGAAAGAGAGGCCCATTGGACTTGCAAAATTTATATGCCCCAGTACATGGGAATGCCAGGGCCAAAAAGTGGGACTGTGTGTGTTGTGGAGTTGGGGGCGGGGGAAGGTATGGGGAACTTTTGGTATAGCAAATGAAATGTAAATGAGGAAAATACCTAATATAGTATATTAAAAAAAACCATTATCTTGTAACCAGTGGTGCAACACACAAGACTTTGGGAAACATGAGGTTCAAATGCTGATGTTTATTAACAAAATTATCAGCTGATTTGATGTAGATCTGTCTATATGTGTAGTCTGATGCATCAAAATAACTCAGCTTTCTGTCCTGTGCCTATTATAAGCCATCTAGGAAAGGCTATGGCAAGCAGGTGAATTTTTTTTGGAGATGGCACAAAATCATAGCTGTGATGGGTGTGCTCTGAGATACGGGTCCTCAGACACTTCATCCTAGGTTTGCGTCTGGCTGCTGATATGCCTTTCCTGTCACTATTTTATAGCCTAATGATTCATGTGTATCAACCCACTCTATTTGGCAGATCTCCTGAAGAATCAATATGAATCTGTATTTTCTAGTAGTAATGGTGTATAGATGAATTGATGATTGCATAATTCCAGGTAATGATTTTATTGCATTTCTAAACTGATACAAGTAATCTCAAGGCCCCTATATAATAAAAGCTGCAAATAGTTTCATGTGTCACAGGATAATTGTACTAGGAAAAGAAAGCAGGTTTGGAACAAATGTACACTCAAAGAGAACACTCTTTAGATTACGAACAAGGCCACTAACTGGTAACTAAAGGTCATAAACTTGGTAAGGGCAATTTATTATAGGTGCAAGGGCAGAAAATAAATGATTGACTAATCTATCTATACAATGCTTCAAAAAAGTAATACACAAGGTAGATGATTTGTTTCTTGACAAAACAGTGCTAACTTATGACATAAAAATTATTGCTTTAAACTTATAATGAACTTATGGAGCTAGTAACAGATAATGAATGTTTAGGTACTAGTCTTAATTGAAAGACATGTAAACAATTCTGCTGTAACTCCTTAAATCTTATAGATCTATGACCTGAACTGTTGACTTAAACTTACTATGAACTTATGGAATGGAAAAAAAGCTTATAAAATTATGTTATCAAATATCTTGTGAAAGTATAAAAACTAAGAACTATAAAAAGTGACAGTGCCTCTTTCTTTATCTTCCTCTAGTATGTGTGTCTCTGTATTTGCCTGAAAATTTCCTCCCCTCCCCTCCCCTCCCCTCCCCTCCCCTCCCCTCCCCTCTCCTCCCCTCCCCTCCTCTCCCCTCCCCTCCCCTCCCCCTTTCTCTTTCCTTCCCTTTCTCTTCCTTTCCTCTTTGGCTCACAAAGAGTTAAGGAACTCTTAAGACTCTTGCCTGGCCACTGAGAAGCCTGGGTCAAAGAGAAAAGAACTTAAGTAACCAAGCTTTTTCTTTACCCCTGCTTCTGTCAGCAGGAGTTAATTGCCAGAAGCCAACTGCTTTTGGCCCCAGAATGGCAAAGAGTTAAAGAGTTAGATTCCAAGAAGTCATCAGCTTCTGGCCCTGATTTCCATTGCTACCCTTGCTGCATTTCCTGGGTAACCCTGTGATGCTGTGCTGGACCTCAGCATATGCCAGTGGACAGAGTCCCCTCGTCTGCAACTTTGTCTAACTTAGATCAGGTGGCATCACCTGTCTGTGGTGGTCTTAAGGTTTCCACATGAGAATGAGGTTCCCATTCTTGGATTTGTCAAGTATAAAGGACACATGGTAAGTGTTCAGAGGATTGATTTGAAGTACTTTTCAATGGGGTTGACCTGGTTGGGATTTCCGTGGCTTTCTGTTGTGGCAGATATCTCAGCATCCCACATTTCTAACTTGATGATCCTTGCCTGGAAGTAGAGCTGTGTCAAGAGAAACCGAGTCAGTTCTTATAAGTCCCATGAAAAGAGTGTTCTCTGTAAACTTGTGTGTGTGTTTTAATGGAGTCATTATCCACAATTTTAGTCTTTTTGAAGCTCAAGAACACTTCGAGTTTATGAGAAAACCACAGGATAGTCAAATTGTAAATCTCAACATCTTTACAGGGGAGGGAGAAGGAGAAGAGGAAGAAAGGCAACCATGTCTTCTAAGTTAGTCACAGAGGCCTTCAAGCAGCCACAGGGCATCAGAGAGCATCATAATAAGAAATAGAATGTTGAGAGTATCAAAGGAAGCATGCTCAGGCTATGGATTGTATCTAAAAGAAAGAAAAGAGATAAATAGAAGGAAATAGCGGAAAAATGATGGTTTTGTAACTGAGACAAGCAGGCTGACTTGGCAGAAGGGAATGGCAGTGTTTCTGTAATGTCTGACAATATTATAGTTTTCATTGTTTATTTTGCATATATGGATGCTTTGCCTGCACAAATATTTGTGTTATGTGTGCATCTGGCGCTTGCAGAAGTCAGAAGAGGGAATTGGGTCTTCTGGAACTGGAGTTATGCTGTGAGGTGCTCTGTAGGTGCTGGGGATTAAACACTGCTTCTGTCAGTGAGCAGCGCACACTCCTGACAGCTGAGCCATCTCTATAGCCCTCTATTGCCAATTGTTAACATATGAGCTACAGAGAGATTGGAAGCCAACCCTCACACAGTTTCCTATAGGTCTGAAGCTATAGCTAAGGAAACTATATGTAGCCCATCCTCTATTACACACAATGGTTCCTGCACAGTTTGGCATCACTTGGGCAGAAATATTTTCTGAAAGGCCTCTCATATAGTGGGCTGAGAGGAAACTTTTCTGTTCTGCTTTTCAGTGTGAGTTCAGGCATCTTTATCTCTGGAGAATCACTGGTGACACTATGCTCCTTGTTAGTAGGTGCCCACCTCCATCTGCAGTGAAAGCTGCCTTCCAGGGTTCAGCCAGGTACCCCGACTGGGAGCCCCCCACTGCTGTTTTGATTGCAGTCCATGCCCTGAGGGACAGTTTACAGACCAAAGAGGTAAGGACTTATGGAACTGGAATCTGATTGATTCACAGGGCATTGTGAGCTTCCTGTATTTTTCCAATATCTTAATAACTATTCTACTGTTGTAAAGAGACACCATGACCTAGGCAGTTTCTAAAAGAAACTTATTGAAATTGGGCTTACTTAGAATTTCACAGGCTGAGTCCATGGCTGTAATTGCAGTACATGTGACAGGAGGTAATCAGGCATGGTGTTACACCAGTATCTGAGAGCTTAAGTTCTGATCCACAGGCAGCATGCAGTTGTTAACATGGAGAGTGGACCTGGTTTGGATTTTGAACTCTCAGAGGCCATATCTTCTGACACACCTCCTCCAATAAGGCTACAGCTCCCAATCCATCTCTAACTATCCACCCTGTAGGAACCAAACATTCAAATATATGAGCCTATGGGGGCCATTCTCATTTATACCATCTCTCCTATCTATTGAGGTGTGCCAGTCTTTGCTTTCCTGTGGACTTAGGTAGGAACACCATTGAGAAATCTTCCCAGACTGGAGAGATGGCTCAGCCGTTAAAGGCTAAGCTCACAACCAAAAATATAAGAGAATTCTTCCCTTATACTTATTCCTTGGTAAGTGCCTTATTGAGAAAGACAAATGAATGATCCATAATTGCACAACCTCATGGATTATCCATTCACAAACATTATAAAAGTAAGTGATTTTCTATTCCAGCCCTTGATTTGAATAACAATATGGAGGCTTTTATATGTATTAAAAGCTTCAGTCACTATAGCTGGGTAGATTCTGAGCTATTCTAACCAGAGATTTCTGAACTGGCCTACTTCCCAACCCAATGTCCTATTATCTGCCATCTTGGTCTTGCCATGGCAATTCCTTCTTCATTTGTGTCTTGATGGGAGATGTTTGGGATAGTTTTGTGCACTGTGCCTTCAGGTTCTGATTGCTACATCCAGAGATCTGGTTGCAGTCTAGGCACTGACATCGTCAATCATCTTCTTCTCAGTGATGTGTAAAAATTCTATTCCATCACCTCTGAGTCAGCTTATAGCTGTGCAGAAAGGAGTAGGGAAGGTCTTGTGATCCAAGTCAAGGTTTGGCAATCAAAAGGATAGTTTAAAAAAGGAAGAATAGGTGAAGGACTAGGAAGATTCACCATGGGCAGATTGTTAGAGGAGTATCTATGGGGACATACATGGAATAGAGCTATTCAGTGCAATACTCAGATTGCAGGTAATGCCAAATGAGTGGGAGTAGGCAGCCATATACAGATGAATTTCTGCCTAATATAATCCTTGAAGTCTCTTAATAAGTTTATTAGGTCTCTGTGTTACTTATTTGGGAGCCAAAATGGGCTAAAGCAGGCATAGAAACACTTTGTTGGCCGCAGAAGGTGAGAAGAAAAGCTCCCAGAACTACATTTACCAAATAATGTACACACTCTGGGTCCTGATCAAGAAACGTGGCATAATCAACAAAGGAATAGACATGGCTCCAGCTGCATACATTGCAGAGGATGGCCTTGTCATACATCAATGGGAGGAGAGGTCCTTGGTCCTATGAAGGCTCTATAGATGCCCCAGTGTAGGGGAACTGAGGGTGGGAGGCAGAAGTGGGTGGGTGGAGAAAACCCTCATAGAAGCAGGGGGAGAGAGAATGGGATAGGGGGTTTCCTGAGGGAGGGACTGGGAAAAGGAATAACATTTGAAATGTAAATAAAGAAAACATCCAATTTTTAAAAAAAAGGTTGCTGCCTCTCCTTCGAGTCTCAGATTGCCACCCTACCAACTATTACCAAGAAAATGTAGGACAATGGCACCCACAAGAACGGAGAACTATACTCCTCAGAAACCTCTCTCTCTATAGACCTCAGGTTCTGAGCCTGAAAGATAGTAGGGTAGTGTAAGTAAATGCAGCCAAGAGTAAACGGGGCAAAAATCCCAGGGAAGCACAGCCTGGAAGAATAAATGGGGCAAAAGACCCAGGGAAGCACAGCCTGGAGTTTATTGGTAGGTCGATTTTACAGAATTTAAGCCGGGAAAATATGGTTACAAATACCTTCTAGTGTTTGTAGATGTTTTTTCTGGATGGGTTGAGACATTCCCCACCAAGCAGGAAACAGCTACCATGGTAGCTAAGAAGATATTAGAAGAAAAATTTTCAGAGATTCGGAGTGCCCAAGGTAATTGGATTGGACAATGGTCCTGCTTTTGTCTCTTAAGGTAAGTAAGGGATTGGCAGAGATATTGGGGGCTAATTGGAAGCCCCATTGTGGGTACTCTCCCCAGAGCTCAGGGCAGGTAGAGAAAATAAACAGAACCCCTACAAGAGACCTTGACTAAATTGACCTTGGAGATTGGTTCTGACTGGTTGGTGCTCCTCCCCTTGGCCCTGAATACCCCCTACCATTTTAACTTGACCCCTTTTGAGATCCTGCATGGGACACCCACTCCCTTGACCCTGGTTCTTGCTCCCCTTTAGAGTGACTTTTCAAGCTGAAAACAGTCTCATGGTTCAATTGCAAGCTTTCCAAATCTGCCACCTGGAATTGTGGCCTAAACCTAGTGCCCTGTATAACACAGGTACCCCAGAGGTTCCACACAAGTACCAAGTTAGAGATTGGATATATGTTAAGAGACATGGTGAACACTTGAGAGCAAATTGGAGAAGACCATTTCTGGTGTTGTTGACCACCCGACCTCTGTTTAAGCAGAGGAAGTAACTGCCTGGGTTCACAGCAGATCAGCACCTGCACTTGATGCCACCTAGATAGCAGCCAGACACCCAAGTAACCCCCTTCTTCAAGGCCAGAAAAACTATGAGATGGCTATGGTGTATCTTCCAGCGCTGAGCCTCAGCAGCCCCCACAACCCTACCAGGGTGACTTGGCAGGTGCTCTTAACCACGGGTGATGTGGCTTGGTCCACTTCCACATTATATCTGGTGGCTGTACCCTGTCTTTGATCTCTGTGATTTAATGGTGGACCTTGACTTCTAGGGTGTTGCAGCCCTGGAGACACAGGAGGAGGGATTGCATGTATGTGGGGGACAAGAGACTTGTAAATCTAAACTTTGTCCCAGAAGTGGCCTTGGAGGGTGGGGCTTTAGGGTATGGACACCCAAAGTTGAAAAGTGGCCTGTGAGAAACCCTCATATATGTGTGCCCCTGAGATGAGAGAAGCCAGCAACAGGCCTATCAGTGTTAGGGGGCCAACCATTTCTTCTATGCTACTTGGGGCTGTGAAAGATCAGGAAACTCATACTTTAGACCATTCTGGGGGTAGTTAAAGATTCAATGGCTAAGGTGGGAGAAGGGTTAGCCATGTGAAAAAGAGAGAGAGAGAGAGAGAGAGAGAGAGAGAGAGAGAGAGAGAGAGAGAGAGAGAGAGAACAGAATCAGGGCTGGTTCGAGTCTTGGTTTAACTCCTACTCTTGATCAACGACCCTCATATCCACCTTATTATGACACCTAATTGTTTTTATGCTAATGTTGACTTTTGGACCCTACATTTTGAACCAGTTGGTTGCTTTTGTTAAGGAGCACATAGGTACAGTGCAGCTAAAGCATTAGATACAAAGAACTAGATACAGAAGACCAGGTGTATGAGCTATCAGAATACCAGCAATAGCTTCAGGCTTGAAGCTTGCACATAGAGAAGGGGGAGGGTGAATGAAGAGGTCATCTCAGCCATTAGAAAATTCCACTGGATCCCCTCCCCCTGGAAGAGACAGGTCAGAGAGCATATAGGCCAGAAGGAAGAGGCTGAGTAAGCCCCTACTACCTCATTCCCTAAAGACAAATCTGTTTAAAGGGCTCACTGTTCTACTAATCATATTGTGTCTAGTTGCTGATGCTCTATTCTGTCCCTGGAAAACATTTAAAAATTCTCCAAATGGGCCACCGGGGGTTGCTGCTTCTCCTTCAGGTCTGGGATGACCCCAATGCACTGGATTGAAAAAAAAGAAAGGAAGGAAGGAAGGAAGGGAAGAAGGAAGAAAGGAAGAAAGAAAGAAAGAAAGAAAGAAAGAAAGGAAAGAAACAAAGAAAGAAAGAAACAGAAGAAAAGAAAGAAAGAGAAAAAAGGAAAGAAAGAAAGAACCATGGCATAGCTGAGTGTCGGTGGTGCAGGCCTTTAATGCCAGCATTGGGAAGCAGAGGCAGACTCATTTCAGTGAGTTAGAAACCATCCTGGTCTACAGAGTGAGTTCTAGGACAGCCAAGGCTACACAGGGAAGCCCTGTCTTGATAAATCAAAATCAACCAACCAACAAACCAAACAGACAAAAAACTAGAAATAAACATAACATTAGGCTTCTGCTGGTCTCATGACAATACCGACTTCCACTGACACTGTTCAATTTCACTTGCTTTTTAAACCTCATGGTGGATATTGTGTTGTGACTTCCTTCTTACTCTGCATTAGTGGTCTTCATCTTAGAGGTTGAATTGGAACAGGCCACCACATTCTGGGTTGGTTTTTGATAGAACTTACTACTTTACATGCTGAAAGCTGGAAATATAAGGTCAAGGTGCCATTAGGATTAATTTTTGCTGAAGATTTTGTCTGTGTGTGCGTATGTACATGCATGCATCTGTCTATTTGTCTGTCCTCTTTTCAGTTTGTTTGTTTGGCTTTTAGATAAGGTTTTACAAATGCAGCCTGGGCTGGCATTGAACTCACCATTTTGACCAGACTGACTATGAACTGAAAGATAATTACTTTTCTCTGCCTCTTAAGTTCTGAGATTAAATCATTTGCAGTCACACCTTCCTCCAACTCCCACTTCTCATTAGAATCGCAGTCCTATTGGAAAGAGAATATATCCTGGTGATGACATTTAACCTTTATTGCATCATCTCCAGTTAACTTAATGAGAAATACAGCTTGGTTTTAAGATACTGGTGGAGTTTAACAAATGGATATTGGGTGTATAACTCAGTCTAAAACATTTGTTAATATCTTTTAGCATTGGAGAAAAAAAATGAACCACTAAGTTTACATAATTGAAATGTATAGTTGCTACTCAATGTGTTCAACTCAGTGATCTCTAGGTTCAGTGAGAGATCCTTTCTCAACAACTAGAATGGAAAGGGTTTGAAGAGTAATGGCACAGCAGTTAGTGCTCACATGGCTCACAACCATGTGCAACTCCAGTTTCAGGGGATATAATGCCATCTTCTGAATTACACACCTACCAGGCATTCACATGATGTCTTTCCATACGTATAGACAAAACACTCAAGTAGTAAAATAAATACTTCTTAAAAAATGAAGTTGTTGAGATGGGTTTGAGTACTCACTATTAGCTTTGACACCCTGAAATCAGCTCTTGAGATCCACATGGTAGATCTTACTAATAAATTTTATTAGTATGATAAGGTGTGAGAAGTGACTAAGGAACAATATCCAATGATAATCTTTGATTTCTATATACATGTGCTTCCAGTACACATACATAGGCACACACAAACACTGACACACCAAACTCACATAAGTTAGTTATAGTAGTGCAATTTTATAATCAAAACATTTAAGGCGATGAGGAAAGAGGCTTAGGAATGTAATGTAATCTGCTACTCAACCTGTTCAAAGCCAGGTTGTGTTACAGTACACACTTTTAAGACAGATACAAAACCCCCACATAAAACAGGTATAGAATATTAATTTTTCTTCATACCTCTAACACATTTCCATCCCTGGTCACCAAGAATAATGCATAAATATACTAATTGATGGAGAGGCTGCAAGAGAAGTTAAAGCTTTAGATAACTTCCTTCAGAGCTAGTATAGTTCCTATAGTGTTACAGAAATGGTGTCTATGTGTCTCCCACAGACATGAAGAGATGTCTTCTGTGCCCCAAGGAGCAGTACTCGAGCCACACCAGAGACCATTGCCTGCCCAGGACAGAGATCTTCCTGGCCTTTGAGGAACCACTGGGATTCGTATTGGCTTTGGTAGCACTCTTGCTGGCTGGTCTGGCTGTCCTGGTTCTTGGAGTGTTCCTGAAGCACCGGGATACACCTGTGGTCAGGGCCAACAACAGAACTCTCAGCTACTTCCTCCTGATCTCTCTTTCCCTGTGTGCCCTGTGTGCCTTGCTCTTCCTGGGGAGACCCACTGTCACCACCTGCCTCCTCCGTCAGACCACCTTTGCTGTGGTATTCACAGTGGCTGTCTCCTCTGTTCTGGCCAAGACTCTCACAGTAGTCCTGGCCTTCAGAGTCACCAGACCACGAAGTAGGATCCAGATATGCCTGAGCCCTGGTACTTCAACCTTTGTGGTCCTCATTGCTTCCTTAATACAGGTTGTTCTTTGTGGGGTGTGGTTGGCCACCTCTCCACCATTCCCAGACAAGGATATGATCTCAGAGCCCCAGCACATTGTCATCCAGTGCCAAGAGGGTTCTGGTGCCACCTTCTTCTGTGTGCTGGGCTACTTGGGTTTCCTGGCAGGGGGTACCTTCTCTGTGGCTTTTCTAGCCAGGGGCCTTCCAGATATCTTCAATGAGACCAAGTTCCTCACCTTCAGCATGTTGCTCTTCTGTAGTGTCTGGACAGCCTTCCTTCCCCTGTACCACAGTGCCCGGGGAAAGTCCACTGTGGCTGTAGAGATCTTTTCCATCCTGGCCTCCACTGCTGGGCTTCTGGGTGGCATCTTCATCCCCAAGTGCTACATCATCTTGCTGAAACCTGAGAAGAACACTCCTGCCTGGCTAAAGCAAGGGTACTGTGCACAGCAGGAAAAACAGGGTGAGATGCTCCAGAGAAGGTATAAATTCTCAGGGGAGTCACCAGAACCAAATATATGATTTTGGCTCACTCTTTCTTTGTGGATCAAAAGGTATTAAGACAGATCAATATTCAAGGGAGATACTTAAGACAAAATCCTAATGACTGTTTGGTTTATAGTAATACATAGTGATACATAGATGGTCACTGATTTTTTTTCTCCATAGCTATTTGTTAAAAGAGCTGTTTGAATAAGGGAGCTTAGAAGATGGCTTAATGGGTAAAAGTGCTTTCCAGTAAGCATGACAACTTGAGTGTGATACCCAGGACCCACATGGTGGATGTAGCGAAGTGACATCACTAATTTGTTCTTTGACTTCTGCTTGATAACCACAGAACACCTGTTGCATCCATATATACAGTGCAAAGATGGGAAAAGTGTCATGAGGTGATGATGATAATGTCAAGGGTTGCTGAGTGTGTGCAAAAGTGAAAGGGAGATTGTTGATGTGTCTTTTTTGCTTTTAGAGGAGCCCGACTGGGAATTCAACCTTTCATTATACTTCCTTTACAGATTTACTATCTGATTGAGCAATCTCACTCTTAGATATATGCCCAAGAATTATAAAACATATCTGTAAAGACTGTAAATGAATCTTCAGAGAAGCATTCTTTATATACTAAAAATTGAAAGGATCTAAATATTTATCAGTTGATGAATGTTTGGTATTGCTTACTCAATAACTAGGAAGTTTTTTTTGTAAATAAAAATAAACATAAGAAGTAGTATACTGTTTAATATATAGTTATGTATTCAGAATTTTATAGTGAGTTAAGGAAGCCAATCAAAATAATATATTTTAATATTCCATTTAATGAAATATTCTGGAGAAGGAGATCCATAGTGATATTGATTAGACTAGTGGTTTCTTGAGTTCTCTGGAGGGTAGATTGGTGGGGAGTGAAGTCTAAAGGGTACAGTATTTCTCTCTGGGGTGATGAAGTTCTAAATGTGACTGTGGGAATTGAGAGATGGCTCAGTTTTTCAGAGTACTTTCTACTCCTCCAGAGGACACCAGTTTTGTGGCCAGGACACATGTCGGGAAGCTCACATCCACCTGTAATTCCTGCTCCAGGGATCCAGCAGCTCTGGCCTTTGTGTTCATATGCACTTCTGTGCTCATGCTGCCAACCACACTTAATCAAAAAATAAAATATATGTAATAATGGTTGTAAGACAACACCAATATAAATAAGACCAGTAAATTTTCAATTCTTTTTACTTATTTATTTGCAACTTTCCATGATATCCAGACTGGCTTAAAACTTGCAGTAACGCTTCTGCCTTAGCCTCCCTCCCAAGTACTGATATTTTAGGTTTGCTCCCACATCTGGAAAATTTCATAATGTAAATGAATGAATTGTACACCATGTAATTTATGTCCCAATAATGCTAATATTAAAAACATTCTCAATCAATTACAGAGTTTGAACTTTCATTGTATTTTGATTTGTATGAAAGGTCATCTCTGATTTCTCTAATACCTTTAACATGAAGAGGTGTTGCATTATATCAAAGGCTTTTTCATTATATAATGGGATAATCACATGACTTTTTTCTTTAGCTTGTTTATAGAGTAAATTATATCGGTAGAATTTTGTATATTGATCTATCTTGGCATCGCTGGGATGAGGGACACTTGGTCTTGATAGAATATGTCCTTGATTTGTTCCTGGATTCAGTTTGTGAGTATTTTATTGAGTATTTTTGCATCAATGTCCACAAGAGAAATTAGTTTGCAATTCTGTTTCTTTGTTGAGTCTTTGTGTGGCTTAGGTATCAGGGTGACTGTGGCCTCAAAGAATAAGTTTGGCAGTTTTCGTTCTCTTACTATTTTTGTGGACTATTTTGAAGAATATTGGTATTAGCTCTTCTTTGAAAGTTGATAGAATTCTGCACTAAAACCATTTGGCTCTGGGTTTGTTTTTGTTGGGAGACTTTTGAGGATTGCTTCTATTTCTTTAGGTGTTATAGGGCTGTTTAAGTAGTTTACCTGATCTTGATTTAAGTTTAGTAAGTGGTATCTGTTTAGAAAACCATCAGTTTCATTATGATTTTCCAATTTTATGGAGTGCAGCCTTTTGAAGCAAGACCCAATGATACTTTGAATTTCTTCAGTGTCTTTTGTTTTACATCTCCCTTTTCATTTCTGATTTTGTGTATTTGAATACTCTCTATCTTTTGCTTAGTTTGGCTAAGGCTTTGTTTCTCTCGTTGATTTTCTCAAAGAATCAGCTCTTTATTTTCTTGATTCTTTGTATTGTTTTCTTTGTTTCTAGCTGATTAATTCTAGCTCTGATTTTGATTATTTCCTGCCTTCTACTCCTCTCTGGTGTGCTTGCTTCTTTTTTCCCTAGAGCTTCCAGGTATACTTTGAAATCTCTGGTATGAGAACTTTCTAATTTCTTTATGGAGACAGTGCTACGAACTTCTTAGCACTGTTTTCATTGTGTCCCATAAATTTGGGTATGTTGTGCCTTAAGTTTTATTGAATTCTAGAAAGTCCTTAATTTCCTTATTTCTTCTCTGTCCCAGAGATCATTGAGTAGAGAGTTGTTCGATTTCCATGACTATGTCTTTCTGGTGTTTCTGCTTTTGTTGAAGACCAGCTTTAATCCACAATGATATGCTAAGATAGCAGGTGTTATTTCAGTTCTCCTGTATCTGCTGAGGCTTGTTTTGTGACAGACTGTATGGTCAGTTTTGGAGAAGGATCCTGGATGTGCTGAGATATATAAGGTAGCATATTCTTTTGTGTTTGGATGCAATACTCTATAGATGTCTGTTAGGTCCATTTGATTCATGATTTGTGTTAAGTTTCATTATTTCTCTGTTTAGTTTTTGTCTGAATGACTTGTAGGTTGGTTATAGTGTGTGTTGAGGTCTCCCACTATAAATGTGTGGGGTTTGATGTAAGATTTACACTTTAGCATTTTTTTTTTTTTTTTACACATTTGGGTGCCCATGTGTTTGGGGCATAGATGTTCTGAATTGAGATATCATCATGGTAGATTTTTCCTTTGATAAATGTGAAGCGTCCTTCCCCGTATCTTTTGATTAATTTTGGTTGAAAGTCTATTTTATTAGATAGTAGAGAGCTCCATCTTCCTTTTTGGATCCATTTGCTTGGAATGCTTTTTATCCAGTACTTTACTCTGAGATAATGTCTATCTTCATTGCTAAGGTGTGTTTCTTGTATGCAGCAGAATGATGGATCCTGTTTTTTCTTTTCTTTTTTTTGCCTATGTCTTTTTATTGGGGAATTGAGTCTATTGATGTTGACAGATATTGATAACCAGCAATTGTTATTTCCTGTTATTTTGATGTTGTTGGTGTAGTGTATGTGTGTGTGCTGTGTGCTTTCCTTCTGTTTGCTGGAATGGAATTTATTTTTTCCAGTTGTGGTTATTCTTGGATTGGGTTGAGGTTTTTCCTGCTAATATTATTTACAGAGCTGGATTTGTGTATAGATATTGTTTGAATTTGGATCTTTTTTGAAATATCCTGTTTTCTCTCTGTGTGGTGATTGAGAGTTTTGCTGGGTATAGTAGTCTAGGTTGGCACCTGTTTATTTTATTTTATTTTATTTTATTTTATTTTATTTTATTTTATTTTATTTTATTTTTTTAGAGATTACAGGTTATCTGTCCAGGCCTTTCTAGCTTTTAGAGTCTCTGTTGAGGAGTCATGGATAATTATGATAAGTTTGCCTTTGTATATTACCTGGCCTTTTCCCCTTGCTACTTTTAGTATTCTTTGTTGTTTCTGTAAATTTTGTGTTTTTATTCTCATGTGGTTGGAGGATTTTCTTTTCTACTCCAGTCTGATTTGGATTCTATAAGCTTCTTGTATGTTTATAGGCATCTTTTTCTTTAGGTTGTGAAAGTTTTCTTCTATGATTTTGTTAAGAATATTTTCTGGGCCTTAGAGCTGGGACTCTTTATCTTCTGTTCCTATTATTTAAAGGTTAGATGTTTTCATGGTATCCCTGATTTCCCTTGATGTTTAGTGTTAGGAATTTTTTAGATTTAACATTTTCTTTTGCTGATGTATCAATTTCTTCTATTGTATTGTCTATCTCGGAGACTTGCTCTTCCAACACAGGTATTCTGTTACATTTGTTGTTCCTATTCTCTTCCCTAGGTTTTCCATCTTTAGGATTCACTGAGTTATTTTCTTTATTGCTTCTGTTTCCACTTTCAGGTCTTGCACAGTTTCATTTATTTCCTTCATTTGTTTAATTGTATTTTCCTGTATGTCTTTAAGGAATTAATTTGTTTTCTCTTTAAAGACCTCTCTGTGTTTTATCATAGTTTTCTATATTTCTTTAAGAAATTTGTTAATTTCCCCTTCAAAGGACTCTATCATCATTATAAGATTGGATTTCAGGTCATTTTCTTGTGTTTTGGTTGTCTTAGGATATCCAGGGCTTGTTTTAGTGGTGTAGCTGTGCTTTGGAGGGGTCATATTGCCTTGTCTGTTGTAGATTATGTTCTTTTGAGTGTCTTTAGCCATCTGGATGGTTTTGTTCCCTGGGTATTCTTGTTATAGTAGATTGGTTAGTGGATGTACTTAGATGGTCCTGGTATGGCAGGACTCTGATGGGTGTCCTTGGGCTGTATGATCCAAATCTTCAGGTCTTTATGGTTCTGGACCTGCAGGTCTGCATAGTTCAGGAGCTGGAGGTCTAATGAAAATGGGTCGACAAGTGTCAGGAATATGGAGGTTCACCTGGGCTAGGTGGCTCCTGAGGGCAGCTTGGCTTTCCACAGAGGGCTCAAGATCTTGGAAGATGAGTGAGTGAATGGAAGCTAATCTATATGGTTCAGGAGTCCCAGGTCCAATGAAGGTGTGGGGAGCCTCTATTGCAGGAGAATGGAGGTCCCCCTAGGATAGCAGGCTGCTTAGAGCAGCTTGGCTTGGCCTAGAGGGCTCAGCATGCAGGGCTTGATGATGAATGTTAAATAAATATAGGCTTAAATATCAGTGAATTGGAGTTATTACTGATATATTTTATTTTCTTAAATTTTTATATTTACTGATAGATAGACTGGTGTGTTTATATGTGCTCCTTCTTGTTGCATGAAATATTAACAAAGCGACCCACTCAGCACTGGCCAGTGGCCCCAGTCTGTCTCCAGTCCAGCAGACAGGCCAAGTCTGCATTCTTTCCTTTTAGCCAGGGCCTGTCTCACCCATGCCTCTCCAGAACTCTGAAAGTTGTTCTCTCCACCTGGCTTGCTAAGTTCCCATGGCAGGCTGTTGCCACACCTGTCTCACTGGGGTGTACTCTTGAACAGATATGCCCTGACACTGTTACTGTACTCTGGAACTCAGTGAATCACTGAGTGAAGGAAAACATCATACAATCTTAGTTTAAAAGCATATATAACACAATGGCTGGATGTAGAACTAGCATCCTAAGCTATTCTATATTAGAAATTCTCCAGTGGTGAATCCTGGTAGATCTGCCACTTGAATAGACAGCCTCTGGCTTCCTACATTGTGCCTCTATGCTCTCCCCATTACAAAAGGAAGTTCCTTTCTCCTGCATTCCCTCTTCCTCTCTCTGACCCAGAAGTCCTGCCTCCTTCTCACCCAGTGATTGGTTTCTTGTAATGTTTATTTATTAGGGGAAAATTCCACTGCAGCTTTTGCATCTGTATTTTGTGAAAATGCAAGTATTCACAGCATATATATGGAGGTTAGAGGATGCAGAACTGAGTTCCCTCTTTTATTAAGTGGGAATTATGGATTTATCTGGGGTCCTCAGGCTTAGCAACTGGTGCGTTTACTTGCTAAGGTGCTGAGCCATCTTTTTGGCTCTATTTTTAACTTTACAGATGATTGAGATTACTATTATGTTAGAAATTATTCATACCATTTGCAATAACTTTTGTACTTTTTTATTCACATAAAATTAGGTATTGTGTATGTATGAAGTGTGTATGTGTGTTACACATGTGCACTTCATGACTTACATATGGAATCAGAGGACACTTTTGTATAATTCTTTCTCTTTTCCTACCTATATATGAGTGTTTTAGAATCAAACATACATCATCAGGTTTGTATAGCAAGTAATTTTTAAAAACTGAATAATCTTGCCAGCCTTGGGATTTGTGGGGGTGACACAGTACGTATAGCATATGAAATGTGCTAGACATATTTCACATCTGCTACTGGGATATTTGCTTCTTGTACCCACATGTGACTTTTCTCTAAAACAATGCCCTGAGCACCCTGGCCACAGCTGCTCCTGGGCTTGCAAGTTCCCCAGGAGTCAGTCAGGCCCATTGCCATTCTTCCTGTAGTTGGCAGATGTTGCCCAGAGCTATGATCTTGGTTAAAGAGAGGCTAGGAAAGCTCAAGAGAAAGAGATACAACTTTTAATGGTTCTGGGATTTAGTAGCCACCCACATCTACCACCTCATGATCAATATTCTTCACACATCCTGCAAGCCTAGAGTTCCCAGTGTGGTCTTAGCCTCAGGCCCTTGATCAAAGGTAATCTCCCAGATAAAAGCCTCCTTCAGTGTTAGCTAATTCCCCAAATGGGGCTGTGTTGTCATTGACTCTTTGGCCTCTAACAGGCATGTGGCTGTGTACTCTCCTTTCTGTTCTCTTTGGATGTCTCTCTGGGTCTGCCCTTTCTGGACCAAGAGTCTGGATAATTCCAAGGCAGAGTCCTCGCTTTGACCGTCCTGGAGATGTAATTGTGGGTGGCAGCTTCTCTATCTTTCACTTTTCTGATGGTACCCTGTCTAATTTCACTGCCCCACCACCTGTGCTGAAGACTTCAAGGTAAGTGCTATATGAGGGGTAGGGGTCTCTGAAATCCAGAAGCAGCTTTACAAGGTTGTGTGAAAGCTCGGATAAGACTTGATTCTCAGAATCACAGCTATATGGCCATGTCCTTTCTCTATGTAAATGCAGTAGCTCTGTTGCTCTCCTTTTACATCTCCTCTCTCCATCTTTCTTTAGTTCAGACTGATATCTAGGTGCTCATGTACTGGCTGAAATGTATGAGCTCCACAGCTCAGGGGTGGATTCTTGATCTTTTCATATCTTTGCTTCTTAAAGTAGTGTCTAGGCAGTTTTATTTGTTAAATGAATAAATGTGTATTGAATAGATTTTTCATCGGTCATTAGCCCTTATGGTTCCAATATATTGTACTCCTTTTGCTTGTTATTTGTACTCAGAGTCTCACGTTGCTTCCAGATCAGTTGGTATTCAAAGATGAACCTGAATTTCTGATTTTACTCTCTCAACAAATTCATCATTTGCACACTTAAGTTCTTCCAAACATTTAACTTCTAACCTGGGAGGTAGATACTGGAGAATGAGGAGTAAGGTATTAAGGGCTGAAGAAATGCCTGAGTGGCTGAAGTATTGGCTATATAAACATGAAGACCTGAGATTAAATTTGCAGTAGCCACATGAACGCCTATCATGCTGAGCATCTGTAACTGTGGGTAGGAAAAGTGAGACAGGCAGATTCCAAAAGATTGGAAAAGCTGAATGGATGAAGTCCAGGTTCAGTGAGGTAACCTGTCACAGAAGTAAGGTGGAGAGGGGCAATGAGAAGGCTCATGGGGTAAAGTACTTGGCATTCAAGCCTGATACATGACCTGAATGATCTGGAACCCACATAAAAGTGGATGAAGAGAACTGACTCAGAAACTTGTTTGCTGACCTCCTTGTGTTGCAGCATCTGTGGGTCTATAAAAACATATGTGCACACAATAATGATTTTAAAGATGCAATAGAAAAAAATATCCTGCTGTAGCATCAGCTTTTATACTACACAGGGAAATACATACATACATACACACACACACACACACACACACAGTGCCCCCCCCCCCACTCAGCATGGTTGAAGAAGGTACTAGAAGTTAACCTCTAGCTTATACATGCATGCATATCCATATATACTTAAAAGAAGTTCGAGGTCATTCTTGGCCATATAGTGTATTTGAGGTCATACTGAGTGATATGGAGACTCAGACTCAAAACAAAACAAATCTACTCTATTCAATACATAACAAAGGTACATTAAAAAAACTTTAACTAAAATGTAACATCAGTTGGATATGGTGGCACTTGTCTTTAATTCCAGCATTCAAGTAGCTGAGGTCAATATATATCCTAGTTTCAGATCATTGAAGGCTATATAGAGAGATTCTGTCTCAAACATCCTCCCATATATACTTCCTTCTCTCCTTCCTTAAACACCTCCAATATGCACCCTCTCTTTTAAACATGGCCTTTTATTCTTTAATTATTATTGTTGAATAAATATATGTGAATAAATATATAAACAAATATATACATGTGACTTGTTGAGTAATTTTGGTGTTGGTTGTATGTATGTTTTAATTTTTTATTAGTTTTTTAAACCTCTGTCTGCCTACCTCCGTCTTTTAAGTGGTGGATTAAACAAGTGGGCCACCAATTCCAGTTTATAAAATAGATCTTCAAATGTCCTTCCTGTCTTCTGAAACTCTCTCTTTGGTTACTGTCTCTGCCTTCCCTCTGGCACCCCTTTGACTCCTCTGGAATGTTCTCCTGTGCACATCTCTGCACAAGCGTTTGAGGAGATGTACATTTTTACTCAGATCACTTGAGTCACAGTGTTCATTCTTGTTCCATTTACCACATAACGAGTGATAAATGTGGCCTTCTCTTTCCCTCAGTGCCTCCATGTGGAGCTACCGGGTAGCCCAGAGTTTCGTCTTTGCCATTGAGGAGATTAATAGGAGTGCTCACTTGTTGCCCAATTTGACACTGGGCTTCTCCATTCGAAACTCTGGAGACTCAGTGCATGGAGCGCTCTATGAGACAATGGGCTTTCTCACAGGGCAGGAGGAGCCCATCCCCAACTACACATGCCAGCATGGCTCTCCTCAGGCTGCCTTGGTTGGGGACACACGGTCTTCCCTGTCTGTCTCCATGGCCAGACTTCTGGGGCTGTACAAGTTTCCCCAGGTGAGTTGCACAACACCTTATTCTTTAGTGAATGTGGTGCAGTCTCTTAATGGTGATGGTGATCGTCACAGCAGTGAGCAGCTGCTGAGGAGCCAGCTTCCCTGAAATATTCTCCATGTTTAACATGGTTCTCTCTTCTATGTATCAACAATTTAGAGAGAAACATTATCCCTATGCAGTATACCAGAAAACTGAGGAAATGTCTTTTTTATTATTTAAAAGAACTTGTTTTCCAACTTGTATGACTGCATGATAAGACTCAGTTAAGTTTTTTTTTTGGTAGAAAAAAACTTTTAAAGACACTTATGGCTTAACTAGAATAATTTTTGTCCAAGTTAAAAATGTACTAAGGACAAAGCAGAAGACTGGTGTATATATAGTGTACAGCGCTTGCTCACAATAGTAGTTAAGTTGTAAAAGTCCAATTATGAAGTAATTTTTACATAGATGAAAATAGTTATTTGAGAAATCAACATATTTAATCACATTGCACAAAAACGCTGGTATTAAGTCACTTTCCAATGGAATTTCAAAGCATAAGGATGGACTTTCCCACCTAATAAAACCCGACACCTGACCTGATTGCTCAGAACACCTGTGAAATGTTCTCCCTAAACTTAACAGAGTGATAGTTCATGTTTGCGTGTGTGGATTATCTGGTTACTACCTTGGAGCAACTGATTTTTTTTTTCTGTATCCTCTGATATGTCTGATAGAGAAACTAAAAATCCCATTCCAATATGGCCATGTTTTCAATTAAGTTAGTGTCTTTATCATTTATCATTTATAAGCATCATGGATTGATTCTAATTAAAAAAAGAAAACACACACCTTAATGAGTGACCTTCTTAGTAAGTGTAAGATTAAAAACAAACTAGTTTTAGCTTTTTGTGATTATGTAGCTATAAAGGATTGTAGATGGACTTTCTATATGTATATGCCAGTCTGTTCTCTTTAGTTCTAATGCCACTGAAATCCCAGTCCTAAAACTAAATTACTTTGGAAAGTAAACAAATTTGTGCCTTCTATAACAACCTGGTGGCTATCTAGTTGTCATACAGACTACGCATTATTACAAAGAGGCAAGCTAACGTAGCACAATGGACTGAGGGTCACTTCTGATAAAAGAAGTGAGCACTTAGGAGTAACATTCACTTTATCAGCCATAAAAAAGCTCAACTTCTAAAAACCCCACAACAGTGAAAAGACAGTCTGCTAAATCCCTATCTGTAAAAACTATGCACAAAACCCACGGTATTTGGGAAAGATTTACACAAGCAGCAGTTTTAAAATATAACTGCCCTACTACCAATTACACATTAACATACACCCTAACTGAAAATACACTACAATCATGTCTGTAAAGCAGCTTGACCTTTCTAAGTAGGTTTCCCTTACTCTTAAACTAAACGACGGAGCTGTTAATACTGCACACGGAAAATTAGGAATAATTGACTTTTACACAAATATAAAGGGTTTTTCTTTTCCCCCAACTACTTAAACATCAAAACTTATGCCTGTAAAACTTTAAACCTTTCAGCAGCCTAAGTATTTCAAACGAAGTCACTCATGACAGACTTCTCACACCCTTTACATCTGAAGTTTGCTGACCTAGTGATCTAGTGTAGACTCTTTCAGAGATATTTCAGCCTCTCTCTCTTCTCCAGGTGGCTTTGTCTTACTGCTGGCCTCGTGGCTGTCTTTGCTGTCTTCGTTACTGTCACCATTATGCTGTGGATGGTTACTCTCTTGAGCATCAGATCTGCCATTTAGGCTCTTCGTACCTGTGTGTTCCTTCTCTAGCTTTTTGTTTGGCCCTTTCTTCCCCTGGTCTTTGGTTTTATTTGCTTCCTCATGCTGTCTCTGTTCAGCAAGAGATTTGTTCAGCACTTGGGTGATGTCTGAATCTCCTTCACCAACCGAAAACATATTCTTAAACTTGTTATATAACATTGTAGACTTTTCCATGATAACTTGACTGACTTTGAACTGCTGTATTTTCTTCAGGGTTGTGATCATCTCTGTGTGTTTCTGACCTTGTTGCATTGTTACCTGAAGTAAAGCAAGTTCACCTAGTGCCTCTATGCATCTGTTCACATCTAGATTATCAATTTTGAGTGAATTTTTAATTTCAGCATGTATCCTTTGAAGTCGAGAATCCATTGATGTTTCTCGCTTCTTCTCCACTTTCTTAACTTCTGGTTTCTTTCCTTCATCTTTATTCTGCTGCTCAGTTTCCATTTGTTCCTCCTGCTTTGCGTTTCCGATCTCCAGCTTCTTTCTCATGTTGGCCTTTTAGCATGTTCCTCCCGTGAGCAGCCTGGAAGTTCCTTCCACCCTTTCTCTTCTTTTCACCCTCTTGATCATTTTCGTCTACTGAATCAGAGGTTGATGTAACCCCTGGTTTAGCTAAAATTATCAGTTTAGATTCAACTTCTTTCTTCCCTTCTTTCTTATCTGGTTCTTTTCTTGGTTGCTCTTCTTCCTTTTAGCCTTCTTTCTCTTTTTAAAGCTGCTTTTTAGGTTGTTTCTCCTCTGCCCCCCCCCTTTTTTTTTACTTTTATCTTCATCAATAACTATGTCACCGTCTGAAGGACAAGGCTGCTTTACCACTTTAGGTCTGCCTCTTGGTTTGGGAATCTTGACTTCAGTAGGTGCTGGGCGTCCTCTCTTAGGACTTGCTTTCACATTAGAAGTGGTTGCTGCAGCCACCATTCCCGCCTCTTCAGTGTCTACTTGTTTTTCAGCCTTTCTCTTTCTTCCTCGTCTGGCAGCTTTTGGAGTGGTTATGTCAACTGCTGTAGTCACATCCTCATTGCTGGCTTTTTCTTCCTGATCAGTGTCTTCCTTTGAAACACTAATTTCTTTTTCTTCCACTTCAACATCAGATGATGCATTTGATTGTTTAGCTGATACCTGTTGACTTGAAAATTTTACTTTCGGATTGTTATCTATCTCCCACAATCCTTCATTAAAACCTTTTCGTTTATTTGGTTTGCCATACTTTTCCTTATTTTCTGAATAAGGAAATATGTCCTTTGGTCCTAAAAAAGCAGTCTCATGGGTTCCAAAAGAGAAAAGGGGTAGTTTGTGGGTGGTTTTACAGCTCCATCAGGAACTTCATCTACTCGAGCTGGCCAATGAGGATAACCTTTCATCTTGGTGGCGCTGGGGCTGCGGGGCGTGCTGGCCGCTCCTGCTCACGTCCACGCCGGCCACCTATGCTACCAGCTGACGCAGAGGCATCTCAACAGCTCCGAGCTGCAACCGCCACCGCCACTGCCACCGCCACCGCCGCGGATGTCGCTGCCCTCAGTTAAATTTTAATTTCAGGGACAGGAGAGATGGCTCAGAGGGGAAGAGCACTGACTGCAAGTGGCTTATGTCCAAACTGTAACTCCATTTCCAATAATGTGACTCCCTCTTCTGTCCTCCAAGAGCAGCAGAAACATATGTGTACACAATCATGCATACAGGGAAAACAGCAATATATTGATAGTCATAAAAATTTGAGCTTCTGAGAAACAATGAATTGTTTTTACTTTAAGTTTGTCCCAATATTTCTGTTTAAAAATATTCTGTTTCCAATTAGTAATGTGTGCTTCATGGGACATATTTGTACATAAAAATGATCATTGTTTTTCTGCAATCCAAACATAAGTGAATATCTTCTGTTTTGTTGCACAGCCTGGAAAGACCACCTGCTTCAATTCTATTGAGCCTAATCCCTACACATGAGGCAACCAGATGCTAGGTCCAACCAGATGCTTTGTGTTAGGAAAATATAAAGTTCACACATTTTGTAGTGGCAGATTTTTCCATTCATATGCTGAGGCTGAGCAGCCCAATTCTTTAGCTTTTAAAACCAAACCAAACCAAAGCAAACTGCAACACAGAATCCCACTTGTCACACCTCTAAGAACTATCTCTTTTGAAATCATGGTGCAATCTCTTTCTCGATAAATTGACAAATCAGATTCCCATTTTCTCTCAAATCTGGAAAAGCACACAAAGGTGGTCTGATAAGAGCTCATAACATATTGGTTTTGTTTTACCAGGGACAGCAAGGTGGCTCATTGGGTAAAGGCGCTTGCTGAGAAGCCTGATGATCTGAGTTTGAGCCTCTGGAACGCACCAGGAGGAAGAAGAAAACCAGCCCCCACAATTTGTCTTCTGACCTCTACACATGCATTATTCCAGACAGGCAGATGGATAGACAGGCAGACAGATGGATACACACCTCCCCAAACCCACTCCCCCACATGAATTTTAAAAAGAACACCCTAACAGCTGTGTGCAAACATTAGAGTCACACCAAGCCTAGTTGAAACAAATGTAGGAATGGGCAGTGGGAAGGACAGACACTGAGATGTAAACCAGTTAAGACATGGTTGTGGGTTTCCTTCCAGAGGCCACAGAGCTGTCTGCAGTGATTGGGAAGCTGTGAAGGGCACACAGCTGCTTAGAACCAGCACAATTGCCAGAGCATGATGTTCAAGTCCTTTCAGGCGAATCTTTATGTTTCAGAGCTTAACATGAATTTATGTGTATGTGTATACATGTCTATGCAACAGGCATGAGAGGAAGCCAGAAGCAGGAGTCAGATTTCCTGGGGCTGGAGTTACAGGTAGTTGTGAGCCACCAGATGTGGGAGCCTGGAATAGGACTTGGGTCCTCTACAAGATGAGCAAGGGCTGGAACTGCTGAGATATCTCTCCCAGCCCCATCCTTCTGACATTCAAATCAGACCTTTAGCTTGCTCCTGAGTCCTGGATCTCATCTACTCTCATATTGCCTGGCTCTTCCTTGACAGGTCAGTTACTCATCTTCACTACCCAGTCTGAGTGACAAGATCCAGTTTCCATCCTTCATTCGGACCCTGACTAGTGACCTAACATGCTCCCATGCAGTTACCCAGCTGGTAATTCACTTTCAATGGTCCTGGGTGATCATTCTTGCCCATGATGATGACTTTGGGCAGCAGGCCAGCTCTCTGGCCACACAGATGTTGACCCCAGCTGGTGTGTGCATTGAGTATCACCTTCACGTCCCTTCCCATCAGTCCTTTGGGAAGATTGAAGAGACTGTCCAGAAGATGCAGAAATGTACAGCCAGAGTTGTTTTGGTTTTCTTAAGCAATTCAAATTTCCAGCTCATCCTACATGGCTTACTGGCTGTCCCTGTCTCAGGACAGGTGTGGGTCAGCATGGACACTCTGCACATGGCACTTGCCCTGACCATACCAGGCATTTCCCAGGTGTTGCAAGGCACATTTGGCCTTCTGTATCACAGCAGCAGGGCTATTGGCTTCCCTGAGTTCCTTGCTCACCTGCGCCCCAGCCAGACCCCAGAAGACATGTTTATAAAGAAGTTCTGGGAGTTCACCTTTGATTGTACATGGCCCTACCAAAACAGCACAGTGACAGAGGGTGTCCAGTTCTGCACAGGAAATGAGAGTCTGAAAAACAAGCCACATCCCTTTCCAGAAGTGAGTAGAATTGATGCTGCTTACACAGCTGTCTACAGCATTGCCCATGCTCTGCACAATATGCTAGCCTGTGAGCACCAGGAGAGGAAAGGTACAAACTCTCACAACTTCCATTCCTGGCAGGTAAGAGAGACATGTGTGGAGTGGATGCTTCAGAGATGGTTGGGGAACAGGCATAATGGTTTTGCTAGGCTATGGAAGTGCTGCAGATTTGGTATGCTTCAGTGAGAAAGTCCCATCTTTGCAAATGAGAGGCATTTGCAAATGAAGCTGCATTGGAGGAGTCCATGATATCTGTGTGATCGCAGATGAATCCAGTCCCTGCAGAGATGCTTTTGTACAAGTACAAGATGCCTAGTACAATTTAATTTTCATATAATAGTAAACTTTTTATTGTCCTAAATTTGAGCTTAGATATACAGTGGATGCTTTTAGTGCAGACATTCTGAAAGTCAGAATTTAAAAAGATATAAAATTATATATATAATATATATATATATTGTGTGTGGGCATACATATGTATGTAGGCATGCAGGCCCACGTGGCCGGTATGTATAGGTCTGTACATACATGTGGGAAGTTCTGAGGATGGTGTAAGAAATTACTCTTCAATCACTTTCTATCTTATTCTTTGGGGATGGTCTCTCATTCAAACCCAGACCTTGTTGATATGGCTAGTTCTGCTAATCTGCTTGCTCTGGGTATTTCCTGTTTCTACCCTTTGAAGCTGTAGTTACAGAGGGATTGTCACATGCACCCAACATTTAGGAGGGTTCTGGGTATTTAAAGTTCTATCCTGAAGCTTATGTGGCAAGGATTTTAATGACTTAAGTCAACTCCCATGTTCTTAACTTATTTTCTATTTATACTATTATTTTATAATTTTATACACTTTAAATACATTTTGGGCATTTTCTCCTAGTATCTCTCTCTGTCTGTCTCTCTGTCTCTGTCTCTGTCTCTGTCTCTGTCTCTCTCTCTCATATATGTGTTTTCCAATCCACTCAGTGAAGCATAGTCCCAGATCTTCAAGATGATCCTTGGAAGACATACTGCTCACTGATGAGATAAACTGAGGGTGTGCCTAAGGAGGGGTTATCTGTTTTTCATAACCTTTAGTGAGATTATCTGAGTCTATACTCTGTGCTTGGTGAATATACTTTTTACCCAGAAGAACAGTGATAGTTGTTGTCTTTTTGGCCAAGATGGACAGATTAGAAATTACAGGAGGTCCGGCTCGATGACTCATGCCTGTCATCTCAGTACACAGGAGATTGAGGCAAGAGAATCGACTTCCAGGCCGACCTGGATGACACAACAACATACTATCACCAAATACCCATATATGAGCGTGGTGTAATAATAATAACCGTGTGTAATCTAGGATGAAGATGTAAAGTAAGTGAAGGGGTGATGAGCAAGTAAAAGGATGAGTAAGGCCTGAGAAGTTCTGTCTGTCCGGAAATACCTGAGGTCTGAATCAAGGAAAAGAAGTCTCATTATGGGAAAATGTGATAGGATTACAGATGGTAGGGACAACATGTGCCAACACCCTAGAATGGAGACAAATAAGATGAACCACAGTGTGGGGCTGAAGGAGTGTGATAGATGTGTCAGAGTGATTGGGAGGCTTAGGTGGGCTGGGGCCTGTTTGTGGAAGGCTTGCTAGGGTTTGGAGTCTAACAAGTATGATGGGAAGTTTAAGATAGTAATGCATATCCAAATGAGACCTTGGAGCAAGCATCACATTGTGATGTTTTGGGTTTAATTTTAAGGTTGGTGAGATGTCTCAGTGGGTAGAGGCACTTGGCCCCAAGCATAAATTCAATTCCTGTGTATCACAGGGCAGTGGAATACAACATTGCCAAGGGTGTCTCTAAAATCTCCAATGTGTGTGACATAGTTTGAGATTCTCTCTCTCTCTCTCTGTCTCTCTCACAGTGTAATATGTTTAAATGTGAAATGAATCAATTATTAATTATTAATTTAGTAAAACTAGCACATTTTTTGTGAGTTCCTGAAAATATCATAGAACCTTAAGCTGTCATATGCCTAGTGGATTACTGCTGAGGCTATTTGCTGTAGTCCTTGGACAGACCCTGTCCAGTGTTCAATATGTCTCTTCCTTCCCTAGCTGCTTCATAACCTCAGAAATGTGTACTTCAAGACTTCTGATGGAAATAAGATTATGTTTGATGCCAATGGAGATTTGGTGACACAATTTGACATTTTCCAAGGGAAGAAGACTCCTGCAGGTGTATTCCACTTGGTGCATGTAGGCTTGATAGACCCTCAAGCCTCTTCAGGAAACAAAATGATGGTCCAGTTGAAGCAGGATCTCCAAGTGAGTTCTCTAAATGCAGAGATAACTGTTGTTCTAGTGGTTCCAAGTTTCTAGGAAATTCCAAATCTGGGGTTCCTCATGTCCACCTGTACATGAATTCAGTGTTGGTCTGGACTAGGCCGGTGTATTTGAACAGATTATGCTCTTTCCTCTGAATGATACTGATTGACCAGCAAAAATGTACATCAGAGCTGGGGTTGGAGAGATGTCTCAGTGGCTTGCTATGCAAGCACAAAGTCCAGACCCTGGATCTCCAGAACGCTTATACATGCTAACTGGGCAATATGGTCTACCTGTAATTCCATTCCTGGAAAGTGGAGACAAGGAGATGCCCAAAAAGCTAACTAGTAAGACTCACCATAACATTTATCTCTGGGTTTTACTTTGAGCCTCAATGTGCATAGTGGAAAAATCAATGAAGGATGAGTCCCAACATTAACGTAGGGCCTCCACTGACCTATGCATACATGCACATAATCCCATGTAGCTGCAAAAACACACATACACATATTAATACCATACATGTGTGGAAAACGAGAGAAAAGGACATACTAGAGTCCCCAAATAGCATCTGCTTTTTTTTTTTTTTTGTATTATCATTGTCTGTGTTCAGGAACTGCTCTGTGAAGAGGAAGATAGTGACTCACTAAGCCAACCCCTTCCCATGTGCCACCTAGGAAGTAGACTCAGCAGACACTCTTAGGTTACTTGCTGTGATACATTGCCCCATCCATGACAAATACCTGAAAAACAGTGTAAAGTGAGGAAAGGCTTTAATTGAGTCATGGTATGAGAGGTCCAAGGCTTGATAGGTCCTTTGCTTTGGGTGTGTGTGGTTGAGGCAATGTCTTGGCAGCAGGCATGTGTGTTGGAAGAGGTTCCCAATTCATGGGGACCAGTGAGTGGGAGTTGGCACTATAGATAGATTAGATAGGCTAACATATTACATCTTACCAATGCCTAGCTTCCTCCAATTAGGTCCCATGTCTCATTTTCTCTTCCTATGGGGAGCCCTGCTAATTAATGTTGCAGTCTATGATGACTGGATAGCTCCTCTGACCTTGGCATAAAATGAAGGATTCCTCTACTAGCAGGGCTTCCCCTTCTGTGATGTTGTCTGGGGATCCTGACTTTCAACATCCTCTACCTGGGGAAGGATGAGTAGTCCTTGGCAGATCTACAAACTTCCTTCTCTCCCTGATAAAAATCCACTCAGCAAGTACCTGGGATTCCTGGAATGCCTCTCATTACAGACATGCCATCCACAGAACTTTAAACCCTAGGAAACAATTTTCTTTCTTTTTTTAAAATTTTATTTTAATTAGGTAATTTCTTCATTTACATTTACAATGCTCCCCCAAAAGTCCCCCATACCCTACACCCCCACTCCCCTACACCCCCACTCCCACTTCTTGGCCCTGGTGTTCCTCTGTACTGAGGCATATAAAGTTTGCAAGACCAATGGGCCTCTCTTTCCACTGATGGCCGTCTAGGCCATCTTCTGATACATATTCAGCTAGAGATACAAGCTCCGAGGGGGGGGGTACTGGTTATTTTATATTGTTGTTCCATCTATAGGGTTGCAGTTTCCTTTAGCTCCTTGGGTACTTTCTCTAGCTCCTCCATTGGGGGCCCTGTGATCCATCCAATAGCTGACTGTGAGCAACCACTTCTGTGTTTGCTAGGCCCCAGCATAGTCTCACAAGAGACAGTTATATCTGGGTCCTTTGAGCAAAATCTTGCTAGAGTATGCAATGGTGTCAGCATTTGGAAGCTGATTATGGGATGGAACCCTTTGATATGGCAGGCTTTAGATGGTCCATCCTTTTGTCACAGTTCGAAACTTTGTCTCTGTAACTCCTTCCCTGGGTGTTTTGTTCCCAATTCTAAGAAGGGGCAAAGTGTCGACACTTTGGTCTTCATTCTTCTTGAGTTTCATGGGTTTAGCAAATTGTATCTTATATCTTGTGTATCCTAAGTTTCTGGGCTAATATCCACTTATCAGTGAATACATATTGTGTGAGTTCCTTTGTGATTGGGTTACCTCACTCAGGATAATGCCCTCCAGGTCCATCCATTTGCCTAGGAATTTCATGAATTCATTCTTTTTAATAAGTCAATGGCCTTCCTGTACACAAAGGATAAACAGGCTGAGGAAGAAATTAGGGAAACAACACCCTTCTCAATAGTCACAAACAATATAAAATACCTTGGCATGACTCTAACTAAGGAAGTGAAAGATCTGTATGATAAGAACTTCAAGTCTCTGAAGAAAGAAATTAAAGAAGATCTCAGAAGATGAAACGATCTCCCATGCTCAACAAAAGGTATATCCTTTTGTTTTAGGATAAAATGTTCTGTAGATATCTGTTAAGTCCATTTGTTTCATAACTTCTGTTAGTTTCACTCTGTCCCTGTTTAGTTTCTGTTTCCATGATCTGTCCATTGATGAAAGTGGTATGTTGAAGTCTCCCACTATTATTGTGTGAGGTGCAATGTGTGCTTTGAGCTTTACTAAAGTATCTTTAATGAATGTGGCTGCCCTTGCATTTGGAGCATAGATATTCAGAATTGATAGTTCCTCTTGGAGGATTTTGCCTTTGATGAGTATGAAGTGTCTCTCCTTGTCTTTTTTGATAACTTTGGGGTGGAAGTCGATTTTATTCGATATTAGAATGGCTACTCCCACTTGTTTCTTCAGACCATTTGCTTGGAAAATTGTTTTCTTTTCTTTTTTTCCATTTTTATTAGGTATTTAGCTCATTTACATTTCCAATGCTATACCAAAAGTCCCCCATAGCCACCCACCCCCACTCCCCTACCCACCCACTCCCCTTTTTTGGCCCTGGCGTTCCCCTGTACTGGGGCATATAAAGTTTGCGTGTCCAATGGGCCTCTCTTTCCAGTGATGGCCGCCTGGGCCATCTTTTGATACATATGCAGCTAGAGTCAAGAGCTCCAGGGTACTGGTTAGTTTATAATGTTGTTCCACCTATAGGGTTGCAGATCCCTTTAGCTTCTTGGGTACTTTCTCTAGCTCCTTCATTGGGGGCCATGTGATCCATCCAATAGCCGACTGTGAGCATCCACTTCTATGTTTGCTAGGCCCAGGCATACTCTGACAAGAGACAGCTATATCAGGGTCCTTTCAGCATAATCTTGCTAGTGTATGCAATGGTGTCAGCATTTGGAAGCTGATTATGGGATGGATCCCCGGATATGGCAGTCTCTACATGGTCCATCTTTTTATCTCAGCTCCAAACTTTGTCTCTGTACCTCCTTCTAAGGGTGTTTTGTTCCCACTTCTAAGGAGGGGCATAGTGTCCACACTTCGGACTTCATTTTTCTTGAGTTTCATGTGTTTAGGAAATTGTATCTTATATCTTGGATATCCTAGGTTTTGGGCTAATATCCACTTATCAGTGAGTACATATTGTGTGAGTTCCTTTGTGAATGTGTTACCTCACTCAGGATGATGCCCTCCAGGTCCATCCATTTGGCTAGGAATTTCATAAATTCATTGTTTTTAATAGCTGAGTAGTACTCCATTGTGTAGATGTACCACATTTTCTGTATCCATTCCTCTGTTGAGGGGCATCTGGGTTCCTTCCAGCTTCTGGCTATTATAAATAAGGCTGCTATGAACATAGTGGAGCATGTGTCCTTCTTATCAGTTGGGGCATCTTCTGGATATATGCCCAGGAGAGGTATTGCTGGATCCTCCGGTAGTACTATATCCAGTTTTCTGAGGAACCGCCAGACTGATTTCCAGAGTGGTTGTACAAGCCTGCAATCCCACCAACAATGGAGGAGTGTTCCTCTTTCTCCACATCCACGCCAGCATCTGCTGTCACCTGAATTTTTGATCTTAGCCATTCTGACTGATGTGAGGTGGAATCTCAGGGTTGTTTTGATTTGCATTTCCCTGATGATTAAGGATGTTGAACATTTTTTCAGGTGCTTCTCTGCCATTCGGTATTCCTCAGGTGAGAATTCTTTGTTCAGTTCTGAGCCCCATTTTTTTTTTTTCATTTTTTATCAGGTATTTAGCTCATTTACATTTCCAATGCTATACCAAAATTCCCCCATACCCACCCACCCCCACTCCCCTACCCAACCACTCCCCCTTTTTGGCCCTGGCGTTCCCCTGTACTGGGGCATACAAAGTTTGCGTGCCCAATGGGCCTCTCTTTCCAGTGATGGCCGATTAGGCCATCTTTTGATACATATGCAGCTAGAGTCAAGAGCTCCAGGGTACTGGTTAGTTCATAATGTTGTTCCACCTATAGGGTTGCAGATCCCTTTAGCTCCTTGGGTTCTTTCTCTAGCTCCTCCATTGGGAGCCCTGTGATCCATCCATTTGCAGTCTGTGAGCATCCACTTCTGTGTTTGCTAGGCCCCGGCATAGTCTCACAAGAGATAGCTACATCTGGGTCCTTTCAATAAAATCTTGCTAGGGTATGCAATGGTGTCAGTGTTTGGATGCTGATTATGGGGTGGATCCCTGGATATGGCAGTCTCTATTTGGTCCATCCTTTCATCTCAGCTCCAAACTTTGTCTCTGTAACTCCTTCCATGGGTGTTTTGTTCCCAATTCTAAGGAGGGGCATAGTGTCCACACTTCAGTCTTCATTCTTCTTGAGTTTCATGTGTTTAGCAAGTTGTACCTTATATCTTGGGAATCCTAGGTTTGGGGCTAATATCCACTTATCAGTGAGTACATATTGTGTGAGTTCCTTTGTGAATGTGTTACCTCACTCAGGATGATGCTCTCCAGGTCCATCCATTTGGCTAGGAATTTCATAAATTCATTGTTTTTAATAGCTGAGTAGTACTCCATTGTGTAGATGTACCACATTTTCTGTATCCATTCCTCTGTTGAGGGGCATCTGGGTTCCTTCCAGCTTCTGGCTATTATAAATAAGGCTGCTATGAACATAGTGGAGCATGTGTCTTCTTACCAGTTGGGGCATCTTCTGGATAAATGCCCAGGAGAGGTATTTCTGGATCCTCAGGTAGTACTATGTCCAATTGTCTGAGGAACCGCCAGACTGATTTCCAGAGTGGTTGTACAAGCCTGCAATCCCACCAACAATGGAGGAGTGTTCCTCTTTCTCCACATCCACACCAGCATCTGCTGTCACCTGAATTTTTGATCTTAGCCATTCTGACTGGTGTGAGGTGGAATCTCAGGGTTGTTTTGATTTGCATTTCCCTGATGATTAAGGATGTTGAACATTTTTTCAAGTGCTTCTCTGCCATTCGGTATTCCTCAGGTGAGAATTCTTTGTTCAGTTCTGAGCCCCATTTTTTAATGGGGTTATTTGATTTTCTGTAGTCCACATTCTTGAGTTCTTTATATATGTTGGATATTAGTCCCCTATCTGATTTAGGATAGGTAAAGATCCTTTCCCAATCTGTTGGTGGTCTTTTTGTCTTATTGACGGTGTCTTTTGCCTTGCAGAAACTTTGGAGTTTCATTAGGTCCCATTTGTCAAATCTCGATCTTACAGCACAAACCATTGCTGTTCTGTTCAGGAATTTTTCCCCTGTGCCCATATCTTCAAGGCTTTTCCCCACTTTCTCCTCTATAACTTTCAGTGTCTCTGGTTTTATGTGAAGTTCCTTGATCCACTTAGATTTGACCTTAGTACAAGGAGATAAGTATGGATCGATTCGCATTCTTCTACATGATAACAACCAGTTGTGCCAGCACCAATTGTTGAAAATGCTGTCTTTCTTCCACTGGATGGTTTTATGTCCCTTGTAGAAGATCAAGTGAACATAGGTGTGTGGGTTCATTTCTGGGTCTTCAATTCTATTCCATTGGTCTACTTGTCTGTCTCTATACCAGTACCATGCAGTTTTTATCACAATTGCTCTGTAGTAAAGTTTTAGGTCAGGCATGGTGATTCCACCAGAGGTTCTTTTATCCTTGAGAAGAGTTTTTGCTATCCTAGGTTTTTTGTTATTCCAGATGAATTTGCAAATTGCTCCTCCTAATTCGTTGAAGAATTGTGTTGGAATTTTGATGGGGATTGCATTGAATCTGTAGATTGCTTTTGGCAAGATAGCCATTTTTACAATGTTGATCCTGCCAATCCATGAGCATGGGAGATCTTTCCATCTTCTGAGATCTTCTTTAATTTCTTTCTTCAGAGACTTGACGTTTTTATCATACAGATCTTTCACTTCCTTAGTTAGAGTCACGCCGAGATATTTTATATTATTTGTGACTATTGAGAAGGGTGTTGTTTCCCTAATTTCTTTCTCAGCCTGTTTATTCTTTGTGTAGAGAAAGGCCATTGACTTGTTTGAGTTAATTTTATATCCAGCTACTTCACCGAAGCTGTTTATCAGGTTTAGGAGTTCTCTGGTGGAATTTTTAGGGTCACTTATATATACTATCATATCATCTGCAAAAAGTGATATTTTGAGTTCCTCTTTTCCAATTTGTATCCCCTTGATCTCCTTTTGTTGTCGAATTGCTCTGGCTAATACTTCAAGTACTATGTTGAAAAGGTAGGGTGAAAGTGGGCAGCCTTGTCTAGTCCCTGATTTTAGTGGGATTGCTTCCAGCTTCTCTCCATTTACCTTGATGTTGGCTACTGGTTTGCTGTAGATTGCTTTTATTATGTTTAGGTATGGGCCTTGAATTCCTGATCTTTCCAAAACTTTTATCATGAATGGGTGTTGGATCTTGTCAAATGCTTTTTCTGCATCTAACGAGATGATCATGTGGTTTTTGTCTTTGAGTTCGTTTATATAATGGATTACATTGATGGATTTTCGTATATTAAACCATCCCTGCATCCCTGGAATAAAACCTACTTGGTCAGGATGGATGATTGCTTTAATGTGTTCTTGGATTCGGTTAGCGAGAATTTTATTAAGGATTTTTGAGAGAAAATGGTCTGAAGTTCTCTATCTTTGTTGGATCTTTCTGTGGTTTAGGTATCAGAGTAATAGTGGCTTCATAAAATGAGTTGGGTAGAGTACCTTCTACTTCTATCTTGTGAAATAGTTTGTGAGAACTGGAATTAGATCTTCTTTGAAGGTCTGATAGAACTCTGCACTAAACCTGTCTGGTCCTGGGCTTTCTTTGGCTGGGAGACTATAATAACTGCTTCTATTTCTTTAGGGGATATGGGACTGTTTAGAAGGTCAACTTGATCCTGATTCAACTTTGGTACCTGGTATCTGTCCAGAAATTTGTCCATTTCGTCCAGGTTTTCCAGTTTTGTTGAGTATAGCCTTTTGTAGAAGGATCTGATGGTGTTTTGGATTTCTTCAGGATCTGTTGTTATGTCTCCCTTTTCATTTCTGATTTTGTTGATTAGGATTTTGTCCCTTTGCCCTTTAGTGAGTCTAGCTAAGGGTTTATCTATCTTGTTGATTTTCTCAAAGAACCAACTCCTCGTTTGGTTAATTCTTTGAATAGTTCTTCTTGTTTCCACTTGGTTAAATTCACCCCTGAGTTTGATTATTTCCTGCCGTCTACTCCTCTTGGGTGAATTTGCTTCTTTTTTTTTCTAGAGCTTTTAGATGTGTTGTCAAGCTGCTAGTATGTGCTCTCTCCCGTTTCTTCATGGAGGCACTCAGAGCTATGAGTTTCCCTCTTAGAAATGCTTTCATTGTGTCCCAAAGGTTTGGGTACGTTGTGGCTTCATTTTCATTAAACTCTAAAAAGTCTTTAATTTCTTTCTTTATTCCTTCCTTGACCAAGGTATCATTGAGAAGAGTGTTATTCAGTTTCCACGTGAATGTTGGCTTTCCATTATTTATGTTGTTATTGAAGATCAGTCTTAGGCCATGGTGGTCTGATAGGATACATGGGACAATTTCAATATTTTTGTATCTGTTGAGGCCTATTTTGTGACCACTTATATGGTCAATTTTGGAGAAGGTACCATGAGGTGCTGAGAAGACGGTATATCCTTTTGTTTTAGGATAAAATATTCTGTAGATATCTGTCAGGTCCATTTGTTTAATAACTTCTGTTAGTTTCACTGTGTCCCTGTTTAGTTTCTGTTTCCACGATCTGTCCCTTGATGAAAGTGGTGTGTTGAAGTCTCCCACTATTATTGTGTGAGGTGCAATGTGTGCTTTGAGCTTTACTAAAGTGTCTTTAATGAATGTGGCTGCCCTTGCATTTGGAGCGTAGATATTCAGAATTGAGAGTTCCTCTTGGAGGATTTTACCTTTGATGAGTATGAAGTGTCCCTCCTTGTCTTTTTTGATAACTTTGGGTTAGAAGTCGATTTTATCCGATATTAGAATGGCCACTCCAGCCTGTTTTTCAGACCATTTGCTTGGAAAATTCTTTTCCAGCCTTTCACTCTGAGGTAGTGTCTGTCTTTTTCCCTGAGATGGGTTTCCTGTAAGCAGCAGAATGTTGGGTCCTGTTTGTGTAGCCAGTCTGTTAGTCTATGTCTTTTTATTGGGGAATTGAGTCCATTTATATTAAGAGATATTAAGGAAAAATAATTGTTGCTTCCTGTTATTTTTGTTGTTAAAGTTGGCATTCTGTTCTTGTGGCTGTCTTCTTTTAGGTTTGTTGAGGGATTATCTTCTTGTTTTTTCCAGGGCGTGGTTCCCGTCCTTGTATTGTTTTTTTTCTGTTATTATCCTTTAAAGGGCTGGATTCGTGGAGAGATAATGGGTGAATTTAGTTTTGTTGTGGAAAACTTTGGTTTCTCCATCTATGGTAATTGAGAGTTTGCCTGGGTATAGTAGCCTGGGCTGGCATTTGTGTTCTCTTAGTGTCTGTATAACATCTGTCCAGGCTTCTCTGGCTTTCATAGTCTCTGCTGAAAAATCTGGTGTAATTCTGATAGGCTTGCCTTTATATGTTACTTGACCTTTTTCCCTTACTGCTTTTAGTATTCTATCTTTATTTAGTGCATTTGATGTTCTGATTATTATGTGTCGGGAGGAATTTCTTTTCTGGTCCAGTCTATTTGGAGTTCTGTAGGCTTCTTGTATGTTCATGGGCATCTCTTTCTTTATATTTGGGAAGTTTTCTTCAATAATTTTGTTGAAGATGTTTGCTGGTCCTTTGAGTTGAAAATCTTCATTCTCATCCACTCCTATTATCCGTAGGTTTGGTCTTCTCACTGTGTCCTGGATTTCCTGGATGTTTTTATTTAGGATCTTTTTGCATTTTCCATTTTCTTTGATTGTTGTGCCGATGTTCTCTATGGTGTCTTCTGCACCTGAGATTCTCTCTTCCATCTCTTGTATTCTGTTGCTGATGCTGGCATCTATGTTTCTAGATTTCTTTCCTAGGGTTTCTATCTCCAGTGTTGCCTCACTTTGGGTTTTCTTTATTGTGTCTACTTCCCTTTTTAGGTCTAGTATGGTTTTGTTCATTTCCATCACCTGTTTGGATGTGTTTTCCTGTTTTTCTATAAGGATTTCTACCTTTTTGGTTGTGTTTTCCTGTTTTTCTTTAAGGACTTGTAACTCTTTAGCAGTGTTTTCCTGTTTTTCTTTAAGGACTTGTAACTCTTTAGCAGTGTTTTCCTGTATCTCTTTAAGTGAGTTATTGAATTCCTTCTTTATGTCCTCTACCATCATCATGAGACATGCTTTTAAATCCAGGTCTACCTTTTCAGGTGTGTTAGGGTGTCCTGGACTGGGCGAAGTGGCTGTTCTGGGTTCTGATGATGGTGAGTGGTCCTGGTTTCTGTTAGTAGGATTCTTACGTTTACCTTTCGCCATCTGGCAATCCCTGGAGTTAGTTGTTATAGTTGTCTTTGTTAAGAGATTGTTCCTCTGTAGATTTTGTTACCCTCAATCAGCAGGCGTGGGAGAGAAGCTCTCTCCTCTGAGTTTCAGTGGTCAGAGCAGTCTCTGCAGGCAAGCTCTCCTCTTTCGGGGAAGGTGTACAGTTATCTGGTGTTTGGACCTCCTTCTGGCTGAAGGTGAAGGCCCAAAACAGGATCTTTCCCAAAAGCTGTGTTGCTTTGGCCAGGAAGGTGGCCGGTTGTCTGGAGTCGAAGATGTCGCCGCCTCAGAAGCTCTGTGGCTCTCGCCAGGAAGGTGGCCGGCCATCTGGAGCCGAAGATGGCGCCACCCCAGAAGCTCTGCGACTCTCGACCGTACCAGAAACGGCTGGCCTCTGTATTCCACAGGGTCACCCGTGCAGCCTGCCCTCCGTGGAGTCCCGGAGCCAAGAAGGCTCCCGCCGGCGCCTGTGACACAAACCTCTCAGGCTGGGCAGACCCCCGTGCTCTCACCAGGAAGGTGGCTGGCTGTCTCGGAAAATTGTTTTCAACCTTCTACTCTGAGGTAGTGTCTATCTTTTTCCCTGAGATGGGTTTCCTGTAAGCAGCAGAATGTTGGGTTCTGTTTGCGAAGCCAGTCTGTTAGTCTATGTCTTTTTATTGGGGAATTGAGTCCATTGATATTAAGAGATATTAAGGAAAAGTAATAGTTGCTTCCTATTATTTTTGTTGTTAGAGTTGGCATTCTGTTCTTGTGGCTGTCTTCTTTTAGGTTTGTTGAAGGATTACTTTCTTGCTTTTTCTAGGGTGTAGTTTCTGTCCTTGTATGTTTTTTTTTTCTTTTTTTCTGTTATTATCCTTTGAAGGGCTGGATTCCTGGAAAGATATTATGTGAATTTGGTTTTGTCATGGAATAGTTTGGGTTTTCCATCTATGGTAAGTTAAAGTTTGGCTGGGTATAGTAGCCTGGGCTGGAATTTGTGTTCTCTTAGTGTCTGTATAACATCTGTCCAGGATCTTCTGGCTTTCATAGTCTCTGGTGAAAATTCTGGTGTAATTCTAATAGGCCTGCCTATATATGTTACTTGACCCTTTTCCCTTACTGCTTTTAATATTCTATATTTATTTAGTGCATTTGTTGTTCTGATCATTATGTGTCAGGAGGCATTTCTTTTCTGGTCCAGTCTATTTGGAGTTCTGTAGGCTTCTTGTATGTTCATGGGCATCTCTTTCTTTAGGTTTGGGAAGTTTACTTCTATAATTTTGTTGAAGATATTTGCTGGCCCTTTAAGTTGAAAATCTTCATTCTCATCTACTCCTATTATCCATAGGTTTGGTCTTCTCATTGTGTCCTGGATTTCCTGGATGTTTTGAGTTAGGATCTTTTTGCATTTTGCATTTTCTTTGATTGTTGTGCTGTTGTTCTCTATGGAATCTTCTGCACCCGAGTTTCTCTCTTCCATCTGTTCTGTATTCTGTTGCTGATGTTCACATATATGGTTCCATATTTCCTTCCTAGTGTTTCTATCTCCAGTGTTGCCTCACTTTGGGTTTCTTCATTGTGTCTACTTCCGTTTTTAGGTCTTATTGGTTTTGTTCAATTCCATCACCTGTTTGGTTGTGTTTTCCTGTTTTTCTTTAAGGACTTGTACCTCTTTAGTAGTGTTCTCCTGTATTTCTTTACATGAGTCATTTAAGTCCTTATTGATGTCCTCTACCATCATCATGAGATATGCTTTTAAATCCGAGTCTAGCTTTTTGGGTATGTTTGAGTATCCATGACTGGCTGAGGTGGGAGTGCTGAGTTCTGATGATGGTGAGTGGTCTTGATTTCTGTTAGTAAGATTCTTATGTTTGTCTTTAGCCATATGGTAATCTCTGGAGTTAGTTGTTATAGTTGTCTCTGGTTAGAGATTGTTCCTCTTGTGATTCTGTTGGCCTCTATCAGCAGACCTGGGAGACAAGATCTCTTCTGAGTTTCAGTGGTCAGAGTACTCTCTTCAGGCAAGCTCTCCTCTTGCATGGAAGGTGTACAGATATCTGGCATTCGGACCTGCCTCCTGGCAGAAAACGAAGGCCTGAAACAGGGCCTGTCCCAGAAGCTGTGTCACTTCTGCCTGTCCCAAAAGCTGTGTAGCTTCTCTAGTCGGCACTCTGACCTACATAGTCTAGTCTCTGAGAGATCCCAAACCAGAGATGGCTCCCCAAGCGGGGCGGACACCTCTCCTATGGCAGGGATGGTGCCTGGATGTCTGGAGCCCGAAATGGGGCCTGCCCCAGAAGCTTTGTGGCTTCTGCCTGTCCCAGAAACTGTTAGCTTCTGTAGTCCACACTCTCACCTGCGTAGACTAGTCTTGGAGGGATCCGGGAACCAAGATGCTCCGGCCAACAATTTTCATTTATCCTGAAAATCCTTCCTACTCTTCAAAGTCCATATAAATTCTGGTTCATCCTGAATAAAAAGTCCCCACAATAAAAATATGTGCACAAGCTAAGATTGTCTAAGAGAGCTGTTTTATTGAAGACAGTCGGTGAAGGCCTTTGTCTATAAGAGCTGTAATACTAAGATCCTCAGATCCCCTCACCTCCAATACAGCTGAAACATGATCCTGCAGACTTACCTGAAGTGGAAACTTAAGGAGCTTTTGAGAGTCAGTTGTGTTAAAATGTGTTTTATTGGGACAAACATATAAAAGAATGTTTTCCTGAAGTGGACACAGGTAAAAAAGTAAGACAGGCTCATAAAGGAATGTTTAGCTAAAACAGACACAAGAGAAAAGATGTTTTGCTAAAACAAACATGTGAAAGGACATATGATAAAGGATTCTTTGCTAATGACAAACTTATATTTTCCACATTACATTGTGTAGTTGAGCTCCATATGTTAAGACTCCATAGAGAAAAATGCACCAAAAATCTTTGGTGGTGTGTTGCAGTTTCTTCCTGCTTTTTTGGACTTGAGCTGATTGGCAGAATAATGTCAGTTTACATAAATGCACATGCTAAGACAAAACATGTGCTAAGAAAAGACCAGAGAAAGATGTGATATTCAGAGGGCACATAAAAAATTGATGTACAGTAACAGAGAGTGAGCAAGACTTACATATAAAGCTAGCTATACGATGCTTGTTGGTCTTGAGTCTTCACTGATATTCACTGCATTGACAGAGACACAGCTGAGAACATCTGGCATTCCTCTGGGTCCCTACTACTCTTTCATGCTGAGGCATAGGCCTGGCTATCTCTGCTAGATAGTGTCACCACTGCTGATTTGTGTTTTCTATCCTGACTCTACTAAACTAGACTACTAAATTATCCATGAAATGTTTATGAGTGGATTGGGCTGAGACTACTGGCTCCTATAAACTAAACTGTTTTCTAAACAACACAGATGAAAGTTACTAAAAAACAAAACAAAACAAAACAAAACAACAAACATTCCATTTCTAAATAGGCCCCCTTTCCTCATATCCTTTCTTTTCCACTACCTCTGGTGGGTAATGGAGTAAAAGAAAGGTTAAAATATTTAAAACCCATAATTAAATATAAAATTAAAAAAATTAAAATTACATCCACCTATTATAGACTCTGTCTCATCCTTCCAGCCTGATGTGCAGTGGTGTCTAGACCCCACGAGAGGGAGGAAGTAGAGGATATGAAATCACAGTTGGACCCTGAAACACATACCACACTTGGTCTACAAAATAGTTCATGAAATTAGGAGTCCACTGAGGAATTGATCCATTGATTAGGACAGATGCATCAAGATCCATCATTCTTCAAAACCCCACCATCTGCTCACCAATGGTCCTACACAAAAGACTGGTAAACATTTGAGCTTCAAACCCTAATAACTATGCTCCTTGTTACTAGGTGCCCACCTCCATCTGCAGTGAAAGCTGCCTTCCAGGGTTCAGCCAGGTACCCCGACTGGGAGCCCCCCACTGCTGTTTTGATTGCAGTCCATGCCCTGAGGGACAGTTTACAGACCAAAGAGGTAAGGACTTATGGAACTGGAATCTGAGTGATTCACAGGGCACTGTGAGCTTCCTGTATGTTACCAATGTCTTAGTAACTGTTCTACTGTTGTAAAGAGACACCATGTGACCTAGGCAGTTTCTAAAAGAAACTTATTGAAATGGGGCTTACTTAGAGTTTCACAGGATGAGTCCATGGTCATAATGGCAGGACATGTGGCAGGAGGCAATCAGGCATGGTGTTACACCAGTATCTGAGTGCTTAAGTTCTGATCCACAGGCAGCATGCAGTTGTTAATGTGGAGAGTGGACCTGGTGTTGGATTTTGAACTCTCAGAGGCCATATCTTGTGACACACCTCCTCCAATAAGGCTACAGCTCCCAATCCATCTCTAACTGTCCACCCTGTAGGAACCAAACATTCAAATATATGAGCCTATGGGGGCCATTCTCAGTCATACCACCTCTCCCATCTACTGAGGTGTACCAGTCTTTGCTTTCCTGTGGACTTAGGTAGGAACACCATTGAGAATGATTCCCTTATACTTATTCCTTGGTAAGTGCTTTATTGAGAAAGACAAATAAATGATCCATAATTGCACAGCCAAATGGGTTGTCCATTGGCAAACATTGTAAAAGTTAGTGCTTTCATATTTCAGCACTTGATTTAAATAACAACATGGAGACTTTTGTGTGTATTAAAAGCTTTAGTCACTATAGCTGGGTAGATTCTGAGTTATTCTAACATGAGAATGCTGGCCTTGCCTACTTCCCATTCCCATGTTCCATTATCTGCCATCTTAGCCTTGCCATGGCAATTTCTTTTTCATGTGTGTTTTAATGGGAGATGTTGGAGATGGTTTTGTGCACTGTGTCCTCAGGTGCTGATTGCTGTGCCCAGCGATCTGGTTGTAGTCTAGACACTAACATAGTCAATCATGTCCTTCTCAATGATGTGCAACAATTCTATTCTATTAACTCTGATTCAGCCTATAGACAGCAGAAGAGAATAGGCTGGGACTTCAGATATCCATCAGGCATTTCCAAGCAATTGGAGAGTGTAAGAGAGGAAGCAGAGAAGGACCAGGAAGATTCATCATGGGCTGGGAAGTAGGTCGCTATAGAGAATTAGAATAGATGAGTGTCTGCTTACTACCTCATCTTTAGTTTACTTACTGGGAAATACAGTTCCATTTTGAGAAACTGATAGACAGGACTTTAACAAATGAACATTTTGGGTACAACTCTGTCTAAAACATTTGTTAATATGACCTTTTACTATTGGAGTAAATTCCAGCCACTAATAAGGTCACATAATTGAAGTGGATTGTTGCTGGTCAGTGTAGTCAACTCAGTAATTTCTAGGTTCAGTAGACTTTCTCAACACCAAAGGTAAAGAGGGTCTGGAGAGATGGTTTCTCAGTTAGGAGCTCCCACATGATGGCTCATATCCATGTGTAACTCCAGTTTCAGGGGACCTGATGCCATCTTCTGATTTTTGTTTATACCACACATTCATATCATGTCCATATATATGTACAGACAGAACACTCAAAAAGTAAAATAAAGTAAATCTTAAAAGAATAAGTTGTCGAGACTAGGAAAATGGGTTTGAACACTCACTGTCAATGTTCACAACCTGAGATGAGCTCCTGAGACTCACATGGTGGAAGGAGAGAACCAAAGTCCTGACCTCCAAGTGCCCACCATGGCATGTTTGAGACCCCATACATACATATACATATCAAATATGTATAAATATATAAGCTCTATATAAAATACTGATAAATTTGGTTAGAAAAATAAGGTGTGGGAAATGATTAGAAACAATATCTGATGATAATATATGATCTCCATATGTATGTGCACCTAATATTTATACATGTATGCACACACAAACATGCCCACACATAAACTCACATACATTAGGTATAGTTGTGCAGTGTTATAATCACAACATTTAAGGGGATGAGGAAGGAGATCAAGAAATTCTAGGTAATCTGCCACTCAGCTACTTCAAGGCTAACTTGAATTACAGGAGACACTGTTTTAAGACAGAAACAAAACCCTCACATAAAGCAGATATAGAGTATATATTTTTTCTTTGTGTCTCTTCCACTAGTATTGCCTATTCTAACCCTGTTCACCAAGATTAATTCATAAATATATTACTTGATGGAAAGCCTGCAAGAGCAGGAAATGTTTAAGATACCTTCCTTCAGAGCTAGTATAGTTCCTATAGTGTTATAGAAATGGTGTCGTTGTGTCTCCCATAGACATGAAGAGATGCCTTCTGTGCCCCAAGGAGCAGTACTCGAGCCACACCAGAGACCATTGCCTGCCCAGGACAGAGATCTTCTTGGCCTTTGAGGAACCACTGGGATTCATATTGGCTTTGGTAGCACTCTTGCTGGCTGGTCTGGCTGTCCTGGTTCTTGGAGTGTTCCTGAAGCACCGGGATACACCTGTGGTCAGGGCCAACAACAGAACTCTCAGCTACTTCCTCCTGATCTCTCTTTCTTTGTGTGCCCTGTGTGCCTTGCTCTTCCTTGGGAGACCCACTGTTACTACCTGCCTCCTCCGTCAGACCATCTTTGCTGTGGTATTCACAGTGGCTGTCTCCTCCGTTCTGGCTAAGACTCTAACAGTGGTCTTGGCCTTCCGAGTCACCAGGCCACGAAGCAGGATCCAGGTATGCCTGAGCTCTGGTGCTTCTACCTCAGTGGTCCTCATTGCTTCCTTAATACAGGTTGTTCTTTGTGGGATATGGTTGATTACCTCTCCACCATTCCCAGACAGGGATATGATCTCAGAGCCCCGGCACACTGTCATCCAATGCCATGAGGGTTCTGGAGCCAACTTCTTCTGTGTGCTGGGTTTCTTGGGTTTCCTGGCAGGGGGTACCTTCTCTGTGGCTTTTCTAGCCAGGGGCCTTCCAGATGTCTTCAATGAGACCAAGTTCCTCACCTTCAGCATGCTGCTCTTCTGCAGTGTCTGGACAGCCTTCCTTCCCCTGTACCATAGTGCCCGGGGAAAGTCCACTGTGGCTGTAGAGATCTTTTCCATCCTGGCCTCCACTGCTGGGCTTCTGGGTGGCATCTTCATCCCCAAGTGCTACATCATCTTGCTGAAACCTGAGAAGAACACCCCTGCCTGGTTAAGGCAAGGCCACCAGGTACAGCACAATAGGCAGTGTGAGATGCTCCAGAGAAGGTGTGTGTCCTCAGGAGAGTCACTAGGATCAAGTTTATGATTGTGGCTCACAGTTTCTTTGTGGTTCACAAGGTATCTGAAAGACAGATCAAGTGAGATACTTAGGACAAAACACAAATGACTTGGGTTTAAAGTAGACATATCAATGGTTACTGACTATTCTCTCCATATGTATTGTTAAAAGTCCTTACCATTAAAGTTTGTTAAGGACTTAGAAGATGTCTGAATGGGTAAAAATGCTTGCCAGTGAGCATGTCAACTCGAATGTGATACCCTTCTAGCCACATGGTAGAGGGAGTGAAGTGACATCACTTATCTACTTGGTAATCAAAGAATACCCCTCACATGCATACCCATAAAATATCAATGCCAAAGTGCGCAAAGTATCATGAGGTGATGATGATGATGATGATGTTGTCAAGGTTTGCTGAGCATGTGGGAAATTGACAGGCAGAACATTTTCTGCTTTTACTGTGGTTTCTTTTGTGCTTCTAAATTTTCTGTTTGTTTGTTTATTTATTTAATTTATTCACTTTATTTTCAGCCCCCCCCATCTCCTTTCATCACTCCCCCACAGTACTCTCTCTCCTCTTTTTCACCCCTGAGAATGGTGAGGTCCTTCTGGGGAACCAACCTACCCTGGTACCTTAAGTCACTACAGGACTAGATATATCCTCTCCCACCAAGTCCAAACAAGACCACCCTATTAGGGGAAAGAGGATCTACAGACAAGCAGTGGAGTCAGGGTTTGCCCCTGCTTCATTTGTTGAGTGACCCACGTGAAGATTAAGCTACACATCTGCTTCATATATGCACAGGGTTGTGGAATTTTGGGGGACACCTGTGTCTAGCCCTTGCATGTTCTTTGGTTGGTTGTTTAGTCTCTTGGAGTTCCCAAGTGTCTAGATTAATCGACTCTTTTGGTTGTCATGGAATCCCTATCCTTCTGTGTTCCTCAGTCCTTCCTCCATCTCTTCCACAAAATTTCATGAGGTTCACGAAATGCTCGGCTGTGAGTCTCTGCATCTGTTTTGGTCAGCTGTTGGGTGGAGTCTCTCAGAGGACAGTTATGCTAAGCTCCTGTCTGCAAGCATAACAGACTATCACTTAGTGTCAAGGATTGGTTCTTGGGGTTTGCTTTTATGTGTTACTTGGTCTTTTTTTCTCGCAGCTTTTAAAATTTTTTCATTGTTATGTACATTTAGTGTTTTGATTATTATGTGGCAAGAAGGATTTTCTTTTCTGGTTAAATCTATTTGGCTTTCTGTAAACTTCTTGTAAATTTATAGGCATCTAAGTTATGGAATTTTTTAAAAAATGATTTTGTTGAAGATATTTTCTGGACCTTTGATCTGGGAATCCTCCCTTCTTTTATTCCAATTGTTCTTAGGTTTGGTCTTTTCATAGTGCCTCAGATATCCTGAATGTTTCATGTCAGGAAGTTTTTAGATTTAACATTCTTATTGACTGATGCATCAGTCTCTTCTATTATATCTTAAATGCCTGTGATTATGTCTTCATTTCTTGTATTTTGTTGATGATGACTGTAGTTCCTTCCCTAGGTTTTCCTTCTCTAGGATTCCCCCAGTTTGTGTTTTCTTTATTGTTTTATTTCCATTTTCAGGTACTGAGTGGTTTATTTCATTCTTTCACCAGTTTAATTTTATTTCTGGTATTTCATTAAGGAATGTATTCATTTCCTCTTTTATGATTTTTTATTAGATGTTTTCTTTATTTACATTTCAAATGTTATCCCCTTTTTTGGTTCCCCCTGGAAATCCCCTATCCCATCCTTCCTCCCCTTGCTTCTATGAGGGTGTTCTTCCACCCACCCACCCTCCCACTCCTACCTGTACACCCTGGATTCCCCTATACTGGGGCATCTATTGAGCCTTCATAGGACCAAGGACTTCTCCTCCTGTTGATGCCTGACAAGGCCATCATCTGCTACATATGCAACTGGAGCCATGTGTACTCCTTGGTTTATGGCTTAGTCCCTGAGAGCTTTGGGGGGGGGTCTGGTTGGTTGATATTGTTGTTCTTCCTATGGGTTGCAAACCCCTTCAACTCTTTCAGTCCTTTCTCTAATTCCTCTATTGGGGACCCAGTGCTCAGTCCAATGGTTGGCTATGAGCATCTGCCTCTGTATTTGTAAGGCTCTGGCAGGGCATCTCAAGAGACAACCATACCAGGCTCCTTTCAGCATGCACTTCTTGGCATCCACAATAGTATCTGGGTTTTGTAACTGTATATGGGATGAATCCCCAGGTGGGACAGTCTCTGGATGGTCTTTCCTTTAGTCTTTGATCTATACTTTATCTCCATATTTGCTCCTGAGAGTACTTTGTTCCCCTTCTAAGAAGGACCGAAGCACTGACACTTTGGTATTCCTTCTTGAGATTCATGTGGTCTGTGAGTTGTATCTTGGGTATTTGGAACTTTTGGGCTAATATCCACTTATCAGTGAGTGCATACCATGTGTGTTCTTTTTTGATTGGGTTACCTCACTCAGGATGATATTTTCTAGTTCCATCCATTTGCCTAAGAATTTCATGAATTCATCGTTTTTAATAGCTGAGTAGTACTCCATTGTGTAAATGTACCACATTTTCTGTATCCATTCCTCTGTTGAGAGACATCTGGGTTCTTTCCAGCTTCTGGCTATTATAAGGCTGCTGTGGACATAGTGGAGCATGTGTCCTTATTACAAGTTGGAGGATCTTCTGGGTTTATGCCCAGGAGAGGTATTGCTGGATCTTCTGGTAGTACTATGTCAATTTTCTGAGGAACCGCCAAACTGATTTCCAGAGTAGTTCTACCAGTTTGCAGTCCTGCCACCAATGGTGGAGTGTTCCTTTTTCTTCACATTCTTGGCAGCATCTGCTGTCACCTGAGTTTTTGCACTTAGCCATTCTGACTGGTGTGAGGTGGAATCTCAGGGTTGTTTTGATTTGCATTTTCCTGCTGACTAAGGATGTTGAACATTTTTTTAGGTGCTTGTCAGCCATTTGGTATTCCCCAGCTGAAAATTCTTTGTTTAGATCTGTACCCCATTTTAAAAAATAGGGTTATTTGATTCTTAAGAGTCTAACTTCTTGAGATCTTTGTTATATATTGGATATTAGCCCTCTATATGATGTAGGATTGGTAAAGATCTTTTCCCAGTCTGTTGGTTGCTGTTTTGTCCTATTGACAGTGTCCTTTGCCTTACAGAAGTTTTGTAATTTTATGAGGACCCATTTGTCAATTCTTGATCTTAGAGCAAAAACCACTGGTGTTCTGTTCAGGAAAATTTCTCCTGTGCCCATGTGTTCGAGGCTCTTCCCCACTTTCTCTTCTTTAAGTTTCAACATATCTGGTTTTATGTGGAGGTCCTTGATCCACTCGGACTTGAACTTTGTACAAGGATGTAAGAATGGTTTTATTTGCTTATTTCTACATGCTAACTGCCAGTTGAAACAGGACCATTTGTTAAAAATGCAGTCTTTTTTCCACTGGGTGGTTTTAGCTTCTTTGTCAAATATCAAGTGATCATAGGTGTGTGGGTTCATTTCTGGGTCTTCATTTCTTTTCCATTGATCTTCCTGCCTTTCTCTGTACCAATACCATGCAGTTTTTGTTTGTTTGTTTGTTTTATCAGTATTGCTCTGTGGTACAGCTTGAGGTCAGGGATGGTGATTCCTCCAGAAGTTCTTTTATTGTGGAGAACTTTTTTTGCTATCTATCCTGGGTTTTTTTGTTATTCCAAATGTATATGAGAATTGCTCTTTCTAACTCTATGAAGAATTGATTTTGAATTTTGATGGGAATTGCATTGATTCTGTAGATTGCTTTTGGCAAGATGGCCATTTTTACTATATTAGTCCTGCCAATCCATGAGCATGGGGGATCTTTCCATCTTCTGAGATCTTCTTCGATTTCTTTCTTCAGAAACTTGAAGTTCTTGTCATACAGATCTTTTTCTTGCTTAGTTAGAGTCACACCAATGTATGTAATATTATTTGTGATTATTGTGAAGAGTGTTGTTTCTCTAATTTCTTTGTCAGCCTGTTTATCCTTTGAGTAGACAAAGGCCACTGATTTGTCTAAGTTAATTTTATACCCAGCTACTTTGCTGAAGTGGTTTATCAGCTTTAGGAGTTCTCTGGTGGAATTTTTGGGGTTACTTAAGTATACGATCATATTATCTGCAAATAGTGGTATTTTGACTTATTTCTTTCCAATTTGTTTCCCTTTAACCACCTTTTTGTTCTCTAATTGCTCTAGCCAGAACTTCAAATACTATATTGAATAGATAGGGAGAGAGTGGGCAGCTTTGTCTAGTCTCTGATTTTAGTGGGATTGCTTCAAGTTTCTCTCCATTTAGTTTGATGTTGGTTTACTATATATTGCTTTTACTGTGTTTAGGTATGAGCCTTGATTTCTTGATCTTTCCAAGTCTTTTAACATGAAGGGATGCTGAATTTTGTCAAATGCATTTTCAGCATCTAATAAAATGATCGTGTTTTTTTTCCTTTGAGTTTTTTTATGTGGTGGATTACACTGATGGATTTCTGTATATTGAACCACCCCTGCATTCCTGGGATGAAGCCTACTTGATCATGGAGAATGATCATTTTGATGTGTTGTTGGATTCAGTTGTCAAGAATATTCATCATCATTGGTTTCATCAATGTTCATAAGAGAGATTGATCTGAGGCTTTCTTTCTTTGTTGGGTCTTTGTGTGGTTTAGGTATCAAAGTAATTGTGGCTTCATAAGACAAATTGGGGGGGGGTGTTCCTTCTGTTTCCATTTTGTGAAATAGTTTGAAGAGTATTGGTATTAGTTTTTCTTTTAAGGTCTGATAGAATTCTTCACTAAACCCATCTGGTCTTGGCCCTTTTTTGGTTGGGAGACTATTAATAACTGTGTCTATTTCTTTAGGGTTATGGAACTGTTTAGATGGCTTATGTGATCTTGTTTTAACTTTGGTACCTGGTATGTGTCTAGAAAATTGTCCATTTCATCCAGATTTTCCAAGTTTGTTGAGTATAAGCTTTTGTAGTAGGATCTGATTATTTTTTTAAATTTTCATGGTTTCCATTGTTATGTCTTCCTTTTTATTTCTGATTTTATTAATTTGGTTACTTTCTCTGTGCCCTCTGGTTAGTCTGGCTAAGGGCTTATCTATTTTGTTGATTTTCTCAAAGAACTAGCTCCTGGTTTGGTTGAATTTTTTTGTATAGTTTTTTTTGTTTGTTTGTTTGTTTCTCTTTGGTTGATTTTAGCCCTGAGTTTGATTATTTCCTGCCATCTACTCCTCTTGGGAGTATTTGATTCTTTTTGTTCTAGAGCTTTCAGGTGTGCTGTCAAGCTGCTAGTGTAAGCTCTCTCTGCTTTCTTCTTGGAGGCACTTAGAGCTATGAGTTTTCCTCTTACCACTGTTTTTATTGTGTCCCATAAGTTTTGGTATGATGTATCTTCATTTCCGTTAAACTTAACGTCTTTATTTTCTTTCTTTCTTTATTCTTTGACCAAGTTATCATTGAGCAGGGCATTGATCATCTTCCATGTGTATGCAGGTTTTCCATTGTTTTTGAACACACTCACGACAACTGGAATCTTCTGCGGCAAAGCTTTTATTGCTTACTTATCAGGAGGGAAGACCCCAAACCGGGAAAATGGCGCTGCTTATATAGCCCGCAGCGTGACGTTTCAGCACCTGATGTGGCGTGACAGCTCCTGATTCGTTGCTCGCCCATCACCCCATTACTATGCCGCGAGATGGGCAGTGACTAGGCGTGAGTTCACTCTTGTACATAAGGCTTGTTTACTAGTTAGGTGCAGTGGAAGCCAGCGCCATCTTATAATGGCGATTGCCCATGGCACGCATGCGATTGCTCGAGGCATGGCTCTCCACAAGGTGATAGGGTGCATGGGATTATTTTGATCTTCTTGTATCTCTTGAGACCTGTTTTGTGACCAATTGTATGGTCAGTTTTGGAGAAGTTACCATGAGGTGCTGAGAAGAAGGCATATTCTGCTTTAGGATGAAATGTTCTATAAATATCTGTTAGATCCATTGGTTCATAACTTCTGTTAGTTTCACTGTGTCTCTGTTTAGTTTCTGTTTCCATGATCTGCTCATTTCTGAGAATGAGTGTTGAAGTATTTTATGAATGTGGGTACACTTGCATTTGGAGCATAGATGTTCAGAATTGAGAGTTCTTCTTGGTAGATATTTCCTTTGACCCGTCTGAAGTGTCCTTCCTTATCCTTTTTGATAACTTTTGGTTGAAAGATGATTTTATTCAATATTAGAATGGCTACTCCAGCTTGTTTCATGGGACCATTTGCTTGGAAAATTGTTTTTCAACCTTTTACTCTGAGGTAGTGTCTGTCGTTTTCATTGAGGTGCATTTCCTGTATACAGTAAAATGCTGGGTCCTATATATATATCCAGTCTGCTAATCTAAGTCTTTTTATTTGGGAATTGAGTCTCTTGATGCTAAAAGATACTAAGGAAAAGTGATTGTTAGTTCCTGTTTTTTTCTTTTGTTGTTGTTGTTGTTAGAAGTAGAATTATGTTTGTTTGAGTATCTTCTTTTGGGTTTGTTGAAAGATTACTTTCTTGCTTTTTCTAGGGTGTAGTTTCCCTCCTTATGTTGGTGTTTTCCATCTATTATCCATTGTAGGGTTGGATTTGTGGAAAGATATAGTGTAAGTTTGGTTTTGTCATGGACTATCTTGGTTTCTTCATGTATGGTAATTGAGAGTTTTGTTGGGTGTAATAGAATGGGTTGGTATTTATGTTCTCTTAGGGTCTTTATAACCTCTGCCCAAAATCTTCTAGCTTTCATAGTCTTTTGTGAGAAGTCTGGTGTAATTCTGATACATCTGCCTTTATATGTTACTTGACCTTTTTCTCTTACTGCACTTAATATTCTATCTTTGTTTACTGCATTTGGTGTTTTGATTATTATGTGATGAGAGGAATTTCTTTTCTGGTCAAGTCTATTTGGAGTTCTGTAGGCTTCTTGTATGTTCATAATCATCTCTTTCTTTAGGTTAGGGAAGTTTTCTTCTATAATTTTGTTGAAGATATTTACTGGCCCTTTGATTAGGGGATCTTAGCTCTCTTCTATACCTATTATCCGTAGGTTTGGTCTTCTCATTGTGTCCTGGATTTCCTGGATGTTTTGGGTTAGGAGCTTTATGCTGTTTGCCTTTTCTTTGACTATTGTGTCAATGTTTTCTATGGTAACTTCTGCCCCTGAGATTCTCTCTTCTATCTTTTGTGTTCTGTTGGTGATGCTTGCATCTATGACTCCTGATCTCTTTCTTAGATATTCTAACTCTAGAGTTGTCTCCCTTTGTGATTTCTTTATTGTTTCTATTTCCATTTTTAGATCTCGGATTGTTTTGTTTATTTCCTTCCCCTGTTAGATTGTGTTTTCCTGTAACTCTTTAAGGGATTTTTGTGTTTCCTCTTTAAGGGCTTCTACCTCTTTACCTGTGTTCTCCTGTATATCTTTAAGAGAGTTATTTATGTCCTTCTTAAAGTCCTCTATCATTGTCATGAGAAGTGATTGTAGATCTGAATCTTGCTTTTCTGCTATGATGGTGTATCCAGGACTTGCTATAGTGGGAGAATTGGGTTCTGATGATGCCAAGTAAGCTTCGTTTCTGTTGCTTATGTTCTTATGATTGCCTCCCGCTATCTGATTATCTCTAGTGCCACCTGCCCTCACTATATCTGACTGTAGCCTGTCCTTCCTGTGTTCCTGGTTATGCCAAAACTCTCCAGAGTCCAGCTGTCTCTCTTATCCTATGATTCTGGGATCCTGTGATCCTGAGATCCTGAGTGTTTCAGAGTTCCTGGGAGTCAAGCTGCCTCTTGGACCCTGAGATCCTGGTTTGACCAACCTCCTGAGATTCTGTAATCCTGTGATCCTCTGATCCTGGGCATTTTAGAGCACCTGGGAGTGGAGCTTCCTCTGGATTTTGTGGGACTGACTGTGGAGTTCACACCTAATGTCTGCTTAGGGCACCAGTTCAGACATCCTAGCCACTGGGTCGAGCAGGGGTTCCTGCATCTCTGGATCCCTTTTGTCCCAGTTACTACCTGTTGTGTTAGAACAGATGTTGAGTCCTCCTCACCTAGATCCTATGATACTGGGTATGTTAGGGTGCCTGGGAGTGGAGCTTCCTCTGGTTATTGTAGGACTGGCTGTGGAGTTTGCACACTCATTTCCTCTTTAATGACCTCTATCATTTTCATAAACTTGGATTTAAGGGCATTTTTGCCTGCTTCATCTGTGTTAGAATATTAAGGATAGCTGAGCTGTGATGGTCCCATATTGCTCTGGCTATTGTAGATTGTGCTCTTATTTTGGCCTCTAGTCATGTGGATTTGGGATTATTATAGGTTTAATTGCTGATTTCTGAGTTAATCTTTGTTGGAAAAGTATTTTTTGGATGTTTCTCCCCCTTGGTTTCTGTTCTCCTTGGCCTTTTGCCTGAGTTGCCTGGGCTTCTGGTGACCAGACTTCAGGTCTAGAAGGCTGGAGTTTTTGTGGTCTCTATGGCCTTTGAGCTTTGGGTGCTAATGTTGCCTCAGGGGCCTCTAGAACCATCATGACCTGGGGTCTCTAGTGCCTCCCTGGACTTCTGGAAAGCAGGGAGAGTTGTGGGTCATAAAATGGATTTTAGGGGATGGGGTGCAGTTTATGGGTTTTGGTGTGCTTTAAGAGAAATTGGCAGGTGTAGGGCTTGTGGTGTGGACTTACTGCCACAGACCCTCTGGGTCCCTTTGTCTGCGTGGAACGGGTCTCGAGTTGCAGATGGGCAAGGAGTCAGCTAATGAATGACAGACAGATGCAACACAAGAGGTTGTGTAAAATCTGAATGTATTTTTTCAAATTGAGCATCAAACTTTTTTTCCCCATTTTTATTAGGTATTTAGCTCATTTACATTTCCAATGCTATATTAAAAGCCCCCCATACCCACCCACCCCCACTCCCCTACACACCCACTCCCCCTTTTTGGCCCTGGCGTTCCCCTGTACTGGGGCATAAAAAGTTGGCAAGTCCAATGGGCCTCTCTTTGCAGTGATGGCCGACTAGGCCATCTTTTGATACATATGCAGCTAGAGACAAGAGCTCCGGGGTACTGCTTAGTTCATATTGTTCCACCTATAGGGTTGCAGTTCCCTTTAGTTCCTTGGGTGCTTTCTCTAGTTCCTCCATTGGGGGCCCTGTGGTCCATTCAATAGCTGACTGTGAACATCCACTTCTGTGTTTGCTAGGCCATTGGCATAGTCTCACAAGAGACAGCTATATCTGGGTCCTTTCAGCAAAATCTTGCTAGTGTATGAAATGGTGTCAGCGTTTGGAAGCTGATCATGGGATGGATCTCTGGATATGGCAATCACTAGATGGTCCATCCTTTTGTCACACTTCCAAATTTTGTCTCTGTAACTCCTTCCATGGGTGTTTTGTTTCCTATTCTAAGAAGGGGCAAAGTGTCCACACTTTGACTTCGTTCTCTTGAGTTTAATGTTTTTAGCAAATTAAATCTTATATCTTGGGTATCCAAAGTTTCTGGGCTATTATCCACTTATCAGTGAGTACATATTGTGAGAGTTCCTTTGTGATTGGGTTACCTCACTCAGGATGATGCCCTCCAGGTCCATCCATTTGCCTAGGAATTTCATAAATTCATTGTTTTTAATAGCTGAGTAGTAATCCATAGTGTAAATGTACCACATTTTCTGTATCCATTCCTCTGTTGAGGGGCATCTGGGTTCTTTCCAGCTTCTGGCTATTATAAATAAGGCTGCTATGAACATAGTGGAGCATGTGTCCTTCTTACCAGTTGGGGCATCTTCTGGATATATGCCCAGGAGAGGTATTGCGGGATCCTCCGGTAGTACTATGTCCAATTTTCTGAGGAACCGCCAGACTGATTTCCATAGTGGTTGTACAAGCCTGCAATCCCACCAACAATGGAGGAGTGTTCCTCTTTCTCCACATCCACGCCAGCATCTGCTGTCACCTGAATTTTTGATCTTAGCCATTCTGACTGGTGTGAGGTGGAATCTCAGGGTTGTTTTGGTTTGCATTTCCCTGATGATTAAGGATGTTGAACATTTTTTCAGGTGCTTCTCTGCCATTCGGTATTCCTCAGGTGAGAATTCTTTGTTCAGTTCTGAGCCCCATTTTTTAATGGGGTTATTTGATTTTCTGAAGTCCACCTTCTTGAGTTCTTTATATATGTTGGATATTAGTCCCCAAAAGATTTAGGATAGGTAAGGATCCTTTCCCAATCTGTTGGTGGTCTTTTTGTCTTATTGACGGTGTCTTTTGCCTTGCAGAAACTTTGGAGTTTCATTAGGTCCCATTTGTCAATTCTCAATCTTACAGCGCAAGCCATTGCTGTTCTGTTCAGGAATTTTTCCCCTGTGCCCATATCTTCAAGGCTTTCCCCCACTTTCTCCTCTATAAGTTTCAGTGTCTCTGGTTTTATGTGAAGTTCCTTGATCCACTTAGATTTGACCTTAGTACAAGGAAATAGGTATGGATCAATTCGAAATCTTCTACATGATAACAACCAGTTGTGCCAGCACCATTTGTTGAAAATGCTGTCTTTCTTCCACTGGATGGTTTTAGCTCCCTTGTCGAAGATCAAGTGACCATAGGTGTGTGGGTTCATCTCTGGGTTTTCAATTCTGTTCCATTGGTCTACTTGTCTGTCGCTATACCAGTACCATGCAGGTTTTATCAAAATTGCTCTGTAGTACATCTTTAGGTCGAGCATGGTGATTCCACCAGAGGTTCTTTTATCCTTGAGAAGAGTTTTTGCTATACTAGGTTTTTTGTTATTCCAGATGAATCTGCCGATTGCCCTTTCTAATTCGTTGAAGAATTGAGTTGGAATTTTGATGGGGATTGCATTGAATCTGTAGATTGCTTTTCGCAAGATAGCCATTTTTACTATATTGATCCTGCCGATCCCTGAGCATGGGAGATCTTTCCATCTTCTGAGATCTTCTTTAATTTCTTTCTTCAGAGACTTGAAGTTCTTGTCATACATATCTTTCACTTCCTTAGTTAGAGTCATGCCTAGGTATTTTATATTATCTGTGGCTATTGAGAAGGGTGTTGTTTCCCTAATTTCTTTCTCAGCCTGTTTGTCCTTTGTGTAGAGCAAGGCCATTGACTTGTTTGAGTTAATTTTATATCCAGCTACTTCACTGAAGCTGTTTATCAGGCTTAGGAGTTCTCTGGTGGAATTTTTAGGGTCACATATATATACTATCATATCATCTGCAAAAAGTGATATTTTGACTTCTTCCTTTCCAATTTGTATCCCCTTGATCTCCTTTTGTTGTCTAATTGCTCTGGCTAGGACTTCAAGTACAATGTTGAATAGGTAGGGAGAGAGTGGACAGCCTTGTCTAGTCCCTGATTTTAGTGGGATTGCTTCAAGCTTCTCACCATTTACTTTGATGCTGGCTACTGGTTTGCTGTAGATTGCTTTTATCATGTTTAGGTATGGGCCTTGAATTCCTGATCTTTCCAAGACTTTTATCATGAATGGGTGTTGGATTTTGTCAAATGCTTTCTCAGCATCCAACGAGATGATCATGTGGTTTTTGTCTTTGAGTTTGTTTATATACTGGATTATGTTGATGGATTTCCATATATTGAACCATCCCTGCATCCCTGGGATGAAACCTACTTGGTCAGGATGGATGATTGTTTTGATGTGTTCTTGGATTCGGTTAGCAAGAACTTTATTGAGGATTTTTCCATCAATATTCATAAGGGATATTGGTCTGAAGTTCTCTATCTTTGTAGGGTCTTTTTGTGGTTTAGGTATCAGAGTAATTGTGGCTTCATAGAATGAGTTGGGTAGAGTACCTTCTGTTTCTATTTTGTGGAATAGTTTGTGAAGAACTGGGATTAGATCTTCTTTGAAGGTCTGATAGAACTCTGCACTAAACCCATCTTGTCCTGGGTTTTTTTTTTTTTTTGTTGGGAGACTATTAATGACTGCTTCTATTTCTTTGGGGGATATCAGGCTGTTTAGATCATTAACCTGATCTTGATTCAACTTTGGTATCTGGTATCTGTCTAGAAACTTCTCCATTTCATCCAGGTTCTCCAGTTTTGTTGAGTATAGCCTTTTGTAGAAGAATCTGATGGTGTGTTGGATTTCTTCGGGATCTGTTGTTATGTCTCCCTTTTCATTTCTGATTTTGTTAATTAGAATGCTTTCCCTGTGTCCTCTAGTGAGTCTGGCTAAGGGTTTGTCTATCTTATTGATTTTCTCAAAGAACCAGCTCCTCGATTGGTTGATTCTCTGAATAGTTCTTCTTGTTTCCACTTGGTTGATTTCCCTGAGTTTGATTATTTCCTGCTGTCTACTCCTCTTGTGTGAATTTGCTTCCTTTTGTTCTAGAGCTTTTAGGTGTGTTGTCAAGCTGCTAATGTATGCTTTCTCTAGTTTCTTTTTGGAGGCACTCAGAGCTATGAGTTTTCCTCTTAGAAATGCTTTGATTGTGTCCCATAAGTTTGGGTATGAAGTGGCTTCATTATCATTGAACTCTAAGAAGTCCTTAATTTCTTTCTTTATTCCTTCCTTGACCAAGGTATCATTGAGAAGAGTGTTGTTCAGTTTCCACGTGAATGTTGGCTTTCTATTATTTATTTTGTTATTGAAGATCAGCCTTAGTGCATGGTGATCTGATAGGATGCATGGAACAATTTCAATATTTTTGAATCTGTTGAGGCCTGTTTTGTGACCTATTATGTGGTCAATTTTGGAGAAGGTACCATGAGGTGCTGAGAAGAAGGTATATCCTTTTGTTTTAGGATAAAATATTCTGTAGATATCTGTCAGATCCATTTGTTTCATAACATCTGTTAGTTTCACTGTGTCCCTGTTTAGTTTCTGTTTCCATGATCTGTCCATTGGTGAAAGTGGTGTGTTGAAGTCTCCCACTATTATTGTGTGAGGTGCAATGTGTGCTTTGAGCTTTACTAAAGTTTCTTTAATGAATGTGGCTGCCCTTGTATTTGGAGCATAGATATTCAGAATTGATAGTTCCTCTTGGAGGATTTTACCTTTGATGAGAATGAAGTGCCCCTCCTTGTCTTTTTTGATGACTTTGGGTTGGAAGTCAATCTTCTCAGATATTAGGATGGCTACTCCAACTTGTTTCTTCATACCATTTGCTTGGAAAATTGTTTTCCATCCTTTCATTCTGAGGTAGTATCTATCTTTTTCTCTGAGTTGAGTTTCCTGTAAGCAGCAAAATGTTGGGTCTTGTTTGTGTAGCCAGTTTGTTAGTGTATTTTTTTTTATTGGGGAGTTGAGACCATTGATATTAAGAGATATTAAGGAAAAGTAATTGTTGCTTCATGTTATTTTTGTTGTTAAAGTTGGCATTCTGTTCTTGTGGCTGTCTTCTTTTAGGTTTGTTGAGCGATTACCTTCTTGTTTTTTCTAGGGCGTTGTTCCCGTTCTTGTATTGGTTTTTTTCTGTTATTATCCTTTGAAGGGCTGGATTTGTGGAGAGATAATGTGTGAATTTGGTTTTGTCATGGAATACTTTGTTTTCTCCATCTATGGTAATTGAGAATTTGGGTGGTTATAGTAGCCTGGGATGGAATTTGTGTTCTCTTAGTGTCTGTATAACATCTGTCCAGGCTCTTCTGGCTTTCATAGTCTCTGGTGAAAAATCTGGTGTAATTCTGATTGGCTTGCCTTTATATGTTACTTGACCTTTTTCCCTTACTGCTTTTAGTATTCTATCTTTATTTAGTGCATTTGTTGTTCTGATTATTATGTGTCGGGAGGAATTTCTTTTCTGGTCCAGTCTATTTGGAGTTCTGTAGGCTTCTTGTATGTTCATGGGCATCTCTTTCTTTAGATTTGGGAAGTTTTCTTCAATAATTTTGTTGAAGATGTTTGCTGGTCCTTTGAGTTGAAAATCTTCATTCTCATCCACTCCTATTATCCATAGGTTTGGTCTTCTCATTGTGTCCTGGATTTCCTGGATGTTTTGAGTTAGGATCTTTTTGCATTTTCCATTTTCTTTGATTGTTGTGCCGATGTTTTCTATGAAATCTTCTGCACCTGAGATTCTTTCTTCCATCTCTTGTATTCTGTTGCTGATGTTCGAATCTATGTTTCTAGATTTCTTTCCTAGGGTTTCTATCTCCAGCGTTGCCTCCCTTTGGGTTTTCTTTATTGTGTCTACTTCCCCTTTTAGGTCTAGTATTGTTTTGTTCATTTCCATCACCTGTTTGGATGTGTTTTCCTGTTTTTCTATAAGGACTTCTACCTGTTTGGTTGTGTTTTCCTGTTTTTCTTTAAGGACTTGTAACTCTTTAGCAGTGTTCTCCTGTATTTCTTTAAGTGCGTTATTAAAGTCCTTCTTGATGTCCTCTACCATCATCATGAGATATGCTTTTAAATCTGGGTCTAAGTTTTCGGGTGTGTTGGGGTGCCCTGGACTGGGCGAAGTGAGAGTGCTGGGTTCTGATGATGGTGAGTGGTCTTGTTTCCTGTTAGTAAGATTCCTACGTTTACCTTTCGCCATCTGGTAATCTCTGGATTTAGTTGTTATAGTTGACTCTGTTTAGAGATTGTTCTTCTGGTGATTCTGTCACAGTCTATCAGCAGACCTGGGAGACAGATTCTCTCCTCTGAGTTTCAGTGCTCAGAGCACTCTCTGCTGGCAAGCTCTCTTACAGGGAAGGTGCACAGATATCTTGTGTTTGGACATCCTCCTGGCTGAAGAAGAAGGCCCAAAACAGGACCTTTCTCAGAAGCTGTGTTGCTTTGGCAGGTCCCAGAAGCTGTCAGCTTCTGTGGTGCATACTTTCACCTGTGCAGACTAAATTCCTAAGTTCGGTGGAGTCCCGGAACCAAGGTGGCGCCTGCTACTCCTGAGGCTGAGGCCTTCCGAGCCAGGTGGACACCTGTCCTCTGGTCCGGACGGTGGCTGTCTGTCTGCGGCCCGCAAAGGGTGCTGCCTCTGCGGCTCTGTGCCTCTGCCTGTCCCAGAAGCTGTCCGGTTCTGTGGCACACCCTCTCACCTGTTCAGACTCAGCATCAAAGTTTTTATACAGAAGAAAATAGGGAAGTTAGGTGACACACCGGCAAGGTACAAATGAGGTTACTGGATGCTTAATGACTCTTACACAAAAAAGAGGAATGTAAACACAGACTGGCAGGAACTGGACAATAAAACAACTGAGAGAAAGTCAGCCCTAGCTAAGGTCAGCTATAGTCTTAGAAGCCAGGTGTGAGGTCTTTACACTCCTAGGGTATGGGCTTTCATACCCAAGTCATGGTTCTAATTAGGGTGTTCCGCTCTAGCTAACCATCTCATGAATAATGCAATACTCTAAAACCACAGCCCGATCTACTTCCTAAACCATTGTAAATTCCTAAATATCGGAGCTACTTGGCTTTTATTCTAAGTGATAGTGTAATACTAGAGGCAATTCTGAATGTCACTGAATAGGCAACATTCTTACTGAATTCCAAGCCCATGGTCAGCTCAAGGACTTTCTAGGATGTTGGAACACTGGCAAAGGCTTAGCTACATCAGAATTCAATCTTAAAAGGCACTTATAATAAAATAATACTAAAAGAGAGCACATGGATCCATATACCAGACTTACCCGGGAATAGGGTATGAGTATACGGGTTAATGAGAACGCCAAAGCTCCAGGAGGTGAGTTTCTGTGAAACTCTTTGCCTCGTGAGTACTTCCAGGCCTCTTAGCCAAGCAAACTTCACTGGAGTGTGTGTAGCAACTTACCTGGTGTTCCTTGTGCTGGAGGGCCTCCAGGAAAGTTAATTTGGATAAAGATTTTTGATCCTACTGGTTTTCTCAAAGAATCAACTTGTTTTATTGTTTGTTCTTTTCAATTTTATTTATTTCTGCCTTGAGTTTGATTGTGTATTGCCCCTACTCCTTTTGAGTGTGATTTCTTTTTTTTTTTTCTAGAGCTTTCAGGTATACTGTTAATTCACTAGTATGAGGTCTTCCAATTTCTTTTAAGGGTAGGCACTCAGTCCTATCTATGAATCTGCCTTTTAGAACCACTTTCATCTTGTCCAATATGTTTAGTTATGTTTGTGTTTTTTTTTTTATTTTCTATGAATTATAGAAAGCCTTTAATTTCTTTCTTGACCCATTTTTCATTCAGTAGGGAGTTGTTCAGTTTTCATTAGTTTGTAGGCTTTCTGTTGTTTCTGTTGTTGACATCCAGCTGAAATCTGTGGTAGTAAGATAGGATGCAGGGTGTTATGTCAATTTTCTTGTGTCTGTTGAGACTTGCTTTGCATTTGATATTGTGGCCAGTTTTGTAGAACATTCCATGAGATGTGAGAAGAAGGTATATTCTTTTGTCTCTGTGTGAAATAGTCTGTAAATATGTTAAGTCCATTTGGCTTATAGTGTCAGTTATCTTGAGCATTTCTCTGTTTAGTTTTTGTTAGGATGGCCTGTTTGTTGGTACATATAGATTTACTGAAGTCTCTCAATATCGTACGAGGGTCAATATGTAATTTAAGCTCTAGTGTGTTTATGGACATCAGTCCTTTGTGTTTGTGGCATAGATGTTAAGAATTATTATGTTCTATTGGTAGAATTGTCCTTTGATGAGTATATAAGGAGTGTCATTCCCTCTCCTGATTAGGTTTGAAGTCTATTTGTCAGATATTAAAATGGCTATATCAGACTGCCTCTTAGGCCCATTTGCTTCGAATATTGTTTCCATACTTTTACTTTGAGTTAGTATCTGTCCTTAATGCTAAGGTATATTTCTTGCACCAGAAGGATGCATCCTGTTTTTTCATTTATTCTATTCATCTGTGTCATTTTATTGGAGAATTGAGAACATTGACATTGAGAGATATCAAAGAGAAATGTTTGTTGATTTCTGTTATTTTGTTTGTTGGTTGTTGTTGTTGTTGTGGTGGTGGTGTGTGTGTGTTTGTGTGTTTCTCTTCTTTTGATTTGCTGCTCTGGGATTATTTATTCTCTGTAGTTTTTGGATGTATTTAACCTCTTCACATTGGAATTTTTCTTCTAGCATCTCTTATAGAGCTGGGTTTGAAGATAAATATTGTTTAAATTTGTTTTTGTCATGAATTGTCTTATTTTCTCCATGTAATGTAATTGAAAGTTTGCTGAGTATGGTATTAAATGCTGTCTGGCATCTGTGAGATCTTAGAGCCTGCAGGGCATTTTTCCAGGTCCTTCTGTGTATACAGCCGACGCCTAAAAGATGGCGCTGGTCTCTGGTACACAGTCGCTGTAAACACCACCACTGCGAAGGCGCTAGCCCGAACCTGGCACCAACCCCTCCGGAGCGGGTGCATGCAAAGTAAGGTGCCGGTAGACTGACCAATCCCAGGAGGACACATAGCCCTCCCCAGTGCTGGGGTGTATATAAGGAGTCCTCCCTGGGTTCCCGGGGTTCCCGTAGCATCAAGGCATTTCTGCAATAAAGCTGTTGAAAAGAATTCGACCATGTTGCGTTTTCCTTGCTGGACGAGGTGGGCGGGACACTTCAGGGTTTTAGAGTCTCCATTGAGAAGTCTGCTATAATTCTACTGGGTCTGCCTTCATATATTAATATATATTGGAATTTTTCTCTTGAAGACCTTTAATCTTATTTTTTTATTCTGTACATTTAGTGTTTTAATTATTATGATCTGAGGGGGATTTCTTTTCTGGTCCAATCTATGTGATGTTTTTATGATTCTTGTACCTTTCTAGGCATCTCCTTCCTTAGGACAGGAAATTTTTCTTTTATGATTTTATTGAAAACATTTTCTCTGCCTTTGACCTGGGTTTCTTCTTCCTATATATCTTATATTCTTTGTTTAGTCTCTTCACAGTGTGGTAGATCTTTTTAGATGTTTTGTGTCATTTTTTTTTTTTTTTAGATTTAACATTTTCTTTGAACAATGCATCCATTCCTTCTATCATGTCTTTGATGCCTTAGATTTTTCTCTTTCCTTTTTTATATTCTGTGGGTAAAGCTTGCCTCTGTGATTCCTATTCAAGCTTCTATATATTTTCATTTCCTTCTTTATTGATTCTCTTTCTATTTTCCCATCTTGAACTATTTTATTAATTTCCTTTTACTGTTTGTGTATTTTCAGATTTCTCTAAAAGATTTATTTTTCATCTTTAAGGACTTGTATCATATTTATAAAGGCTAGGGTCTTTTCTCGTGCTTCAGCTATGTTGTAATATTTACAACCCTGTTGTGATAGGGTTGCTGGGGCTAATAGAGATATATTTTTTTCTGGCTGTTTTATGTATTTTTAAAAAAAATACTTTATTTTTATTTTTCTGAACATTTGCACCTTTCTTGCATGTATGTTGGTGTGAGGGTTCCAGATTACTGGAACTGGAGTTACAGACAGTTGTGACATATGTGTGCTGGTAATTGAACCCCAGGCTGGTAGAGCAGTCAGTGCTCTTAATCACTGAGTCATCTCTCCAGCCTTTGTTTGTGTTTTTTTTTCTTTTTACAATTTTTTAATAGGTATTTTCTTCATTTTCATTTCAAATGATATCCTGAAAGACCCCTATACCCTCCCCCCACCCTGATCCCCTACCCACCCACTCCCACTTCTTGGCCATGGTGTTCCCCTCTACTGGGGCATATAAAGTTTGCAAGACCAAGGGGCCTCTTTTCCCAATGATGGCTGACTAGGCCATCTTCTGCTACATATGCAGCTAGAGACACCAGCTCTGGGGGTACTGGTTAGTTCATATTGTTGTTCCACCTATAGGGTTGCAGACCCCTTTAGCTCCTTGGGTACTTTCTCTAGTTCCTCCATTGGGGGCCCTGTGTTCCATCCAATAGATGATGACTATGAGCATCTACTTCTGTGTTTGCCAGGCACCGGCATAGCCTCACAGGAGAGAGCTATATCAGGGTCCTTTCAGCAAAATCTTGCTGGTGTATACAATATTGTCTGGGTTTGGTGGCTGATTATGGGATGGATCCCCTGGTGGGGCAGTCTCTGGATTGGGAAAGGATCTTTACCTATCCTAAATCAGATAGGGGACTGATATCCAATATATATAAAGAACTCAATTGGATGGACTCCAGAAAATCAAATAACCCCATTAAAAAATGGGGCACAGAGCTAAACAACTGAGGAATATCGAATGGCTGAGAAGCACCTGAAAAAATGTTCAACATCCTTAATCATCAGGGAAATGCAAATCAAAACAACCCTGAGATTCCACCTCACACCAGTCAGAACTACTACTGTCAGTTACACTACTCAGCTATTAAAAACAATGAATTCATGAAATTCCTAGGCAAATGGATGGATCTAGAGGGTATCATCCTGAGTGAGGTAACCCAATCACAAAAGAACTCACATGATATGCACTCACTGATAAGTGGATATTAGCCCAGAAACTTAGAATACCCAAGATACAATTTGCAAAATACATGAAACTCAAGAAGAACCAAAGTGTTTATACTACACCCCTTCTTAGAATTGGGAACAAAACACCCATGGAAGGAGTTACAGAAACAAAGTTTGTTTGTGTCTTTATGCTGGCTTCTTGGCATTTGAATTAGGAAGATTATATTTCTAGGTGTTTGCATTTGGTCTATTCTTTGTTAGGTGGTGTTTTGGTGTTTTGTTGTTTGTTTGTTTTCTGGTTCCTGTATCTAGGTTTGTTTCCTTTCTGGTTCTTGGCGGAGTTTGGTGGCTGTTAGTTGCCTAGTAGGAAATTCTGCGGCCTTGATAAATGTGGTCACTGGAGGTTCCAAGTAAAATGTACTTCAGGGTATGGGAGCTGACACTTAGGAATGAAGACGGGTTGCAGGTATTAAGATATGGGCAGGAGGAAAATTGGGTGTTCTGCCAGAATCTGCTTAGTCTCCTGGGAATGGGAACAGAGAGTGAGGACAGGATACAATAGAAAATTTGCTCAAGATCTGTGAAGGAGATTGAAATATTGGACTTGGAAGAATGGAGAGATAATTGTAGATATATAGTTTTTGAATTGAAGAGCTACAATTAGACTATTTCCTTCCAGGGTCAGAGTGCCCTGTATGTTCCCACGAGTGCCTGCTGGGCTAAAACAATGGGTTAGGGGAGGGAGATTGGGAGGTGAAAATCTGTGTAGTCCTCTGGAGTAGGGGTAAAGGGGAAAAGGAGGACTCAGTAGGTATTCTACTGCAGAGCCAGAGATGAGACTAGGGCCTGGATTCAGAGGAATGAAGGCAAATGTGAAGATCTATCTGCAGTTAGTCTACCTGTTTCCCCTGTCAGAGCATGACATTTATTTTTTATTCACACAACATCATGATAGGCCCAAACCACCTTTCAATAGAAAATTCTATCCTGGAGAGCCCAAAATGCAACTGCAATATACACTGTTCATTTTTACTCTACTATAAATAAAAAGAACTATAATAACTCAGAGTACCACAAACTGTTAGACTGGTTGGCTTGTCCTGGATTCTAGAATTCTGTGATATAACCATCATCACAGCCATGTTCTGGGAAGAGCACTTCAAACTTGCAAAGATCTTGCCCTGTTCTACAGCTGTTGCTCTATGCATATTCATAGAACCTCTGATTGTCATACTCTTTGTAAGAACATCTGTGTACTGGATTAGAACCCATCACCCTGACTTCATTCAATCTTACCTTCTTTCAAAATTTATTTTTATTTTTAAATGTGTATGCATGTACCTATTCACTGTACTTATATGGCCTTTCTCCCATGAGTTGAGGTGAGCTGTGTCCACAGTGTCTAAAAACACCAGTATTAGCTCTTCTGGAGCTGACATTGAAGCAGTTGATGAGGTTGCTGGGAACAGAACCTGGGTCTTCTACAAGAGCAGTACTCACTGTCAACTGTAGCTGCCCAGCAGCCATGGAGAACTGGGTACCTGAAAAGGGAGCTGGAAATGAAAAAAGGATGGGTGGGCAAGAGAAGGATGAAACCAAGACAAGGGTTTTCTGATCAAGGCTCAACAATTAAGGTCTGTTTAGTCTGCTCAAGGTTGGGGGAAGGGCACAGTCAACTGCTGAAACATGTTACTCACCTTATTAAAATCCTTATACATAAATAAACCCATGTGCAGGATTAGAGATTTAACTCCATTTTCCAAGTGCTGGCTATACAACCTAGAAGTTCATGTATACCATGAAAACACTCTACCACTAGCTACACCTCTGACAGCAGTGGGCATTTTTGAAGTCACAACAACCATATCTTTGCCACTGAATATCCTTTAGACCTCTTTATACACTCTGGTGTCATAGTGATTGTAGCTGAAGGTAAACGACTTCCCACACTCACTTCAAATGAAAGGCCTTTCTCTGGTGTGAACTCTTTCATGTTTAATAAAACTAAAAGGCCTCTTACATTTGCTGCATTCAGGCCTTTCTCCCATGCAACCTCTCCAGTGACTACTGGGGCTAGAGCACTTGCTAAACGGTGCACGTTTGGTGCATTGATAAGATCTCTCTTCAGTGTGAACCTTTTCATTAATGGGATTGGAGTTTTTGTTAAATATTTTCCCACATTTATCACACTCACATGATCTTGCACCACTATGAATCTTCCAGTGTTAGAAGAGATAAGAATGTGAAGAATTTCCCATATTTTCTAGTATGAACCGTGTTGTGGTTTAAGAAGTGAGAATTTTATGAAAGGAGCAGATGCAGAGACCCACAGCCAAACATTAGGTGGAATTTGGCTGAATCCTATGGAAGAGAAGGAGGAGGGATTGTATGAGCCAGAAGGGTCAAGGATATCACAAGAACATGTCCCACAGAATTAACTGATCAGGACTCATATGGGGTTCACAGAGACTGAAGCAACCATTAGGGAGCCAGCTTGGGTCTTACTTAGATCCTCTGTATATATGTCAGGGTTGTGTAGCTTGTTATTCTTGTTGGACTCCTAACAGAGCAGGAGCTGTCTCTGACTCTTTTGCCTGCTCTTGGGACCCTTTTCCTCCTACTGGGTTGCCTTGCCCAGCCTTAATTTGAAGGTATGTGCCTAACCTTCTTGTAACTTGTTATGGCACGTCTGGTTGATATCCTTGGGAATGCCTGCTTTTTTTGTGAAGGGAAACAGAGGAGGAGTGGATCTGGAGGAAAAGGGAGGTGGGGGACACATGCAAAAAGGGGGAAGGGGAAACTGTGATCAGAGTGTAATATATGGAAAAATAGTTAAAAAGTGACAGTTTTAGAGTATTTCCCACATTCACACTCATAAGACTTAACAGTGAGAATTCTCTCTCTAAAAATAATTTCTTAATTTTCTCCCTACTAAACAATTTTCCACATTCATCATTGTTGTGGATGGGCCTGGTGCTGCTTGTATTTTGATGTTAATTCCATTCTCCTAGGAGGGTCTGTAGACAAGGAGTGTACTCAGGTGACTTCTTGTGAACCAATCTTCTAATAAATAAAGGAGCCACTCACTGGCTTCACTGAGTAGGAGGGACTTCTGGGTTGGCTGGAGGAAGAGAGGAGTTAGGTCCTTTTGGATGGGGATAGTGTGAAGACAAGATGTAGCTAAGAGTGTCTCCTGGTTTCAGTGGTGGACCCATCAGGATTTGATACTAGAGGATTTAGATTTAATAAGGTTTATGAGATTAGGATTTTAGTTGTGCCCAGCAATTGAGTTGTTTCTGAACTAAGTTTTTGTGGTGTTTTCCTTCACACAGCAGCTCATCTGGGTTCAAAAGAGAAAGGTATGGCAGCAAAGCATGGGTTTGCCTGATGTGCACCACAAAGGCCGTGGGGGGATTTGAAGCAGTGGGTTGGTGTGGTAGTGACCCGCCAGTGGGAACCTAGTGAGCTAGGTGGAGAGATTATGGAGTTTTGAGTCAGTCTCCATGAGATAAAAACATGGCCGGCTAGGCCACTGGGGCATAGAGCTGTTGTAGGTAATGAGGCTAGTTTTTTACCTAGAGGGTTTGATGCATTTATATGGCTTTTCTGAATTGTGAACTTTGAATGACCTGAGGCCATAGCTTGTATTGACAAATTTCTTACATATATTATACTTGTAATATCCTTCCTTGGTGAGGATCATGACTTGTTGGCAGCTGAAAATTTTCATACTGTCCCTAGTTGTAATGACTCTTTCATAGTGAAAAGGCCAGCACACTCTCAGATGTGTGGTCAGAATTCTCCCGTGTGCTGGTAACTTGTTGCTGGAAAGGTTCTGTGCTGAGGAGAAAGTCCTTCCTAGCCTCTCTGCTAGAAGATGGCTTCTCAGACACCTGGAGTCTGCAGCTCAGCTATTCAGCAATGAGTGTTGCTCACATTGCTCCTGGGTTGCTTTCCAAATGTGCTGCTTTTGGTGCTGATGCAGATATGTAGCAAACTGTAATTGTTTGTCAGATGTTACATGAAAGTGAAGTTTCAACCCATGATGCTGGTTCTCAGCCAAGTACAAAATTTCTCTTGACTGGGCTACATGTCATACAAGAATAGGCCTCCCAGAAAGAACAGCCCTTGAAAGGTACAAACAGTGACATTCTGTGCAGAAATATTCCACCAAACCAAACCAAACCAAACCAAACCAAACCAAACCAAACCAAACCAACCAAACAAACATCAATTGGGCCCCTGACATCTGTTCCATGCCAAGAACCTGAAAGAAAATGTCACTTAAGTGCTTGATGAATTTAGTGGGAGAGGATATCCCATAAGAAGATGTGTGACTGATAAACTCAAGAACTGGCTACATGGTACAAATACAGAATCAGGGAATTTGGTTCTGATCCAGGATGGGGTTACCTAACAAAATTTGCCTATAAAGATAGGGCCCAAGAGTTTAAAAAATATAGTTTTGAAAATACAACACAGGAAGAACAGCGTATACAGCTTGTTCTATTAGAACAGCTGTCAGCTAGATATTGTGCTCTACTGACATAGTCAGGACCCAAGACAATTTGACACCAAAATAGCTGCCCTTCAATGACTATGTTTTTATGTAGCACAGTAAAGAGACTGTCTACTGAACTGGGGACACGTGAGAAACCATGGTTGTTCTTCTGGAACTTCAACTTTCCATACCAATTGACTGAAAATTACACCTGGACAGCCTCTCTATCTCTCATCTGCAGCTCCCTAGAGCCCCTAATCCACTTTTTTCTATAGGCTTTGCCTTTTATGGGTGTTTCATGTAAACAAATCACAGGTAGGTGTCTGGTTTCTTACATGCAGTAGAATGGGTTCATTATGACCACATATATATGGAATATACATGAGTACTTCATCCATTAAATTGCTGAGATATATTGCATTGTACAGATAAGTCACAGTTTGTTCATCTGTCTCTCAGTTAATGAGACAACAGTTCATTGTATAGCACAAGCTGACCTCACACTCATAGTTTTATTGTGACTACTTCCCAAGTGTTGGGACTACAGGCATTGTCCCTCATGCCTGGTCATATTACACTGTTATAAACATGTGCAAGTTTTGGCACAAACATGTATATCTAGGAGTAGATATGCTGTGTCATCTATTAATTTCATGCTCATATTTCTAGGAATGACCAGACTGTTTTCCAAGGCAATTGTACTGAGGATGGCAATGAATGGGAACCAACACAAAACTGTCAATGCTCTTAAACACTAAGATTTTTTTTTAGGTGACATTTTGTTACTTGATTCTTCAACATGAACTTTGTCCATGATGACATTGTGTTGAGAGGTCAAAAGACTAAACAGCTTATCTCTTCCATCTTCCCACAGCTATTGGCTACACACAGCTTATTGCATATGTGAACAGATTATATAGCTTCTCCCCTGTAGGTCAAGTTCCCTCATCTGAACTGAGAACCAACAGAAATGGCCACCTCTTAATCTGGTCCTATGTTTATTATGATATTCTCAGTGTCTTCATGTATAAAAATGGAGAGAAAAATGACCAGATCTTATAGAAACATCACTTAGAAAGTTTTGCTTAATGAAAATATTTTGCTATCACAGTCAGGAAGACCACCCCTCCCCAAAGGACTAAGCAATCTTTCTGGTCTGGAGCCAGAGAACAAAATCCTAACAATCTGTCTTTTGTTGCTAATGAACTTGGGCTGTTTTCTATATCCCACTTATGTTATAATCATTCATGGGCTATCATAGCTAAGAAGCAAGAGTTTTGGTATTATATGAATTTATTTTCTGCTATATGATTCTCATGTTTCTTTATGTAGAACATTCTTGAACAAGTTCTCTAGAAGTCCTGTTTGTGTTCTCAGTTGTCTGTTATCTCTTCAGTTTGGTCTCTACATTGTCTAGCACATGGTACACCTTTCTTTTGTTTTCACAGCTTTCCTGAGTTTTCATCTTTCTCCATTTTTTCATGACTCCACTTTTTTGGTATAACTGGAGTTCTCTGATGGTCTTCAATACATTTTGCTCTTCCTTCATTTTCTTCTTAAGTTTTCCATTCTTTTTGTTTTAATAACTAAAATATAGAAATTATATTACTAAGATTGGAGTAAATGAAGGTCAGAAATGAAGACAAAGGGGTTAGGGGAAATCAGAAAAAAATAAAGGTATTTCAAAAAAATACTAAATGTTACTTATAAGGATGGTGATTTTTTTTTAATAATATGTATTTTTTTCTGTTTGTTTGTTTGAATTTTGGAGCAAGATCATACTATACATTCCAGGCTGGCCCTGAATTCACCATCTGCCTGTTACCGCTACCCAAGTGCTGTGAGTTGAGGTGTGAGTCATCACCCTCAGCTAAAGTTTGAATTTGAATATGATTATATTTTGTATTCAAGCCTTTCAATTATCCAATAATAATTCAATGTAATTAAAAAGGCATTGGAAAATATTATTTTACAGGTTATAAAGGCTTAACCTCAGGCAGCATCAACCATTACTTCTGCTCTTAGCATCTGAGTCTTTCAGGTTGGGCACATCTAGGGTTGGTTTTTTGTTTGTTTGTTTGTTTGTTGGTTTGTTTTTGTTTTCGTTTTTCCAGACAGGGTTTCTCTGCGTAGCCCTGGCTGTCCTGGAACTCACTTTGTAGACCAGGCTGGCCTCGAACTCAGAAATCCGCCTGCCTCTGCCTCCCAAGTGCTGGGATTAAAGGCGCACGACACCACCGCCCGGCTAGGGTTGTTTAAAAGGAACCAAGCAGAGGATGTCATTGTGTTTGGATCAGACACTGAACATTACGTGTTCTTCTAGAACATATGATCAGGAACCTGAAAGTTTTTTTTTTTTTTTTACAAAACCAAGCTTCTGGAGAATTTATGACATCCTCTCTTCACAAATGCACATAGTCATCTCTCATATGCTTGTGTCTCACATAGTGTCCTTCCATTTGGGAGAAATGATCTCTATTGTACAGACCTGGAACCCATTTCTATACCATCTTGAAGCAAATGAGAGTGTCTGCTTGTAGATATTCTAAATGCAGGAATACTGCAACAATAATAATTATGTTCAAGGTAAAGTTTCATTCAAAACAAGATTTGTTTCCCAAAGTCTGGCTTAGATTCTTGGAATTGTCCACATTGGGAATCAACAAGACAGCTCCTCATTGTCCCCTGGGATTTGATAAGAATGGCTCATTTCTATATGAACATCCTTTTTTCCTAACTCAGATTATATTTGATCCCACTTAAATATTCTTTGGAAAAGAGCAAATCACCATTGACAGCCTTGGATATAATAGGAAAAAGCACCTGAGCTAATGAATTTTCCCAGCTCCTCATTCTCTGGATGCAACTGAGATTCATCATAACCATCATCTTCAGAGGCCTCTTTCTCATCTACAAGTGGAATCTCGATATTTTCATACAACATTGCAAGCTGCTGTTTTTCCTCAACTTTTACCAGTCGACTGGAGAAAGAGAGATAAAGGCAATTTTTTTTTTTACAGTCAGCCATCCTGTCTTAACACTGAAGCCTTTTAAGTTGTATTTATATTTGTATGGGTGGGGCTGGGAGAGGGGCCTATGAAGAAAACAGGGAGGAAAGCATTAGATTCCCTGGATCTGGAGTTACAAGTAGTTGTGAGCTACCTTACCTGGATGTTGGGAAATGAACTCCAGTTCTCTGCAAGAGCATGGAATGCTCTTAATCCCCCCAATTCATCACTCTAGCCAAGGTCATGAAATATTTTGAATCAAGAGGAATTGCTTATACATGCTGGTAGGTGGAGAACAGAGAAAGAAATACACATTTATGTGAAACTTGAAATTTCTGATCTGGCCCAGCTGATTTATGTCAAAAAATATAGTTTCAAGCCTCATAATTAAAGCAGTACTGGGTATGGATGACATATATAGACTAATACAAAATTCAAGATACAAAAAAAAAGCCATTATCAATGCAATATAATACAAAATAAAAAGCAATGCCAAGAAACCTACAATGAACAAAATGTCAAGATTCTAAATAAATATAGGATGTTACAGATTGTTCCTTTTACTAATACCTTGGCATTGCCTAGCATGGACTCTGTACTTAACGGGGCTGAAGAGACAGGTTTGTCAGCAAAAAGATTATCACACAAGCCTAAGGAGTTCAATCCCCAGGATCCACATCAATAGTCAGGTGTGATGGAGCATACGTGCAACCCAACCCTGGGAAGGCAGAGACAGGCAGATTCCTGCAGCCCATTGCCACCCATATAACCTAGTCTTAAATCCCAGAGAGAGATAAAAAAACAAGGTGAATGGCATCTGAGGAATGATACCAGAAGTAGACATTGGCCTCTGATCACACACAGCAACACAGAAAGATGCTATTATTTTGTAAACTATTGCTATTTGGGTATTGATATTTTATGACACTAAATTAAAATATTGTTCATCCTGACTAGTGAATTTTTAAACACCTCCTTAAGGTTTGCACTTGAGGTTGTGCCTCCCCTTTGTCAGTCCAGTTCTAAAAGTGGATCTGTGAACTAGATTATTCCATATGATGTGGAAATAGATGACAGTATTTTACTTTCTCCTAGCATACTATGTACCTAGTTCTATGTGACTTGGGTAATAAAGAATACTTTGATGATTAGCTTAATTGTATTCTAAAGAGCAGTGATAGAGAAAAAGCAGGAAGAACGAACATCCTAGACTAGTGGTCCTCAACCTTCTTAATGCCAAGATCATTTAATACAGTTCCTCATGTTGAGGTGACCCCCAATCATAAAATTACTTTCACTTCTACTTCATAACTGCAATGTTGCTATTTTTATGAATCATAATGTAAATATTGAATATCTAGGATATCTGATATAAAGCCCCTGTGAATGTGTCATTTGGACCCTAAGAGAGTTTAGATCCATAGGTTGAGAACCTCTATCCTAGACACATGCTGTGAGATGGCAAAATTGTTTTCCATTAAATGTAAAGATGTAGATTCAGGAAGATTGAGGCACTGGTCCAAGAAGCAAATTTTAAGAAGATTAAAAAATACACAAGACTAAAGACAACCTTTAATTCAATATTTTCAAACATTGATATGAATTCCCACAGTCCACAATAAGCCAAATATCAAACACTCTATACTCAGCATCTTGCTATAAAAATATACTCCCAGCTCAAGGCACAGGCAGAATAATGGTAAGTTCTAGGCTAGGATGAGCTAAAACTGTGAGATCTTGTCTCAAAAAAGAAAAAATAAAAAAAAAGTCCTTCCCATTAGTTGAGTCTTATAAATGTCTTCACTTGCCATACTCAGGTTGCCATCAACTTTAGAAGAATTTTGTACTGTCTTTGGCTAATTTTGAATCAGAGCTATAGAATGTGGTTCAAATATGATGCCATTTGGCCTAATAATTTCAAAATGACGATGCCATCTTTTGAAAGCTCCACCCAATGTGATTAAAGCACATTGTGTGAAATTTGCAAAAAACAAAAACGTTTTAGATATATTTTAAAAATAAGACATTTTGAGAGGGGGGACCTGGGGAGTAACATTTAGAATGTAAATAAAATAATTAATTAAAAAAATAAGAGCGTCACCCCAATATCTAAATTCTAAAAATCAGAAGGGAAAGTAATTGTCACATAAGCCTGAGACCCTGAGTTAAATTCCAAGGACCCATGTAAAAAGCCAGATGTGTTGGTACAAACTTATAACCCCAACACTGGGAAGGTTCTAGCATTTCCATTTCATTAAATTTTAATCTAGTCTGGTTTCCTTCTCTTCCTTCTCCTCCTCTTCTTTTTCTTCTTTGTTCTCACCCCTCCCCTTCCCCTCCCCCTCCTCTTCCTCCTTCTCTGGTATGACCAACAATCCATATTTTGGCAAACTCTGGTCTGAAAATGTATAATGGCCATAATTACTTAGTAATTACAAAAATGTTACCATCATCATCGCCATTATCTTCATCTTTTGACACAAAATAATTTCCTTGTGTACCTGCTGCCTTATTAAAAATGGGTGAGGTTCAGGCCACATGAAGCTCAAGAAGAAGGAAGACCAAATTATGGGTCCTTTGGTCCTTCTTAGAATGGGTAACAAAATACTCATGGGAGCAAATACAAAGTTTGGAGCAGAGACTGAAGTAAAAGCCATCCAGAGATTGCCCTACCTGGGGATTCATCCCATGTACATTCACAAAACCCAGGCACTATTGTGGATGCCAAGAAGTACATGCTGACAGGAGCCTGATACAGCTGTCTCCTATGAGGCTCTACTAGAGCCTGACATATACAGAGGCAGGCACTTGCAGCCAACCATTGAATTGATCACATGGTCCCCAATGGAAGAGTTAGAGAAAGGACTGAAGGAGCTGAAGTGTTTGCAACCCCATAGGAAGAACAACAATATCAACCAACCAGAGCTCTCAGGGTCTAAACTATCAACAAAAGAGTACACACGGAGGGACCCATGATTCTAGCAGCATATGTAGCAGAGGATGGCCTTGTCGGGCATCAATGGGAGAAGAGGCCCTTAGTCCTATGAAGACTCAATGCCCCAGTTTAAGGGAATGCGAGGGTGGGGAGGTATAGGAGTGGGTGGGTGGATGGGTGTATATCCTCATAGAAGCAGGAGGAGGGGGGATGGGATAGGGTGTTTCTGGGTGGGAAATTGGGGAAAGGGATAACATTAGAAATGTAAATAAATAAAATATCCAATAAAAAACAAAACAAAACAAAAGGGCAACGACTAAGGAAGGGAGACACTTATGTATGTAGTATAATCAAGGAAAGAAAGCTATTACATGAGATTGACTTAGAGTGATAGGTCAGTAAGAGGAAGCAGGGAGTGGTAACAATAGAACCACAGTTTAACTCTTGCTGGGTTATGAAACTCAGGTTTTTCCTGGGGGAGGATAGGAGGAAGGTGAAGTCTGTTTATAGAGCTATATACCACATCCCATCCTAAGACTTGAAGCATCACTGCCTACTATGAAGAAGTTGCTGTTAGAAATCAGGACATTAGGGGCTGGTGAGATGGTTCAGTGGGTAAGAGCACCCGACTGCTCTTCCAAAGGTCCGAAGTTCAGATCCCAGCAACCACATGGTGGCTCACAACCACCTGTAATGAGATCTGACACCCTCTTCTGGTGTGTCTGAAGCTACAGTGTACTTACAAGTAATAAATAAATAAGTCTTTAAAAAAAAAAGAAATCAGGACATTAGCTTTGGCATCCTAAGTCTTCTACTGTGGCCTAGGCTCCCTCATCTGTGACCTAACAATGAGCAATCCCACCAAATCTTCTATTCCTTATAATACTAGTTTTCTTCTTTCTAAGAATTTTCTTATGAAATATATATGTAAACATATATATGAAAATATATAAAAACATATGTGTAAAACATATATGAAAATATATGAAAAATATAATATTCCAATCTTAAAATAAAAATCATTTTTCAAGACCAAAAAAAAATTGAGTGAGGTTATTTGTTGTATACTTACTATATCACGTAGGAGAGCATGAGCCCACATAGCAGGGCAATGACAAAGGCTATACTTGAAACTGAAATTACATGAACAAGTCCAGGCCTACGTGGAATTACTGTGAAAACATAGAAAGAAGTTTGTTACAAAAAATTAACCAAACACTAAATTGGCAGTACTCTTACAAATGACATCCCTAATTTTGAAAAGGTTAGAGACATCCCACTTAGAGATGAGGGCTCCAAAGTCTCCCCCTCTCTGTACATTGTCTAGTTGAGGGTCTCTATGTTAGTTCTCATCTATTACAAGAAGCTTCTCTGATGAGGGTTGAGTGATGCTCTCATCTATGGATATAGCAGTATGTTATTTTATTACTATTCTTTTAGCAGAATAATAGTAAAATTTTCCCCTAGGGACCATGACCTAATGAGTCTCAGGTCCATGGCCATGTTAGCAGTGTCAGCTATGGGCTTCATGCCATGGGGTTGGACTTGAATCAAATTTAAAAAAATTAGTTGGTTACTTCCATAACATTTGGGCCATTATTGCACCAATATATCTTGCAGGTAGGTTGCTGTTAGTAGTAGTTGTGTGGTTGTTGTAGCTGGGTGATACTGATGAATAAGCAGAAGAGGAGGCAGAAAGACTGTAAGAGCTAGAAGTGATGCATGACTCTATGGAAACAAGCTTCTTCCAGATATAATAGAGTTGATATACATGTGAACTCATAGAAACCGTGAAAGGTTGCACAGAAAAAGTTGATCAAAATATATTGCATACATTTTAAAATAAAAATTAATTTTTAGTAGACCTTGGGAGTGAACTCTGCAACCAGTCCCACAACACCCGGAGGAAACTCCACTTCTAGGTGCTCTAACATGCTCAGGATCATAGGATCAGAGGTGCCCTGAGCAAACCTTGGGCGCTAACTCTGCAGCCAGTTCCACAACACCCAGAAAAAGCCCCACTCCCAGGCACCCTAATAGGCCTAGGTCCCCAGGATCCCAGGATCCCAGGATTCCAGAAGCTTGGTCACACCAGGAACTAGGGTCCAAGGGGCAGCTTGACTTCCAGGAACTCTGACACACCCAGGATCTCAGGATCCCAGGATCCCAGGATCCCAGAATCACAGGATCACAGAGACAGATGAACTCTGAGGAGTTTTGAAACAACCAGGATCACAGGAAAAACAGGCTCCAGTCAGATATAGGGAGGACAGGTAGTACCAGAGATAGTCAGATGGCAGGAGGTAAGCATAAGACCATAAGCAACAGAATCCAAGCTTACTTGGCATCATCAGAACCCAATTCTCCTACCACAGTAAGTCCTGGATACACCATCACACCAGAAAAGCAAGATTAGGATATAAAATCACTTCTCATGATGATGATAGAGGACATTAAGGACATAAATAACTCCCATAAAGAAATACAGGAGAACACAGGTAAACAGCTAGATGCACTTAAAAAGGAAACACAAAAATCCCTTAAAGAATTACAGAAAAACACAATCTAACAGGTGAAGGAAATAGACAATACCATCTAAGATATAAAAATGGAAATAAAAAGAATAAAGAAATCACAAATGGAGACAACCCTGGAGTTAGAAAACCTCAGAAAGAGATCAGGAGTCATAGATGTAAGCATCATTAACAGAATACAAGAGATAGAAGAGAGAATCTCAGGGGCAGAAGTTACCATAGAAAACAGTGACACAACAGTCAAAGAAAAAGCAAAAACTCTTAACCCCAAAACATCCAGGAAATTCGGGACACAACGAGAAGACCAAACCTAAGGATAAAATGTATAGAAGAGAGTGAAGATTCCCAACACAAAGGGCCAGTAAATATCTTCAACAAAGTTATAGAACAAAACTTCCCTAACATAAAGAAAGAGATGCTTATGAACATACAAGAAGTTTATAGAACTTCAAATAGATTGGAGGAGAAAAGAAATTCCTCCTGTCACATAATAATCAAAACACCAAATGCAGTAAACAAAGAATATTAAAAGCAATAAGGGAAAAAGGTCCAGTAACATATAAAGGCAGATGTATCAGAATTACACCAGACTTCTCACCAGAGACTATGAAAGCTAGAACATCCTGGGCAGAAGTCATACAGACCCTAAGAGAACACAAATGCCAGCCAAGGCTACTATACCCAGCAAAACTCTCAATTACCGTAGATGAAGAAACCAAGATATTCCATGACAAAAACAAATTTACAAAACATTTTCCCACAAATCCAGCTCCACAAAGGATAACAGATGGAAGACACCAATACAAGGAGGGAAACTACACCTTAGAAAAAGCAAGAAAGTGATCTTTCAACAAACTCTAAAAAAGATAGTCAAACATAATTCTACTTCTTTTTTTTTTCCATTTTTTATTAGGTATTTCGCTCATTTACATTTGCAATGCTATACCAAAAGTCCCCCATAGCCACCCACCCCCTCTCCCCTACCCACCCACTCCCCTTTTATGGCCCTGGCGTTCCCCTGTACTGGGGCATATAAAGTTTGCGTGTCCAATGGGCCTCTCTTTCGAGTGATGGCCGACTAGGCCATCTTTTGATGCATATGCAGCTAGAGTCAAGAGCTCCGGGGTACTGGTTAGTTCATAATGTTGTTCCACCTATAGGGTTGCAGATCCCTTTAGCTTCTTTGGTACTTTCTTGTTGGGAGCCGCCCCCACATTCGCCGTTACAAGATGGCGCTGACAGCTGTGTTCTAAGTGGTAAACAAATAATCTGCGCATGTGCCAAGGGTATCTTATGACTACTTGTGCTCTGCCTTCCCCGTGACGTCAACTCGGCCGATGGGCTGCAGCCAATCAGGGAGTGACACGTCCGAGGCGAAGGAGAATGCTCCTTAAGAGGGACGGGGTTTTCGTTTTTCTCTCTCTCTTGCTTCGCTCTCTTGCTTCGCTCTCTTGCTTCTCTCTCTTGCTTCTCTCTCTTGCTTCGCTCTCTTGCTTCTTGCTCTCTTGCTTCTTGCACTCTGTTCCTGAAGATGTAAGAATAAAGCTTTGCCGCAGAAGATTCTGGTCTGTGGTGTTCTTCCTGGCCGGTCGTGAGAACGCGTCTAATAACAATTGGTGCCGAATTCCGGGACGAGAAAAAAACTCGGGACTGGCGCAAGGAAGATCCCTCATTCCGGAACCAGAACTGCGAATCAAGGTTATAAGGTTCCCGTAACACAGACTGTTGAGAAGGATTCAACTGCCGAATTCAGAACTCATCAGCTGGGGAACGACGGTGATAAAGTGTTCCCATAAAACAGACTGTTGAGAAGGATTCAACTGCCGAATTCAGAACTCATCAGCTGGGGAACGGAAGTGAGAAATGGCTTTACCAGGTATGTTTGGCCTTGAACTTTTTCTAGTGTTAGGAGCCCTTTTGTTCCTTTTCACATGTTATCAAGTGGTTAAGATAGGGCTGAAAATTCTAGAGGAAATTCAGGACAAGCTATCAGAAGTAAAGCGGGGAGAGAGAGTAGGAACAAAAAGGAAATATGGTACACAAAATAAGTATACAGGCCTTTCCAAGGGTCTTGAACCCGAGGAAAAGTTAAGGTTAGGTAGGAATACCTGGAGAGAGATTAGAAGAAAAAGAGGAAAAAGGGAAAAGAAGAAAGATCAATTAGCGGAGGTCTCTAGGAGAAGGAGCCTGTGCTCTGAAGAAACAGACTGGGAGAAAAAAGCGGCTCATTATGAAAGAAAAGGATACCAGCCGCCAAGTAAAGTGCTAACTAGTCATTTAAGGAAAAAGCCAAAAGCGGCTGGCGAAGGCCAGTTTGCTAATTGGCCTCAGGGCAATCGGCTACCAGGTGCACTCCCGCCCTATGCGGAGTCCCCGCCCTGCGTAGTGCGTCAGCCCGTAGTGCGTCAGCAATGCGCAGAGAGGCAGTGCGCAGAGAGGCAGTGCGCAGACTCATTCATTCCCCGAGAGGAACAAAGGAAAATACAACAGGCATTTCCAGTCTTTGAAGGAGCCGAGGGTGGGCGTGTCCACGCTCCGGTAGAATATGTGCAGATTAAAGAAATTGCTGAGTCGGTTCGTAAATACGGAACCAATGCTAATTTTACCTTGGTGCAGTTAGACAGGCTTGCCGGCATGGCACTAACTCCTGCCGACTGGCAAATGATTGCAAAAGCCGCTCTCCCTAATATGGGCAAATATTTGGAATGGAGATCTCTGTGGCGAGAGGCTGCACAGGCGCAGGACCGAGCAAACGCTGCTGCTTTAACTCCAGAGCAGAGAGATTGGACTTTTGACTTGTTAACGGGTCAGAGAGCTTATTCTGCTAAACCTGATAAGAGGTATCAATGGAAGGTCTTACCACAGGGAATGTCCAATAGTCCTACAATGTGCCAGCTTTATATGCAAGAAGCTCTTTTGCCAGTGAGGGAACAATTCCCCTCTTTAATTTTGCTCCTTTACATGGATGACATCCTCCTGTGCCATAAAGACCTTACCATGCTACAAAAGGCATATCCTTTTCTACTTAAAACTTTAAGTCAGTGGGGTTTACAGATAGCCACAGAAAAGGTCCAAATTTCTGATACAGGACAATTCTTGGGCTCTGTGGTGTCCCCAGATAAGATTGTGCCCCAAAAGGTAGAGATAAGAAGAGATCACCTCCATACCTTAAATGATTTTCAAAAGCTGTTGGGAGATATTAATTGGCTCAGACCTTTTTTAAAGATTCCTTCCGCTGAGTTAAGGCCTTTGTTTAGTATTTTAGAAGGAGATCCTCATATCTCCTCCCCTAGGACTCTTACTCTAGCTGCTAACCAGGCCTTACAAAAGGTGGAAAAAGCCTTACAGAATGCACAATTACAACGTATTGAGGATTCGCAGCCTTTCAGTTTGTGTGTCTTTAAGACAGCACAATTGCCAACTGCAGTTTTGTGGCAGAATGGGCCATTGTTGTGGATCCATCCAAACGTATCCCCAGCTAAAATAATAGATTGGTATCCTGATGCAATTGCACAGCTTGCCCTTAAAGGCCTAAAAGCAGCAATCACCCACTTTGGGCAAAGTCCATATCTTTTAATTGTACCTTATACCGCTGCACAGGTTCAAACCTTGGCAGCCACATCTAATGATTGGGCAGTTTTAGTTACCTCCTTTTCAGGAAAAATAGATAACCATTATCCAAAACATCCAATCTTACAGTTTGCCCAAAATCAATCTGTTGTGTTTCCACAAATAACAGTAAGAAACCCACTTAAAAATGGGATTGTGGTATATACTGATGGATCAAAAACTGGCATAGGTGCCTATGTGGCTAATGGTAAAGTGGTATCCAAACAATATAATGAAAATTCACCTCAAGTGGTAGAATGTTTAGTGGTCTTAGAAGTTTTAAAAACCTTTTTAGAACCCCTTAATATTGTGTCAGATTCCTGTTATGTGGTAAATGCAGTAAATCTTTTAGAAGTGGCTGGAGTGATTAAGCCTTCCAGTAGAGTTGCCAATATTTTTCAGCAGATACAATTAGTTTTGTTATCTAGAAGATCTCCTGTTTATATTACTCATGTTAGAGCCCATTCAGGCCTACCTGGCCCCATGGCTCTGGGAAATGATTTGGCAGATAAGGCCACTAAAGTGGTGGCTGCTGCCCTATCATCCCCGGTAGAGGCTGCAAGAAACTTTCATAACAATTTTCATGTGACGGCTGAAACATTACGCAGTCGTTTCTCCTTGACAAGAAAAGAAGCCCGTGACATTGTTACTCAATGTCAAAGCTGCTGTGAGTTCTTGCCAGTTCCTCATGTGGGAATTAACCCACGCGGTATTCGACCTCTACAGGTCTGGCAAATGGATGTTACACATGTTTCTTCCTTTGGAAAACTTCAATATCTCCATGTGTCCATTGACACATGTTCTGGCATCATGTTTGCCTCTCCGTTAACCGGAGAAAAAGCCTCACATGTGATTCAACATTGTCTTGAGGCATGGAGTGCTTGGGGGAAACCCAGACTCCTTAAGACTGATAATGGACCAGCTTATACGTCTCAAAAATTCCAACAGTTCTGCCGTCAGATGGACGTAACCCACCTGACTGGACTTCCATACAACCCTCAAGGACAGGGTATTGTTGAGCGTGCGCATCGCACCCTCAAAGCCTATCTTATAAAACAGAAGAGGGGAACTTTTGAGGAGACTGTACCCCGAGCACCAAGAGTGTCTGTGTCTTTGGCACTCTTTACACTCAATTTTTTAAATATTGATGCTCATGGCCATACTGCGGCTGAACGTCATTGTTCAGAGCCAGATAGGCCCAATGAGATGGTTAAATGGAAAAATGTCCTTGATAATAAATGGTATGGCCCGGATCCTATTTTGATAAGATCCAGGGGAGCTATCTGTGTTTTCCCACAGAATGAAGACAACCCATTTTGGGTACCAGAAAGACTCACCCGAAAAATCCAGACTGACCAAGGAAATACTAATGTCCCTCGTCTTGGTGATGTCCAGGGCGTCAATAGTAAAAAGGGAGCAGCGTTGGGGGATAATGTCGACATTCCCACTCCCAATGACGGTGATGTATAATGCTCAAGTATTCTCCTGCTTTTTTACCACTAACTAGGAACTGGGTTTGGCCTTAATTCAGACAGCCTTGGCTCTGTCTGGACAGGTCCAGACGACTGACACCATTAACACTTTGTCAGCCTCAGTGACTACAGTCATAGATAAACAGGCCTCAGCTAATGTCAAGATACAGGGAGGTCTCATGCTGGTTAATCAACTCATAGATCTTGTCCAGATACAACTAGATGTATTATGACAAATAACTCAGCTGGGATGTGAACAAAAGTTTCCGGAATTGTGTGTTATTTCCATTCAGTATGTTAAATTTACTAGGGCAGCTAATTTGTCAAAAAGTCTTTTTCAGTATATGTTGCAGAATTGGATGGCTGAATTTGAACAGATCCTTCGGGAATTGAGACTTCAGGTCAACTCCACGCGCTTGGACCTGTCCCTGACCAAAGGATTACCCAATTGGATCTCCTCAGCATTTTCTTTCTTTAAAAAATGGGTGGGATTAATATTATTTGGAGATACACTTTGCTGTGGATTAGTGTTGCTTCTTTGATTGGTCTGTAAGCTTAAGGCCTAAACTAGGAGAGACAAGGTGGTTATTGCCCAGGCGCTTGCAGGACTAGAACATGGAGCTTCCCCTGATATATCTATGCTTAGGCAATAGGTCGCTGGCCACTCAGCTCTTATATCCCATGAGGCTAGACTCATTGCACGGGATAGAGTGAGTGTGCTTCAGCAGCCCGAGAGAGTTGCAAGGCTAAGCACTGCAATGGAAAGGCTCTGCGGCATATATGAGCCTATTCTAGGGAGACATGTCATCTTTCATGAAGGTTCAGTGTCCTAGTTCCCTTCCCCCAGGCAAAACGACACGGGAACAGGTCAGGGTTGCTCTGGGTAAAAGCCTGTAAGCCTAAGAGCTAATCCTGTACATGGCTCCTTTACCTACACACTGGGGATTTGACCTCTATCTCCACTCTCATTAATATGGGTGGCCTATTTGCTCTTATTAAAAGAAAAAGGGGGAGATGTTGGGAGCCGCCCCCACATTCGCCGTTACAAGATGGCGCTGACAGCTGTGTTCTAAGTGGTAAACAAATAATCTGCGCATGTGCCAAGGGTATCTTATGACTACTTGTGCTCTGCCTTCCCCGTGACGTCAACTCGGCCGATGGGCTGCAGCCAATCAGGGAGTGACACGTCCGAGGCGAAGGAGAATGCTCCTTAAGAGGGACGGGGTTTTCGTTTTTCTCTCTCTCTTGCTTCGCTCTCTTGCTTCGCTCTCTTGCTTCTCTCTCTTGCTTCTCTCTCTTGCTTCGCTCTCTTGCTTCTTGCTCTCTTGCTTCTTGCACTCTGTTCCTGAAGATGTAAGAATAAAGCTTTGCCGCAGAAGATTCTGGTCTGTGGTGTTCTTCCTGGCCGGTCGTGAGAACGCGTCTAATAACACTTTCTCTAGCTCCTTCATTGGGGGCCATGTGATCCATCCAATAGCCGACTGTGAGCATCCACTTCTATGTTTGCTAGGCCCAGGTATACTCTGACAGGAGACAGCTATATCAGGGTCCTTTCAGCATAATCTTGCTAGTGTATGCAATGGTGTCAGCATTTGGAAGCTGATTATGGGATGGATCCCCGGATATGCTAGTGTCTACATGGTCCATCCTTTTATCTCAGCTCCAAACTTTGTCTCTGTAACTCCTTCCAAGGGTGTTTTGTTCCCACTTCTAAGAAGGGGCATAGTGTTCACACTTCAGTCTTCATTTTTCTTGAGTTTCATGTGTTTAGGAAATTGTATCTTATATCTTGGGTATCTTAGGTTTTGGGCTAATATCCACTTATCAGTGAGTACATATTGTGTGAGTTCCTTTGTGAATGTGTTACCTCACTCAGGATGATGCCCTCCAGGTCCATCCATTTGGCTAGGAATTTCATAAATTCATTCTTTTTAATAGCTGAGTAGTACTCCATTGTGTAGATGTACCACATTTTCTGTATCCATTCCTCTGTTGAGGGGCATCTGGGTTCTTTCCAGCTTCTGGCTATTATAAATAAGGCTGCTATGAACATAGTGGAGCATGTGTCCTTCTTACCAGTTGGGGCATCTTCTGGATATATGCCCAGGAGAGGTATTGCTGGCTCCTCCGGTAGTACTATATCCAGTTTTCTGAGGAACCACCAGACTGATTTCCATAGTGGTTGTACAAGCCTGCAATCCCACCAACAATGGAGGAGTGTTCCTCTTTCTCCACATCCACGCCAGCATCTGCTGTCACCTGAATTTTTGATCTTAGCCATTCTGACTGGTGTGAGGTGGAATCTCAGGGTTGTTTTGATTTGCATTTCCCTGATGATTAAGGATGTTGAGCATTTTTTCAGGTGCTTCTCTGCCATTCGGTATTCCTCAGGTGAGAATTCTTTGTTCAGTTCTGAGCCCCATTTTTTAATGGGGTTATTTGATTTTCTGAAGTCCACCTTCTTGAGTTCTTTATATATGTTGGATATTAGTCCCCTATCTGATTTAGGATAGGTAAAGATCCTTTCCCAATCTGTTGGTGGTCTTTTTGTCTTATTGACGGTGTCTTTTGCCTTGCAGAAACTTTGGAGTTTCATTAGGTCCCATTTGTCAATTCTCGATCTTACAGAGCAAGCCATTGCTGTTCTGTTCAGGAATTTTTCCCCTGTACCCATATCTTCAAGGCTTTTCCCCACTTTCTCCTCTATAAGTTTCAGTGTCTCTGGTTTTATGTGAAGTTCCTTGATCCACTTAGATTTGACCTTAGTACAAGGAGATAAGTATGGATCGATTCGCATTCTTCTACATGATAACAACCAGTTGTGCCAGCACCAATTGTTGAAAATGCTGTCTTTCTTCCACTGGATGGTTTTAGCTCCCTTGTCGAAGATCAAGTGACCATAGGTGTGTGGGTTCATTTCTGGGTCTTCAATTCTATTCCATTGGTCTACTTGTCTGTCTCTATACCAGTACCATGCAGTTTTTATCACAATTGCCCTGTAGTAAAGCTTTAGGTCAGGCATGGTGATTCCACCAGAGGTTCTTTTATCCTTGAGAAGAGTTTTTGCTATCCTAGGTTTTTTGTTATTCCAGATGAATTTGCAAATTGCTCCTTCTAATTCGTTGAAGAATTGAGTTGGAATTTTGATGGGGATTGCATTGAATCTGTAGATTGCTTTTGGCAAGATAGCCATTTTTACAATGTTGATCCTGCCAATCCATGAGCATGGGAGATCTTTCCATCTTCTGAGATCTTCTTTAATTTCTTTCTTCAGAGACTTGAAGTTTTTATCATACAGATCTTTTACTTCCTTAGTTAGAGTCACGCCGAGATATTTTATATTATTTGTGACTATTGAGAAGGGTGTTGTTTCCCTAATTTCTTTCTCAGCCTGTTTATTCTTTGTGTAGAGAAAGGCCATTGACTTGTTTGAATTAATTTTATATCCAGCTACTTCACCAAAGCTGTTTATCAGGTTTAGGAGTTCTCTGGTGGAATTTTTAGGGTCACTTATATATATTATCATATCATCTGCAAAAAGTGATATTTTTACTTCCTCTTTTCCAATTTGTATCCCCTTGATCTCATTTTGTTGTCGAATTGCTCTGGCTAATACTTCAAGTACTATGTTGAAAAGGTAGGGAGAAAGTGGGCAACCTTGTCTAGTCCCTGATTTTAGTGGGATTGCTTCCAGCTTCTCTCCATTTACTTTGATGTTGGCTACTGGTTTGCTGTAGATTGCTTTTATCATGTTTAGGTATGGGCCTTGAATTCCTGATCTTTCCAAAACTTTTATCATGAATGGGTGTTGGATCTTGTCAAATGCTTTTTCTGCATCTAACGAGATGATCATGTGGTTTTTGTCTTTGAGTTTGTTTATATAATGGATTACATTGATGGATTTTCGTATATTAAACCATCCCTGCATCCCTGGAATAAAACCTACTTGGTCAGGATGGATGATTTTTTTAATGTGTTCTTGGATTCGGTTAGCGAGAATTTTATTAAGGATTTTTGCATCGATATTCATTAGAGAAATTGGTCTGAAGTTCTCTATCTTTGTTGGATCTTTCTGTGGTTTAGGTATCAGAGTAATAGTGGCTTCATAAAATGAGTTGGGTAGAGTACCTTCTACTTCTATCTTGTGAAATAGTTTGTGCAGAACTGGAATTAGATCTTCTTTGAAGGTCTGATAGAACTCTGCACTAAACCCATCTGGTCCTGGGCTTTTTTTGGTTGGGAGACTATTAATAACTGCTTCTATTTCTCTAGGGGATATGGGACTGTTTAGAAGGTCAACTTGATCCTGATTCAACTTTGGTACCTGGTATCTGTCCAGAAATTTGTCCATTTTGTCCAGGTTTTCCAGTTTTGTTGAGTATAAGCTTTTGTAGAAGGATCTGATGGTGTTTTGGATTTCTTCAGGGTCTGTTGTTATGTCTCCCTTTTCAGTTCTGATTTTGTTGATTAGGATTTTGTCCCTTTGCCCTCTAGTGAGTCTAGCTAAGGGCTTATCTATCTTGTTGATTTTCTCAAAGAACCAACTCCTCGTTTGGTTAATTCTTTGAATAGTTCTTCTTGTTTCCACTTGGTTAATTTCACCCCTGAGTTTGATTATTTCCTGCCGTCTACTCCTCTTGGGTGAATTTGCTTCCTTTTTTTCTAGAGCTTTTAGATGTGTTGTCAAGCTGCTAGTATGTGCTCTCTCCCGTTTCTTCTTGGAGGTACTCAGAGCTATGAGTTTCCCTCTTAGAAATGCTTTCATTGTGTCCCAAAGGTTTGGGTACGTTGTGGCTTCATTTTCATTAAACTCTAAAAAGTCTTTAATTTCTTTCTTTATTCCTTCCTTGACCAAGGTATCATTGAGAAGAGTGTTGTTCAGTTTCCACGTGAATGTTGGCTTTCCATTCTTAATGTTGTTATTGAAGATCAGTCTTAGGCCATGGTGGTCTGATAGGATACATGGGACAATTTCAATATTTTTGTATCTGTTGAGGCCTATTTTGTGAACAATTATATGGTCAATTTTGGAGAAGGTCCCGTGAGGTGCTGAGAAGAAGGTATATCCTTTTGTTTTAGGATTAAATATTCTGTAGATATCTGTCAGGTCCATTTGTTTCATAACTTCTGTTAGTTTCACTGTGTCCCTGTTTAGTTTCTGTTTCCACGATCTGTCCATTGATGAAAGTGGTGTGTTGAGGTCTCCCACTATTATTGTGTGAGGTGCAATGTGTGCTTTGAGCTTTACTAAAGTGTCTTTAATGAATGTGGCTGCCCTTGCATTTGGAGCGTAGATATTCAGAATTGAGAGTTCCTCTTGGAGGATTTTACCTTTGATGAGTATGAAGTGTCCCTCCTTGTCTTTTTTGATAACTTTGGGTTGGAAGTCGATTTTATCCGATATTAGAATGGCTACTCCAGCCTGTTTCTTCAGACCATTTGCTTGGAAAATTGTTTTCCAGCCTTTCACTCTGAGGTAGTGTCTGTCTTTTTCCCTGAGATGGGTTTCCTGTAAGCAGCAGAATGTTGGGTCCTGTTTGTGTAGCCAGTCTGTTAGTCTATGTCTTTTTATTGGGGAATTGAGTCCATTGATATTAAGAGATATTAAGGAAAGGTAATTGTTGCTTCCTGTTATTTTTGTTGTTAAAGTTGGCATTCTGTTCTTGTGGCTGTCTTCTTTTAGGTTTGTTGAGGGATTATCTTCTTGTTTTTTCTAGGGCGTGGTTCCCGTCCTTGTATTGGTTTTTTTCTGTTATTATCCTTTGAAGGGCTGGATTCGTGGAGAGATAATGGGTGAATTTAGTTTTGTCGTGGAATACTTTGGTTTCTCCATCTATGGTAATTGAGAATTTGGCTGGGTATAGTAGCCTGGGCTGGCATTTGTGTTCTCTTAGTGTCTGTATAACATCTGTCCAGGCTCTTCTGGCTTTCATAGTCTCTGGTGAAAAATCTGGTGTAATTCTGATAGGCTTGCCTTTATATGTTACTTGACCTTTTTCCCTTACTGCTTTTAGTATTCTATCTTTATTTAGTGCATTTGGTGTTCTGATTATTATGTGTTGGGAGGAATTTCTTTTCTGGTCCAGTCTATTTGGAGTTCTGTAGGCTTCTTGTATGTTCATGGGCATCTCTTTCTTTAGATTTGGGAAGTTTTCTTCAATAATTTTGTTGAAGATGTTTGCTGGTCCTTTGAGTTGAAAATCTTCATTCTCATCCACTCCTATTATCCGTAGGTTTGGTCTTCTCATTGTGTCCTGGATTTCCTGGATGTTTTGAGTTAGGATCTTTTTGCATTTTCCATTTTCTTTGATTGTTGTGCCGATGTTCTCTATGGAGTCTTCTGCACCTGAGATTCTCTCTTCCATCTCTTGTATTCTGTTGCTGATGCTGGCATCTATGGTTCCAGATTTCTTTCCTAGGGTTTCTATCTCCAGCGTCGCCTCACTTTGGGTTTTCTTTATTGTGTCTACTTCCCTTTTTAGGTCTAGTATGGTTTTGTTCATTTCCATCACCTGTTTGGATGTGTTTTCCTGTTTTTCTATAAGGACTTCTACCTGTTTGGTTGTGTTTTCCTGTTTTTCTTTAAGGACTTGTAACTCTTTAGCAGTGTTTTCCTGTTTTTCTTTAAGGACTTGTAACTCTTTAGCAGTGTTCTCCTGTATTTCTTTAAGTGAGTTATTGAATTCCTTCTTTATGTCCTCTACCATCATCATGAGATATGCTTTTAAATCCAGGTCTACCTTTTCAGGTGTGTTAGGGTGTCCTGGATTGGGCGAAGTGGGCGTTCTGGGTTCTGATGATGGTGAGTGGTCCTGGCTTCTGTTAGTAGGATTCTTACGTTTACCTTTCGCCATCTGGCAATCTCTGGAGTTAGTTGTTATAGTTGTCTTTGTTAAGAGATTGTTCCTCTGTTGATTTTGTTACCCTCTATCAGCAGGCGTGGGAGACAAGCTCTCTTCTCTGAGTTTCAGTGGTCAGAGCAGTCTCTGTAGGCAAGCTCTCCTCTTTCAGGGAAGGTGTACAGTTATCTGGTGTTTGGACCTCCTCCTGGCTGAAGGTGAAGGCCCAAAACAGGATCTTTCCCAGAAGCTGTGTTGCTTTGGCCAGGAAGGTGGCCAGTTGTCTGGAGTCGAAGATGTCGCCGCCTGAGAAGCTCTGTGGCTCTTGTCCGGAAGGAGGCTGGCCGTCTGGAGCTGAGGATGGCGCTGCCTCAGAAGCTCTGTGGCTCTTGCCGGGAAAGTGGCTGGTTGTCTGGAGCTGAAGATGGCGCCACCCAGAAGCTCTGCGACTCTCGCCCGTCCCAGAAACGGCTGGCACTCTGTATTCCACACGGTCACCCGTGCAGCCTGCCCTCCGCGGAGTCCCGGAGCCAAGAAGGCTCCCGCCGGCGCCTGTGCCACAAACCTCTCAGGCCTGGCAGACCCCCGTGCTCTCACCAGGAAGGTGGCCGGCTATCTGGAGCTGAAGATGGCGCCGCCCAGAAGCTCTGCGACTCTCGCCCGTCCCAGAAACGGCTGGCACTCTGTATTCCACACGGTCACCCGTGCAGCCTGCCCTCCGCGGAGTCCCGGAGCCAAGAAGGCTCCCGCCGGCGCCTGTGCCACAAACCTCTCAGGCCAGGCAGACTCCCGTGCTCTCACCAGGAAGGTGGCCGGCTGTCTGGACTACTTCTAACAACAAAAATAACAGGAAGTAACACTCACTTTTCCTAAATATCTCTTAACATCAATGGACTCAACTCCCCCAAAAAGACATAGACTAACAGACTGGATATGTAAATAGGACCCAGTATTTTGCTGCATACAGGAAACCCACCCCATTGACAAAGGCAGACACTACCTCAGAGTGAAAGTTTGGAAAACAATTTTGTAAGCAAATGGTCTCAAGAAACAAGCTGGAAAAGCCATTCTAATATCAAATAAAATCAACTTTCAACCAAAAGTTATCAAAAAGGATAAGGAAGAACACTTCATACTGGTCAAAGGAAATATCTACCAAGAAGAACTCTCAATTCTGAACATCTATGCTCCAAATGCAAGTGTACCCACATTCATATAAGAAACCTTACTAAAGCTCAAAGCACAAATCGTACCCCACACAATAATAGTGTGAGACTTCAACACCCCACTCTCACCAATGGGCAGATCATGGAAACAGAAACTAAACAGAGACACAGTGAAGCTAACAGAAGTTATGGTCCAGTGGATCTAACAGATATTTATAGAACATTTCATCCTATAGCAAAAGAATATACCTTTTTCCCAGCACCTCATGGTGCCTTCTCCCAAACTGACCCCATGATTGGTCACAAAACATGCCTCAAGAGATACAAGAAGATTGAAATAATCCCATGCACCCTATTAGATCACCCCAGACTAAGGATGGTCTTAAGTATCAACAAAAACAATGGAAAGCACACATATACATGGAAACTGAACAATGCTCTCTACTCAATGATAACTTGGCCAAGGAAGAAATAAAAAAATTAAAAGGATTTTTAGAATTTAATGAAAATGAAGACACATGATACGAAAGCTTAGGGGATACAATGAAAGCAGTGGTAGGATGCCACACACTCTGGTAGAGTCAGCTTGACAGGCTGAGAGACTTGGAAGCTACTCACGAGGCAAAGAGTTTCATGGAAACTCACCTCCTGGAGTCTGGCATCCTCTCTAACCCATACATTAATATTCTATTCCCAAGTTAGTCTGGTGTATGGATCCACATGCTCTCTTTTAGTATTATCTTATTATAAGTGCCTTTTAAGATTGAATTCTGACATAGCTAAGCCTTCATCAGTGTTCCAACATCCTAAAAAGTCCTTGAGCATGGAATTCAGTCCATGGGCTTGGAATTCAGTAAGAATGTTGCTATTCAGTGACATTCAGAATTGCCTCTCGTATTACACTATCACTTTGAATAAAAGCCAAGTCACTGCCCTACACAGGAATTTACCATCATCTAGGAAGAAGGAAGTTTGAGACCTAAAGAGGAACCAGAATAGATACTTAGAACTATAGATAGCTGAGTTACACCCATACACACATATTTAAAATGGCCTAAGGGAAAGGTGGACTATACAATAGACTAAAATAGGAACTATGGCAAGGGCATGAAGCCCTTGACCCTGGCTTCAAAGATTAAGTGGATCTTAGGTGGAGCTCTTTTTCATCCCAGTTGTTAACAATGAATTCTATCCCAGGTGGTTCCTGTTAGACCTTCTGTGTTTGTATTCCTCTGTTTTGTGTAAGAATCCAGTAACCTCTTTGTACCTTGCTGGTGTGTCACCCAACTTCCTTATTTTCTTCTGTATGAAAAGTTTGATGCTCGATTTGACAAATTACATTCAGATTCTACACAACCTCTCCTGTGAGCATCTGTCTGTCATCTCATCCAACACTTTGCCCACCTGCGACTAGAGACCTGTTCCACGCAGACAAAGCGGCCCAGAGGGTCTGTGGCAGTTGGAGGAAAACTCATAGCTTTAAGTGCCTCCTAAAAGAAACTGAAGAGAGCTTACACTAACTTCTTGACAGCACACCTGAAAGCTCTAGAACAAAAAAGAAGCAAATATACCCAAGAGAAGTAGACACCAGGAAATAATCAAACCAAATAGAAACAAAAAATACCACACAAAGAATCAATAATACCAGGAGCTGGTTCTTTGAAAAAAAAATCAAGATAGACAATCCCTTAGACAGACTAACCAGAGGGCTCAGAGACAGTATGCAAGTTAATAAAATCAGAAATGAAAAGGGAGACATAACAACGAAGTATATCATAAAATAATCATTCTGTTTGTTGAATATTAACAGTTGAAAATATTAAAATCATATTCTATAAATATCATGGAAATATTAATTTTTCACACTGTGCTTGAAATTAGCATTTTCTCAATGTTCAACTTCAAAGAGTTTTTGCTATTTTGAAACTTTTAAAATATACTTATTGATAAAATAATTTCCCTCCTAGAAACATTGATAATCTTTTTAAAAGTAAACTGTTAGACAATGTACACAGATATATAATGTATTTTAAATACTCTCTCACTGTCAGGTGGTATCATATAAGGGCTTTTGAATATATCTCTTAATGATTCATTTTTATATTTTATGCTCTTGTAGTATGCCTAACTCCCAAAGAATATTTTGTATGTTTTGAAATAATTTAGTATTCAATGTTAGATATAGGATCCACAGTTACCAATTGTATTGAATATTCATTAATGTTATTTTTAGGGTATGAAAGGACATGAATATAAAAATTGAACAATTTTTATGTATTATTTGATTCTCAAAATACTCAAAATTATTAATATGTCTGATGTATAAAATGCATTTAAATGATAAAAAATTTAAAAAACTGAAAAAATTAATTTTTAACAAATTCTAAGGCTAAATCTCTATATCAAATTTGCAGTTGAAGATATAATCTCTCGCCCCACTCTCCTCTCTCTTTCTCAGCTTCCTGCCCTGTCATGATTCCCTTGACCTTATAGACTCTCCCTTTAAAGTCTGAATTCAAAATACACTCTTCCTCCTTAGGTTGATTTTGGTCGTGGTATTGTATCACAGCAACGGAAAAGTAATATACATGGTGAAGGAAGACACGAGGATACTTTAAGAAGCTGATACTTTCTATCATTCCTCCACTGAGGAAATGTCCCTCAACACTGGTGACTTAATTGGAGGGTCTGTCCTGCTAAGTGAACCTGGCCAGGATTCAATCTTGTGAACCTGAGAAACAGCTAGAGAATGAAGGGAAGGGCATCAAGGAATAAGCATCTTCCTTCCTTTTTCCCTTCTTTCCTTCCATCCTCCCTTACTTCCCTCCTTCTTTCCTCTCTCTCTCTCTTTCCCTCCCTCCCTTCTTTCTTCCCCTTTCTTTCTTTCTTTCTTTCTTTCTTTCTTTCTTTCTTTCTTTCTTTCTTTCTTCCTTCCTTCCATCCTTTCTTTCTTTTACTTTATTTCTCCCTCCCTCCCTCCCTCCCTCCCTCCCTCCTTCCTTCCTTCCTTCCTTCCTTCCTTCCTTCCCCTTCCTTCCTTCCTTCCTTCCTTCCTTCCTTTCTTTCTTTTTTTTTCTTTCCATTTTTTATTAGGTATTTAGCTCATTTACATTTCTAATGCTATACCAAAAGTCCCCCATACCCACCCACCCCCACTCCCCTACCGCCCACTCCCCCTTTTTGGCCCTGGCGTTCCCCTGTTCTGGGGCATATAAAGTTTGTGTGTCCAATGGGCCTCTCTTTCCAGTGATGGCCGACTAGGCCATCCTTTGATACATATGCAGCTAGAGTCAAGAGCTCCGGGGTACTGGTTAGTTCATAATGTTGATCCACCTATAGGGTTGCAGATCCCTTTAGCTCCTTGGGTACTTTCTCTAGCTCCTCCATTGGGAGCCCTGTGATCCATCCATTAGCTGACTGTGGGCATCCACTTCGGAGTTTGCTAGGCCCCGGCATAGTCTCACAAAAGACAGCTACATCTGGGTCCTTTCGATAAAATCTTGCTAGTGTATGCAATGGTGTCAGTGTTTGGATGCTGATTATGGGGTGGATCCCTGGATAAGGCAGTCTCTACATGGTCCATCCTTTCATCTCAGCTCCAAACTTTGTCTCTGTAACTCCTTCCAAGGGTGTTTTGTTCCCACTTCTAAGGAGGGGTATAGTGTCCACACTTCAGTCTTCATTTTTCTTGAGTTTCATGTGTTTAGGAAATTGTATCTTATATCGTGGGTATCCTAGGTTTTGGGCTAATATCCACTTATCAGTGAGTACATATTGTGAGTTCCTTTGTGAATGTGTTACCTCACTCAGGATGATGCCCTCCAGGTCCATCCATTTGGCTAGGAATTTCATAAATTCATTCTTTTTAATAGCTGAGTAGTACTCCATTGTGTAGATGTACCACATTTTCTGTATCCATTCCTCTGTTGAGGGGCATCTGGGTTCTTTCCAGCTTCTGGCTATTATAAATAAGGCTGCTATAAACATAGTGGAGCATGTGTCCTTCTTACCAGTTGGGGCATCTTCTGGATATATGCCCAGGAGAGGTATTGCTGGTTCCTCCAGTAGTACTATGTCCAATTTTCTGAGGAACCGCCAGACGGATTTCCAGAGTGGTTGTACAAGCCTGCAATCCCACCAACAATGGAGGAGTGTTCCTCTTTCTCCACATCCTCGCCAGCATCTGCTGTCACATGAATTTTTGATCTTAGATATTCTGACTGGTGTGAGGTGGAATCTCAGGGTTGTTTTGATTTGCATTTCCCTGATGATTAAGGATGTTGAACATTTTTTTCAGGTGCTTCTCTGCCATTCGGTATTCCTCAGGTGAGAATTCTTTGTTCAGTTCTGAGCCCCATTTTTTAATGGGGTTATTTGATTTTCTGAAGTCCACCTTCTTGAGTTCTTTATATATGTTGGATATTAGTCCCCTATCTGATTTAGGATAGGTAAAGATCCTTTCCCAATCTGTTGGTGGTCTCTTTGTCTTATTGACGGTGTCTTTTGCCTTGCAGAAACTTTGGAGTTTCATTAGGTCCCATTTGTCAATTCTCGATCTTACAGCACAAGCCATTGCTGTTCTGTTCAGGAATTTTTCCCCTGTGCCCATATCTTCAAGGCTTTTCCCCACTTTCTCCTCTATAAGTTTCAGTGTCTCTGGTTTTATGTGAAGTTCTTTGATCCATTTAGATTTGATCTTAGTACAAGGAGATAAGTATGGATTGATTCCCATTCTTCTACATGATAACAACCAGTTGTGCCAGCACCAATTGTTGAAAATGCTGTCTTTCTTCCACTGGATGGTTTTAGCTCCCTTGTCGAAGATCAAGTGACCATAGGTGTGTGGGTTCATTTCTGGGTCTTCAATTCTATTCCATTGGTCTACTTGTCTGTCTCTATACCAGTACCATGCAGTTCTTACCACAATTGCTCTGTAGTAAAGCTTTAGGTCAGGCATGGTGATTCCACCAGAGGTTCTTTTATCCTAGGTTTTTGCTATCCTAGGTTTTTTGTTATTCCAGATGAATTTGCAAATTGCTCCTTCTAATTCGTTGAAGAATTGAGTTGGAATTTTGATGGGGATTGCATTGAATCTGTAGATTGCTTTTGGCAAGATAGCCATTTTTACAATGTTTATCCTGCCAATCCATGAGCATGGGAGATCTTTCCATCTTCCGAGATCTTCTTTAATTTCTTTCTTCAGAGACTTGAAGTTTTTATCATACAGATCTTTCACTTCCTTAGAGTCACTCCGAGATATTTTATATTATTTGTGACTATTGAGAAGGGTGTTGTTTCCCTAATTTCTTTCTCAGCCTGTTTATTCTTTGTGTAGAGAAAGGCCATTGACTTGTTTGAATTAATTTTATATCCAGCTACTTCACCGAAGCTGTTTATCAGGTTTAGGAGTTCTCTGGTGGAATTTTTAGGGTCACTTATATATACTATCATATCATCTGCAAAAAGTGATATTTTGACTTCCTCCTTTCCAATTTGTATCCCCTTGATCTCCTTTTGTTGTCGAATTGCTCTGGCTAATACTTCAAGTACTATGTTGAAAAGGTAGGGAGAAAGTGGGCAGCCTTGCCTAGTCCCTGATTTTAGTGGGATTGCTTCCAGCTTCTCTCCATTTACTTTGATGTTGGCTACTGGTTTGCTGTAGATTGCTTTTATCATGTTTAGGTATGGGCCTTGAATTCCTGATATTTCCAAAACTTTTATCATGAATGGGTGTTGGATCTTGTCAAATGCTTTTTCTGATCTAACGAGATGATCATGTGGTTTTTGTCTTTGAGTTTGTTTATATAGTGGATTACATTGATGGATTTTCGTATATTAAACCATCCCTGCATCCCTGGAATAAAACCTACTTTGTCAGGATGGATGATTGCTTTAATGTGTTCTTGGATTTGGTTAGAGAGAATTTTATTGAGGATTTTTGCATCGATATTCATAAGAGAAATTGGTCTGAAGTTCTCTATCTTTGTTGGATCTTTCTGTGGTTTAGGTATCAGAGTAATAGTGGCTTCATAAAATGAGTTGGGTAGAGTACTTTCTACTTCTATCTTGTGAAAAAGTTTGTGCAGAACTGGAATTAGATCTTCTTTGAAGGTCTGATAGAACTCTGCACTAAACCCGTCTGGTCCTGGGCTTTTTTTGGCTGGGAGACTATTTATAACTGCTTCTATTTCTTTAGGGGATATGGGACTGTTTAGAAGGTCAACTTGATCCTGATTCAACTTTGGTACCTGTTATCTGTCCAGAAATTTGTCCATTTCGTCCAGGTTTTCCAGTTTTGTTGAGTATAGCCTTTTGTAGAAGGATCTGATGGTGTTTTGGATTTCTTTAGGATCTGTTGTTATGTCTCCCTTTTCAGTTCTGATTTTGTTAATTAGGATTTTGTCTCTGTGCCCTCTAGTGAGTCTAGCTAAGGGTTTATCTATCTTGTTGATTTTCTCAAAGAACCAACTCCTCGTTTGGTTAATTCTTTGAATAGTTCTTCTTGTTTCCACTTGGTTGATTTCATCCGAGTTTGATTATTTCCTGCCGTCTACTCCTCTTGGGTGAATTTGCTTCCTTTTTTTCTAGAGCTTTTAGATGTGTTGTCAAGCTGCTAGTATGTGCTCTCTCCCGTTTCTTCATGGAGGCACTCAGAGCTATGAGTTTCCCTCTTAGAAATGCTTTCATTGTGTCCCAAAGGTTTGGGTACGTTGTGGCTTCATTTTCATTAAACTCTAAAAAGTCTTTAATTTCTTTCCTTATTCCTTCCTTGACCAAGGTATCATTGAGAAGAGTGTTGTTCAGTTTCCACGTGAGTGTTGGCTTTCTGTTATTTTTTTTGTTATTGAAGATCAGCCTTAGTGCATGGTGATCTGATAGGATACATGGGACAATTTCAATATTTTTGAATCTGTTGAGGCCTGTTTTGTGACCTATTATGTGGTCAATTTTGGAGAAGGTACCATGAGGTGCTGAGAAGAAGTTATATCCTTTTGTTTTAGGATATAATGTTCTGTAGATATCTGTCAGATCCCTTTGTTTCATCACTTCTGTTAGTTTCCGTGTGTCCCTGTTTAGTTTCTGTTTCCATGATCTGTCCATTGGTGAAAGTGGTGTGTTGAAGTCTCCCACTATTATTGTGTGAGGTGCAATGTGTGCTTTGAGCTTTACTAAAGCTTCTTTAATGAATGTGTCTGCCCTTGTATTTGGAGCATAGATATTCAGAATTGAGAGTTCCTCTTGGAGGATTTTACCTTTGATGAGAACGAAGTGCCCCTCCTTGCCTTTTTTGATGACTTTGGGTTGGAAGTCAATCTTATCAGATATTAGGATGGCTACTCCAGCTTGTTTCTTCATACCATTTGCTTGGAAAATTGTTTTCCAGCCTTTTATTCTGAGGTAGTGTCTATCTTTTTCTCTGAGATGTGTCTCCTGTAAACAGCAAAATGTTGGGTCTTGTTTGTGTAGCCAGTTTGTTAGTCTATGTGTTTTTATTGGGGAGTTGAGACCATTGATGTTAAGAGATATTAAGGAAAAGTAATTGTTGCTTCCTGTTATTTTTGTTGTTAAAGTTGGCATTCTGTTCTTGTGGCTGTCTTCTTTTAGGTTTGTTGAGGGATTACCTTCTTGTTTTTTCTAGGGCATTGTTTCCGTTCTTGTATTGGTTTTTTTCTGTTATTAACCTTTGAAGGGCTGGATTCGTGGAGAGATAATGTGTGAATTTGGTTTTGTCGTGGAATACTTTGGTTTCTCCATCTATGGTAATTGAGAGTTTGGCTCGGTATAGTAGCCTGGGCTGGAATTTGTGTTCTCTTAGTGTCTGTATAACATCTGTCCAGGCTCTTCTGGCTTTCATAGTCTCTGGTGAAAAATCTGGTGTAATTCTGATAGGCTTGCCTTTGTATGTTACTTGACCTTTTTCCCTTACTGCTTTTAGTATTCTATCTTTATTTAGTGCATTTGTTGTTCTGATTATTATGTGTCGGGAGGAATTTCTTTTCTGGTCCAGTCTATTTGGAGTTTTGTAGGCTTCTTGTATGTTCATAGGTATCTCTTTCTTTATATTTGGGAAGTTTTCTTCAATAATTTTGTTGAAGATGTTTGCCGGTCCTTTGAGTTGAAAATCTTCATTCTCATCCACTCCTATTATCCGTAGGTTTGTTCTTCTCATTGTGTCCTGGATTTCCTGGATGTTTTGAGTTAGGATCTTTTTGCATTTTCCATTTTCTTTGATTGTTGTGCAGATGTTCTCTATGGAATCTTCTGCACCTGAGATTCTCTCTTCCATCTCTTGTATTCTGTTGCTGATGCTCAAATCTATGGTTCCAGATTTCTTTCCTAGGGTTTCTATCTCCAGTGTTGCCTCACTTTGAGTTTTCTTTATTGTTTCTACTTCCCTTTTTAGGTCTAGTATGGTTTTGTTCATTTCCATCACCTGTTTGTATGTTTTTTCCTCTTTTTCTGTAAGGACTTCTACCTGTTTGATTGTGTTTTCCTGTTTTTCTTTAAGGACTTGTAACTCTTTAGCAGTGTTCTCCTGTATTTCTTTAAGTGATTTATTAAAGTCCTTCTTGATGTCCTCTACCATCATCATGAGATATGCTTTTAAATCTAGGTCTAGGTTTTCGGGTGTGTTGGGGTGCCCTGGACTGGGCGAAGTGGGAGTGCTGGGTTCTGATGATGGTGAGTGGTCTTGGTTCCTGTTAGTAGGATTCCTACGTTTACCTTTCACCATCTGGTAATCTCTGGAGTTAGTAGTTATAGTTGACTCTGTTTACAGATTGTTCTTCTGGTGATTCTGTTACCGTCTCTCAGCAGACCTGGGAGACAGATTCTCTCCTCTGAGTTTCAGTGCTCAGAGCACTCTCTGCTGGCAAGCTCTCTTACAGGGAAGGTGCGCAGATATCTTGTTTTTGGACCTCCTCCTGGTCGAAGAAGAAGGCCCAAAACAGGGCCTCTCTCAGAAGCTGTGTTGCTTTGGCAGTTCCCAGAAGCTGTCAGCTTCTGTGGTGCAGACTCTCACCTGTGCAGACTAAATTCCTAAGTTCCAGGGAGTCCTGGAACCAAGATGGCGACCACTGCTCCTGAGGCTGAGGCCGCCTCCTGAGCCAGGCGGACACCTGTCCTCTGGTCCGGACGGTGGCCGGCTGTCTGCAGCCTGCAAAGGGTACTGCCTCAGCAGCTCTGTGCTTCTGCCTGTCCCAGAAGCTGTCCGGTTTTCTGGCGCACCCTCTAACCTGTTCAGACTAATTTCCTAAGTTCTGCTGAGTCCCGGAACCAAGATGGCGACCGCTGCTGCTGAGGCTGAGGCCGCCTCCCAAGCCAGGCGGACACCTGTCCTCTGGTCCGGACGGTGGCTGGCTGTCTGCGGCCTGCCAAGGGTGCTGCTTCAGTGGCTCTGTGCTTCTGCCCGTCCCAGAAGCTGTCTGGTTCTCTGGCGCACCCTCTAACCTGTTCAGACTAATTTCCTAAGTTCTGCTGAGTCCCGGAACCAAGATGGCGACCCTCTTTCTTTCTTTCTTTCTTTCTTTCTTTCTTTCTTTCTTTCTTTCTTTCTTTCTTTCTTTCTTTCTTTCTTTCTTTCTTTCCTTCTTTCCTTCTTTCCTTCTTTCCTTCTTTCCTCTCTTTCTTTGCTTGCTTCCTTCCCTCTTTCTTCCTCTTTTTCATCCCTCCTCCTCTTCCTCCTCCTCCTTCTTTGAATAAACATCAATTTTGAAGAGGAAAAAATACTGCCAGGCATTCTAACACACACTTTTAATTTCAGCACTAAGTAGGCAGAGACATGAGGATCTCTGTGAGTTCAGAGACAGCTTAGGCTACATAGTGAGATCCTGTCTCAAAAGAAAATATTGACATGAGACTTCACAGTCCATATGAGACTTCACAGCCCATATAAACAGGATCAATTTTGAGGCTGGAGCAATGGCATATCACGTAAAGGCAATAGGCAGAAACCCAACAATCTGATCTTAATTTCCAGGATCTACAGAGTGAAGGGGAGAACCAAGTCATGAAAGATGCCCTCTGATGTCCATCACAGGCACCATAGACACAACAACATAAACACATTTTAATTCATTGATAATGCACGATTTTTTAAATTAGGTATTTTCTTCATTTACATTTCAAATGCTATCCCAAAAGTTCCCCATACCCCACCACCACTCCCCTACCCACCCACTCCCACCTCTTGGCCGTGGTGTTCCTCTGGACTGAGACATATGAAGTTTGCAAGACCAAGGGGCCTGTCTTCTCAATGATGGCTGACTACGCCATCTTCTGCTATATATGCAGCTAGAGACATGAGCTCCGGGGGTACTTGTTAGATCATACTGTTGTTCCACCTATAGGGTTGCAGACCCCTTTAGCTCCTTGGGTACTTTCTCTAGCTCCTCCATTGGGGGCCCTGTGTTCCATCCAATAGCTGACTGTGAGCATCCACTTCTGTGTTTGCCACGCCCCAGCATAGCCTCACAAGAGACAGCTATATCAGGGTCCTTTCAGCAAAATCTTGCTGGCATATGCAATGGTGTCAGCATTTGGAGACTGATTATGGGATGGATCCCCGGGTATGGCAGTCTCTAGATGGTCCATCTTTTCATCTCAGCTCCAGACTTTGTCTCTGTAACTCCTTCCATGGATGTTTTGTTCCCAGTTCTAAGAAGGGGCAAAGTGTCCACACTTTCGTCTTCATTCTTCTTGAGTTTCATGTGTTTTGCAAATTGTATCTTGTATCTTGGGTATTCTAAGTTTCTGGGCTAATATCCACTTATCAGTGAGTACATATCATGTGAGTTCTTTTGTGATTGGGTTACCTCACTCAGAATGATACCCTCCAGGTCCATCCATTTGCCTAGGAATTTCATAAATTCATTGCTTTTAATAGCTGAGTAGTACTCCATTGTGTAAATGTACCACTTTTTTCTGTATCCATTCCTCTGTTGAGGGACATCTGGGTTCTTTCCAGCTTCTGTCTATTATAAATAAGGCTGCTATGAACATACTGGAGCATGTGTCCTTCTTACCAGTTGGAACATCTTCTGGATATATGCCCAGGAGAGGTTTTGTGGGATCCTCCAGTAGTACTATGTTCAATTTTTTGAGGAACCGCCAGACTGATTTCCAGAGTGGTTGTACAAGCTTGCAATCCTAACAACAATGGAGGAGTGTTCCTCTTGCTCCACATCCTCACCAGCATCTGCTGTCACTTGAATTTTTGATCTTAGCCATTCTGACTGTGTGAGGTGGAATCTCAGGGTTGTTTTGATTTGCATTTCCCTGATGATTAAGGATGCTGAACATTTTTTCAGGTGCTTCTCAGCCATTCGGTATTCTTCAGGTGAGAATTCTTTGTTTAGCTCTGAGCCCTATTTTTTAATGGGGTTATTTGATTTTCTGGAGTCCACATTCTTGAGTTCTTTATATATATATTGGATATTAGTCCCCTATCTGATTTAGGATAGGTAAAGATCTTTTCCCAATCGGTTGGTGGCCCTTTTGTCTTATTGACAGTGTCTTTTGCCTTACAGAAGCTTTGCAATTTTATGAGGTCCCATTTGTCGATTCTCGATCTTACAGCACAAGCCATTGTTGTTCTATTGAGTAATTTTTCCCCTGTGCCCATATCTTTGAGACTTTCCCCCACTTTCTCCTCTATAAGTTTCATTGTCTCTGGTTTTATGTGGCATTCCTTCATCCACTTAGATTTGACCTCAGTACAAAAAGATAAGAATGGATCAATTCGAATTCTTCTACATGATAACCACCAGTTGTGCCAGCACCATTTGTTGAAAATGCTGTCTTTTTTCCACTGTGTGTTTTTAGCTTCCTTGTCAAAGATCAAGTGACCTTAGGTGTGTGGGTTCATTTCTGGGTCTTCAATTCTATTCCATTGGTCTACTTGTCTGTCCCTATACCAGTACCATGCATTTTTTTTTTTTTTTATCACAATTGCTCTGTAGTACAGCTTTAGGTCTGGTATGGCGATTCCTCCAGAAGTTCTTTTATTGTTGAGAATATTTTTATCCTAGGTTTTTTGTTATTCCAAATAAATTTGCAAATTGTCCTTTCTAACTCTATGAAGAATTGAGTTAGAATTTTGATGGGGATTGCATTGAATCTGTTGATTGCTTTTGGCAAGATAGCCATTTTTACTATATTGATCCTTCCAATCCATGAGAGATCTTTCCATCTTCTGAGATCTTCTTTGATTTCTTTCTTCAGAGACTTGAAGTTCTTGTTATATAGATCTTTGACTTGCTTAGTTAGAGCCACACCAAGGTATTTTATATTATTTTTGACTATTGTGAAAGGTGTTGTTTCCCTAATTTCTTTCTCAGCCTGTTTATCCTTTGAGTAGAGGAAGACCGCTGATTTGAGTTAATTTTATATCTAGCTACTTTGGTGAAGTTGTTTATCAGGTTTAGGAGTTCTCTGGTGGAATTTTTGCGGTCAGATAATTATATGATCATATCATCTGCCAATAGTGATATTTTGACTTCTTCCTTCCAATTTGTGTCCCTTTGACCTCCTTTTGTTGTATAATTCCTCTGGCTAGGACTTCGAGTACTATATTGAAAGATAGGGAGAGAGTGGGCAGCCTTGTCTAGTCCCTGATTTTAGTAGGATTGCTTCAAGTTTCTCTCCATTTAGTTTGATGTTAGCTACTGTTTTGCCATATATTGCTTTTACTATGTTTAGGTATGGATCTTGAATTCCTTATCTTTCCAAGACTTTTATCCTGAAGGGGTGCTGGATTTTGTTAAATGTGTTCTCAGCATGTAATGAAATCACCATATGGTTTTTTTCCTTGAGTTTGTTTATATAGTGGATCTCGTTGATAGATTTCCATATATTGAACCATCCTTGTATCCCTGGGAGGAAGCCTACTTGATCATGATGGTTGATCATTTTGGTGTGTTCTTGGACTCAGTTTGCAAGAATTTTATTGAGAATTTTGGCATCGATATTCATAAGGGATATTGGTATGAAATTCTCATTCTTTGTTGGATCTTTGTGTGGTTTAGGTATCACAGTAATTGTTTTTTCATAGAATGAGTTGGGTAGTTCCTTCTGTTTCTATTTTGTGGAATAGTTTGAGGAGCATTTGTATTAGGTATTCTTTGAAGATCAAATAGAATTCTGCATTAAACCCATCTGGTACTGGGCTTTTTTTTTTTTTTTCATTGGTAGATTATTAATGACTGTTTCTATTTCTTTAGGGGACATAAGACTGTTTATATTGTTTATCTGATCCTGATTTAACTTTGGTACCTGGTAACTGTCTAGAAAATTGTCCATTTCATCCAGGTTTTCCAGTTTTGTTGAGTATAAGCCTTTGTAGTAGGATCTGATGATTTTTTTTTTTTTTTGGATTTCCTCGGTTTCTGTTGTTTTACCTCCCTTTTTGTATCTGATTTTATTAATTTGGATACTGTCTCTGTGCCCGTTGATTAGCCTGGCTAAGGGTTTATCTATATTCTTGATTTTCTCAAAGAACCAGCTCCTGGTTTGGTTGATTCTTCATATAGTTCTTTTTGTTCCTCTTTGGTTAGTTTTAGCCCTGAGTTTGATTATTTCCTGCCATCTTCTCGGGCATATTTGCTTCCTTTTGTTCTAGAGCTTTCAGGTGTGCTATCAAGCTGCCAGTACAAGCTCTCTCCACTTTCTTTTTGGAGGCACTTAGAGCTATGAGTTTTCCTCTTACACTGTCTTTATTGTGTCCTATAAGTTTTGGTATGATGTGTCTTCATTTTCATTAAATTCTAAAAAGTCTTTAATTTTTTTCTTGACCAAGTTATCATTGAGTAGAACATTGATCAGCTTCCATGTGTATGTGGGCTTTCTGTTGCTTTTGTGCTATTGAAGACCACTCTTAATCCATAGTGATCTGATAGGATGCATGGGATTATTTCAATCTTCTTATTAAAAAGTCAAAGCATTTGTTAGAAAAAGGACTTCACTGACAACCCACTGAGACCACTCTCCCATTTTTATAACTAGCTAAGAACTTTAGCTGTGAGCTTTCAGTTGAGGTCTGATTTGTGACAGATTATATGGTCAATTTTTGGGAAGGTACCTGAGGTCCTGACAAAAAGGTATATTCTTTTGAATTAGGGTAAAATGTTTTATAGGTATCTTTTAAATCCATTTGGTCCAAAACTTCTGTTAGTTTCACTGTGTCTCTCTTTAGTTTGTGTTTCCCTGATCTGTGGATTGCTGAGAGTGGCGTGTTGAAGTCCCCCAGAATTATTGTGTGAAGTGCAATGTGTGCTTTTATTTTCAGTAGGGTTTCTTTTATGAATGTGGGTGCACTTGCATTTGGAGTGTAGAAGTTCAGAATTGGGAGATCTTCTTGGTAGATTTTTCCTTCGATGAATATTAAGTGTTCTTGCTCATCTTTTTTGATGACTTTTGGTTGGAAGTTGATTCTATCCGATATTAGAATGGCTACTCCCGCTTGTTTCTTGGGATCATTTGCTTGGAGAATTGTTTTCCAGCGCTTTCTTTTGAGGTAGTGTTTGTTTTTGACACTGAGGTGCATTTCCTGTATGCAGCAAAATGCTGGGTCCTGTTTAGCTATCCAGTATGGTAGTCTATGTCTTTTTAATTGGGGAGTTGAGTCCATTGATGTTAAAAGATATTAAGGAAGTGATTGTTGCCTCCTGTTATTGTTGATGTTATTTTTATGTTTGTGTGGTTATTTTCTTTTGGGTTTGTTGAAAGAAGATTTTCTTGCCTTTTCTAGGGTATAGTTTCCCTTCTTGTGTTGGTGTTTTCCATCTATTATCTTTCATAGGGCTAGATTTGTGGAAAGATAGCATGTAAATTTGTTTTTGTCATGGGAAATCTTGGTTTCTCCATATATGGTAATTGAGTGATTTGCTGGGTATAGTGGCCTGGGCTGGCATTTGTGTTCTCTTAGGATCTGTATAACATCTGTCCAGGATCTTCTGGCTTTCATAGTCTCTGGTGAGAAGTCTGGTATAATTCTGATAGGTGTGCCTTTATATGTTACTTGACCTTTTCCCCTTATTGCTTAATATTCTTTCTTTGTTTAGTGCATTTGGTGTTTTAACTACGTGATGGGAGGAATTTCTTTTCTGGTCCAGTCTATCTGGAGTTCTGTAGGCTACTTCTATGTTCATGGGCATCTCTTTCTTTAGGTTAGGAAAGTTTTCTTCTATAATTTTGTTGGAGATATTTACAGGCCCTTTGAGTTGGGAATCTTAGCTCTCTTCTATACCTATTATCCTTAGGTTTGATCTTCTCATTGTGTCCTGGATTTCTTGGATGTTTTGGGTTAAAAGCTTTTTGCCTTTTGCCTTTTCTTTGACTGTTGTGTCAATGTGTTCTATGGTGTCTTCTGCCCCTGAGATTCTCTTTTCTATCTCTTGTATTCTTTTGGTGATGCTTGCATCTATGACTCCTGATCTCTTTCCTAGGTTTTCTAACTCTAGGGGTGTCTCCCTTTGTGATTCCTTTATTGTTTCTACTTCCATTTTTAGATCCTGGATGGTTTTGTTCATTTCCTTAACCTGTTTGATTGTGTTTTCCTGTAATTGTTTAAGTGATTTTTGTGTTTCCTTTTTGAAGTCTTCTACCTTTTCAGCTGTGAGTCCCTCCTTCTTGAATGTATCTCCTCATTTCTCCCTCCTCAAAAAATCTGTTGAAATTGTTTTTATACCTTAAAATCATATTTTTATTTCATATACTTATTTCCTTGTGTATATGTATGTGTTTTTTTTGTATTTTGTGGAATGCATCTGGAAGTCAGAGTTCAGTTTAATGGAGCTCATTCTTTTCTTCCACCATGTGGGCCCAAGGGATCTTTCTCAGGGTTTCAGGTTTGGCAGGAAGCATCTCATCTCTGCAGAGTCTTCTCATGAGCCCTGACTTTATCTTTCTAAGAATCATCTGCTGTATAAGCTACAGTCATTACCAACTTACAAACAATATTTTGACAATACTCTCAGCCATGGTAGTACAGTTTGGGAGGTTAAGGCAAAAAGGTTGTAAGTTCAAGACCAGTTTGGGCAATTTAGTGAGTGGGACCCTATTGAGCCATAATAGGAAGATAAAGAAATTATGGGACATAAAGTGGAAAGGAAGCCCTCGCCTGGCTTCTGAATAAGCCTATGGTCAGCAGAGAAGTAAGAAATCCAGTAAAATTAGCACTTGTTTTAAAGGCCACCAATACAGCATCAACATTCTTTCATAAATACATATTTCATGTTAAAATAGCAATGACCTGGGCTTACAGCCTGAATGTTTATGAAGGGCTCTTATTCCTTCTGAAGGTCTGGAAAACTTGGTTCATAGTAAAGATTTCCTACCTTCCTGTAACCTTGTAGCTTCTCATTTGTAATACTGTGAGGTCTCCCTCAGAAATTCCTTAGTGATAAGATAGTAATTTCCAATGCTACCAAAACCCTACATCTTACTGTTGTAAGAATCAGTGAGCAACAACTCTCCTTGGGTATCTGTACCACACTTTGGAACATCTTCCTTCCTTCTGAACTCCTCTCTTTATCCTTAGCCTATATTAAAATACCTGTATTAAGATCACTTTTTTTATAACCTAGCTATGCCTGAAATATTCACAGCACCAAAGTATAAATATTCATGTGAACTGAGTCAGAGTCCCTGACTCTAGGGGATTTGCACAGTCCATGAGAGAAAGAGTGGGGAGCAGATGTCTCTTTGATCTGTTCCCCAACACACTGGCCCTATCTTAAAGTAGTAATAATAACAACGTTGAGGACATTGTTCAGTAGTAGAGCATGTGGTTCCGCATGTATGAGTCCCTAGGGACAAACCTCAGGAGCACACATAAGTACAGTTCTTAAACATCTTGCCCACTTTCAACCTTATAGCTGAAAAACTCGATCAGTGTGATGCTTCAACATGTTTCTCTTATTATGAGTGAGTAACACATCTTCCCATATAAACAACAGCCAAGAGCTCCAAGAGAGTGTTCATGACCCCAAGCAGTTGTGGTGGAGAACTACTTCCTTCCTCTAGCTGTAGAACCTACAGCTGAGAGCTGAAGCCCATGCTTCAGCAAACCACTAGCACTAACTGAAAAACAGGTTTGTGCCAAAAAATGAGAATCGAAGCCTTCTCACATCCTGATTCTAAGCAAAGCTTTATGCTTTGGTAGTGGCATGAACAAGTAACGCAATCATAGCTATGCTTTAAGATTAGCAGTGCGTTTGGGACTGATGGATCTATTCACTATTATTTATGTACTTTGATACTTCGACATTTGAGGGTCTTCCTGATCCTGCATACACCACCAGAACAAGATCAGTTAACTTCTAAAGATGGAAAAGCTCATCTTTATGTGCAAAGAAAACAACTCAATCCAGTGAGTAACTGTCTTTAGACTGTAGATGACTACTGTGCAGCTGTCCTTATCACTCCAGGGCCCAGCACTGGATAAACTCGGAACAGCCCTTGATCCAACTGAAATTATTCAAACTACTTGACTTACAGGCTTCTTATCATGCCTTAGTTTTGCTTGTGAAAATAAAAATAAAATCTTTTTTTTTTTTTTTTTTTTTTTTTTTAGAAAGAAGCTGAGATGACAAAGGCTGATTGAAAACTTTTTTTGTTTGATCAATATGTTTATTGTCTTTATGAAAAACATCTTCATAGAAAATTGCTTTAGCTTTCAGCAGCCTGTTCCTGAGCTCTGAGGAAGCTTGCCTTCTTTTGAGCAACCCAGTCTTTTTTCTGGGCAAGAGACATTTTGGGATGATTTCACCTCTTTTTCTTTACTTCTCTCTTGGGCTTCTTCACATAGACTGGATTCTCTCAGATATCAGCATGAACTTTCTTATACATCTCCATGTCTAGAGTTATGTTGTTTTTGATGTACTGAGAGAAGTGTTTCTTATAGCACATGTAGTCTGCCACATTCTGACCCATGATGTGCTTCCAATGTACCTCTGCATTGAATTCCTTGCTTTCAGAGTAGTCAGGGAATTGTTTGGTACTATAAGGAATAGACAAGCCTCCATCCACAGCTTCCTTCAGGGCCCCAAAACTTTATTGCCAGTTGTAGTTTGGGTAATACCTGCATCCAAATAGTAAGTCAAGGCACCAGGCTGACCGTCAATGCTTTCCACATTGTACTTATCTCCATTCACCTCCATTTGGCCTTTATAGATCTTGTCCATGCATGACAAGATCTATAAAGCATGAACTTCCTTATACATCCCCATGTCTAGAGTTATGTTGTTCTTGATGTACTGAGAGAACTGTTTCTTATACGCATCTTCATCTTCCTCCACTAGGTAGCACATGTTACGTATTTAGAAGCCTGTAGCCAGCAGCAAGCCAGTGGAATAGGCTGAAGTATAATTTGTCAGGCCAACTTTCATACAGTATTTGGAAGCTGCACGGATGATCATATCGCCCTCTATACAGGCATATATCGTCTGGAAGATTATATCTCTGTTAGTTAAACAAACTATCATCCTATATTTGGGTGTGTTATACTTATTTTTGTCCTGGATCACCAATCATTTCCGCACGGTAGTCAGTTTTACCCTCTCGCTACCTTCTAAATCTGACTTGGTATCTTTTAAAGTGACCTTATTCTTGACAATTTTCATGAACCACACATCCTGTGGATCAGAGACCTACAACCACAGCTCCACACAGACCTGCAGAGTCGGCTGAATGACGGGGAAAAAGACTGGAATCATGCACACATGCCGATTGATAACTTTAATGATGTGGAGAAGTTTGAGTGCTGCAGGTCTAGAGTCAAATTATCAATTTTCATGATGTAGAGAAGTTTGAATGCTGCAAGTCCAGAGTCAAATTATCTTGGACTATCTTTACGCCTTCAATAGCCATTTATTACCTTCCTCTGGTGTGATCTAACACCTTTCTTATCATTAGGTAGATCTTTGAGCCTTTGGTAGATCTTTGAAATGTATAGATAGACAGAACCTTAGTTTCTGAAAACTAAGAAAAGGGCAAAGGATAACATCTGAGGCCTGTAGCTGAGATTTACACACTTCACTGTAAACCAGTTTCCTGATATTTCTACCAATACATTTGAAAAGTGTCTTGATTATCTTTGTCCTATGCCTATAAAAAGTTCATGAGACTGTTACCACATTGGAACATGGAATTTGAGGAAACCTGAGTCTATGTTTTCAGGAAATGGATACTCATATTTGGTTCCAGAATAAACTATCTTTTATTCCCTTTGAGATGAGCATTATATTTTTTTCATTGACTTATTTCCATATCAACATCCCCTAAATACCTGATTCAACCAAATCCCAGGCACATTGCAAAACAAGATAGCTGAGTCCAATCATAATTCTTACCCCTCATCTATGAAAGCTTATTTTTTGCAGGAGATGAAGACTATTACTGAGATCCATGACTGGTTAAAATATAAAGACTAAGTGAATATGGGGAAACCAATCAGAAATGGCACATCTATAACACAAGTACACACAAGACTCAGATAATATCTCAGAAAATGGGGCATAAGAATAGTAAGAGCCAAAGAACCAGGATGTTTCTGGGATATAGTGTCTTCTAGCCATGACAAGCAAGATGCATCCAAGAATTCTTAACAATATGGTCACCTAAACAATACTTGCATAATGACAATCCTAGTTACATAACAACCTAGAATGGAGAAATTTCACAAATCCCAACCCATAGATGAAAAGCTGCAGGCAATAATTGTCTATGGATATAAGCAAAATCTGATTTCTCTAGGAACCAGCCCCCTTAATGGCTATCCAATCTCAAGTTGTCAACCTTAGACAGATCATATGAGCATCACTAAATGGATCCATTAAGGTGTGTGTGTGTGTGTGTGTGTGTGTGTTTGCGTGTGCACGCATGCTCACACTCATGTTTGTACCCATACATGTGTATGTGTGTGTTAACATTAATAATTAAAGAAGAAGTAAATTATCTAAGGAGTTGTAGTGGAATATGGCAGGAATTGGAGAGGAGAGGGATGGAAATGATGTAAATACAGTACTCATATAGGAAATTCTCAAAAAGTAAAAAAAATATAAATCTAACTATATAAGACAAGAATGCTGAGTGAGGAATCTACTCTTGACAGGCATTTAGCAAACCTTTAGCATTTAGGAACTTCTAAGGTTGGAAGAACAGCAAAGTAGAAAGCTGGATTTTGTTTAAAAAGGACTCTGCAGCAGGCAGTCTTGGGAAAACTCTAAGCAGAAAAGCCAAGAGAGAAGTAGCTCCCAGAAAGTCAGCACCAAGACTGGGAGGACTGGTTTCATATTCTGCATTGCCCAAAGAAAGGTGGGACTCTAACTCAGTCTATGCTTTGTGATTTACAGCCTCTCTGCTTCTCTCTAGTGAGGACCAGGTGGCACCATCACAAATCCAACTATTCAAAGGGATTGGTTTTATCTACTTTTTGCCAAGGTGGCCTCTAGACTAGTGGTCATACTCACTGGTGTTCTTTAGAGTCTCACATTGTATTAGCCTTGGATCCCACTTGTACTACCAGTTCCTTTGACTCACCTTTATTTGTATCGAATTCTGATGGCTTCACAGTTGGTCTAGCTAGAAGGCCATTGGAGGGGAACAAAGAGAAGACAGTGGTTTAAGACAGAGTTGGGAGAGTGGGGCTATAATAGACAAAGAAATCAACAGAGTATCCAGATAGCTAAGATAATAAATGTTAGTAAATCCATCCCAGTATCTAGCAGACATTTAAGTTCGTTTGCTAAATCATTGTCTTCTCTTTATATCTGGTGCTTTATTTTATGACTGGGATTTCAAAAACATAACTCCTTAGTTTTGCAGACTCAGGAGCTGAGGACCTCCCTTCCAGGATAAGGGCATGGAAAGACAGAGTTGAAAGCTGTTGTACTCTATCACAAAGAGGGCCAGGACCAGTGAAGCCATCAGTAATGGCTTTTTTCAGACATAGATGAAAAGCAGCTAGCACCCTTAATTACCGAGCCATCTCTCCAGTCCTGCACCCATGTTTATATATTTGTGCTGCTCTCAACTTGGGTCAAATAAGCTTATCATCGCAGTACACTGAAGTGGAAACTTCTAGTTCTCTGGAAAGTTACTTATGTCTAATGAAGTTTTGCTGGGGCACACTGGTAAAAGTATATCTTGCTAAAGCAAACACATGAAAGATTTTTCTCTTGAAGCAGACACAGGTGAAAGGATGTTTGGATATAGCAAACAAATGAAAAGACCCAGGAGGAAGGAGTATAAATATGACCCCACAGACAGTGGGAGATGAGCACTGAGCCTTGGTTTGGCTTGCTCCACCTTATTATTCTTTGCTAAAACCAGGCATGTATCAGTTTGCCTTACATAGTGTTGTTGAGCTCAACTTGTGATAACACTGTCATTGAGAGAAACTTGCCCAAGAACTGCTTGTGAGGTTCCTGTAGCAGCTTGCAGCTTCCGTGGCCTTGCCTTAGACTGGTTGGCGAGCCTGGTGGTTTCTTCAGGCTTGAACTACAATTGCTGGTTCATGCCTGGTGTCTGCCTGCCTAGAGGACTGGTCTGCAGCAGCTGAATCTTATTTGATGTTTGCTATAGGAATGAACTGCTGCCAAAGAAGATTGAGTTTGCCACTCCCACTGCCCCTGGCCCCTAAAGAACTACTGCCGAACAGGTCTACTTCCTCCATACTCTAATAACTTTTTTCTTTTACTACCTCTGTTGGGTTGTGGGCCAGAGGAGAGGTTGAACCATTATTAAAAGTAGGTTGCAAAAAATTTATGCCTATAGTACACATTACTGTTCAAAGTGGTAAGAAGAGATGCCTACAAGTGCTTGGGTATAGATGTATACTTGTCATTAACCCTTTACCCACGCTTTAAGGTTTAGGGACCACCATGGAGGAAGAGCAGAAGAGAGGCTGAAGATGGGAGGCATGCTGTGAAATGTTATCCTTTTGACATGACATGGTTGTTGCACACATAAACTCATAGCAGTTGTGATTACCTGCATACAGTCAATCATACATACATCTAATGTGGAGGAAGAAGGGCTTCCAAGGTCCCATACCAACTAAGGATTTTACTGGAAGTTGATGTCTGTTAGGGGGTGTAAAGCTTTTCTTTTTCTTTTTCTTTTCTTTTTTCTTTTTTTTTTTTTTTTACAATTGTGTTCCCTGGCAGGTTCCCAATGCCTTTATGGGTGACTCTACACCAGTGAGCACTAACTAGACTTAGAGGGTTAAAAATAGTTAAAAATAGTATAAAAGGAAGACAGAAATCTTAGAGGGAGGTGTGACAAGGGTGCTGTGCTTACGGAGAGCCATAGACAGGGGAGTGAGTATGAGCAGCAGGATACGGTGTATACACATACGACAATTTCAAAAAATAAATAGAAACTTAAATTTAAAAAAATATTTTTTTTTTGTCAACCTACCCCTGAGCTAAGGATGGAAGTTAGGACCTTACACTTCTGTTCTGCCAGTGAGCAAAATGCCATGTTATTTTCTTCTTAAATTAAAAACCACAGCATAGGAGACAAATGGCACATGTCTATAGTTCTAGTACCCTGGAGGCTGACACAAGAGGGTTGTGTGTTGGAGGCCAGCCCAAGCTGCATAGTGAATCCTGATCTGAATTATTAAGCTCAGAAAGTACAAGTAATTATAAGTAATGTATTTACAAAGCATCAGTATCTCGACCATGAGCTTGACCAACCTCCAAGACATGTACGGGGAATTACAAGTGAAGTCATTCATAGACACAGGATAGGCCCAAGGTGGCTATGCACATCAATTAAAGAGAAAGGAAGTGGAAAAAAACCAGCAGCCTTTAGTGAGAGGCACATAGTACACTGAGGCTTAGAGTATTTAATTTCCTACCAAATGCCTGTCTAATTCTTCTATGGACTTCACTACTTACAAATACTCAAGGCATATTCATACATACACACCCTACCACACATTACCACACAAACACCATACACCTCATATACACACCACACAAACACGTATGTACCACATATACACATATGTATACCACACACACAAAATACACCACATATACACACTACACCACACACACCACCACCACCACCACACATCTGGTTCTGATCCTCACTTCAAAAAGTTATGCAAAGACTTACGTGCTGGGATTATTACTTCTGTTGGTCGAAGTATTGCAAGTAAGCCTCTGGGCTGTCCCATAGAAGATTTAGAAGTTTCTAACTGTCTACTCCCTTGAAAAGAAAACTTGTAGCAGTGAAATGTAATTAACTTCTTTTTATTTCCCTGAAAAAAAAAGACTTTAGCCCCCCCCACCCCCCAAAATAAGACAGGCTATCGCTGAAGCTACCTGATAAGTCTGTTGTTTTCTCAACAGTATAAAGCTCATCTGCATAAGGCAAGCAGACATGAAGTAGGCATCCCAATAAAAACCAAAATAAAAACATAGAAGAACTCCAAACCTTGTGCATCACTCTAACATTACCAGTTCTTTTTCCTACACAAGATAGAATTACTTATCTAACAGCCCAGTGGCTAGAGCAGTGGAATGTTTGGGCTAACGCCCCCAGTGTGAGGTCAGCTTACCCTAACTACCCTGGAATCCCTTCACAGAACTTGGGCAGCCAAGGTGACTGAAACAAACCAGGTGTCCTTCTGTGAGGCAGACAGGGATGAGAGCAGGTTTCAGCCTTCAGGGAAAATGCAGATTAGGGAGAAGGCAGACAGGAATCTTGATTCAGTGTGGCATGTGAGGAGAAAGTGACAGAAGGCACCTGTGGCATCACACGTGTAATCCCAGCATTTAGGGGGTACAGCAGTTTCAGGCCATTCTTAGCTAAATAGCAAGTTAGGAACTTCAAGGACAGCTTGGGCTACATGAAACCTTTTCTTCAAACAAACGAATCACAACAATAAAACCTTGAAGTCTATGTAAAGCAGCAGAGTTGTATTGTAGTCCAGGATCAATTGTTGTTGTTTTAAAGTCTAGATTCTAAACCTTTTATTCTTTCATAATTTCTTATACTTACAGAAATATATTACATATAAAACATACATAAATATACAAATACCTTTATCATAATTCTTCTGTCAACCCTCTTCTTTAAGCTTAATACCTTTTAGACTAAAATATAATTACATCACTTCCTTCTTCCCTTTCTTCCCTACAGCTCTTCCATGTCCCCCCACCCTCAAACTGATAGCTTATGTCTTAGGGTTTTAACTGCTGTGAACAAACACTATGACCAAGGCAAGTCTTAAAAGGACAACATTTAATTGGGTTGGCTTACAGGTTCGGAGGTTCAGTCTGTTATCATCAAGGTGGGAACAGGGCAGCATCTAGGCAGACATGATGCAGGCAGAGCAGAGAGTTCTACATCTTCATCTGAAGGCTGCTAGCAGAATACTGACTTCCAGGCAGCTAGAATGAAGGTCTTAAGCCCACACCCACAGTGACACACCTATTCCAACAAGGCCATACCTCCTAATAGTGCCACTTCCTAGGCCAAGCATATACAAACCATCACATTCCACTCCCTGGCCCCCATAGGCTTGTTCAAACAACACATGAGGGTCATACCTAAACATACTATAATGCAAAATACATTTAGTCCAACTTGCAAAGTTCCCATACCAGTCTCAACAATGTTAAAAGTCCAAAGTTCAAGGCCTCTTCTGAGATTCATCACAATCACTTAACTGTAATCCTCAAAGCAAGACAGGAAACTAGCTGGACAAAGTCCAAACTCTACATCTCCATGTTTGATGTCAAAGTGGTCTTCAGATCTCCAACTCCTTTTTCATCTTTGTTGACTGCAACAAACTTCTTTCTCCTGGGCTGTTTCCACTTCCTGTTAGCAGCTTTTCTCAGCAGATTGCTCATGGCTCTGGCATCTCAAACATCTTGGGGTTTCCAAGGCAACTCCACTGTTTCAATGTTTCAATGCCTGGGATCCACACATAATCATCTCCTTTCTCCAAAAATCTGGCATCACTTCTTCAGCTGTGCCCTCTTAAGCACTATAAGCTCTGGTTGATCCACTCCACTGTCGCTGCTGTTCTTGGTAATCACACAGGGGTCTTCAGCTGCAACTAGGCTTCACCAATAGACTCTCATAGGCTCTCTTCACATTGCCAAGCCTCAACTCCTTTGCGCCATCAACTGCAACTGAGGCTGCACCTTCATCAGTGGCCTTCCATGGCATCTCACAGTAGCAAGCCTCAGCTGCTCTTCATGACCCCTTCTTGCCTTCAAAACCAGTACCACCTGGGTGACTCTTACACATTAGCAAGTACAGTTGCTGCAGGAGGTACAACTTGGGCTATCTCTGGAACAGCTCTTCTTCGTGCTCTCAGAAAACACTTAGCAAAGTTCCAAAGTGAATATATGATGTTGACATAGGCATGGTCATTTTCAGGACCTATTGAATACGCAGGACCCCCCTCATCCCTATGGAGGGAGAGTCTCAGCAACATGGCAAAGCCTTCCTCTGATTCAAATGTGGATATCAACTGAGTGTGCAGAAAATGGCCATCTAAGCTTTCTTCAGCCAGATATTTATGACCTGAAGACTACTTCCTTACAGAGGCTATCCCTAACAAGATCAGACAAATCCATCTCCTTGATCCATTCATATAATATAAACCCTGTCTCCTTATTGTATGTAGTAGCTCTGCTTCCAGTTCAGCTGTATGCAATAACTCCACCCCTTGGTTCAACTCTACTTATGTGCTTATATACACTTAGCTCACAGGTAGCTGAGATTTCTCCAGCTAAAAGCCAGACCACCCAGGTGAGGGGTCTGAGGTAAAGACCACAAGGAAGAGAGAGGAGGAATAAGGAAGAAAGCACCAAGGGGTGGGTAGATGTGAGGTCATGGTCATGAGGGATGGCCTGTTGGAGTAGGAGCAGCCCAGACAGAACATAGCAAGTGATATCTCAGGATTATTGACAGAGAAGGAGACAAAATAGTGTAGAGGGTTGACATCTGCTCTAATGCTTTTAAGGCTTGTGATAAATATAAAGGTTTTGTGTCTTTTATTTGGGAGCTAAATGATCTAAGGTGTGTTAGGATTCCTCCGCCCCAATTAACATTTACTGTGACAATGTAGATGTATTGGTTGGGGCTAGAATACCCACAATTTGCTGATCTTTGCTATATGTCCAGCTGCAGCTTTCTGTAATTGTCTCTTATTTGCTGTAAATAAAATCTTCTTTGATGATACGTGATAGCTACAATGATCTGTGGATATTAGGTTAATATTTATAATGTATTAAGGAATTATACTGACCTAGCAAAAAGGCAGTAGTAGATCTAAGATATGTGACCTTACTAGCTCCAGGAAGATGGCTAGGATCCTAGTACATGTTTTCCTTCCTGTTGAGTGGGTCGTAAGTCCAATTAGACATCAGTTGGTTACTACCAACACATAAATGCCTCTACTGCACCTTTATGGATATCTTGCCTTGCTGATCATTGTTATGGTTCATAAATGTCACATCCAGTTATGACTATTGACTGTTTCATTCCTTTGATAGCTTGCATAATACTTATTGGAACTATGAAAGCTAGACCTCAGGATAAAGGGCTTTTCAGTTTAGAAACAGCTTGAATTAATGATTTTAAGTCCCATGTTTTAAGTGTGCAGTGTCTTCAGCAATAAGGATTTAAAAGGGAACTCAGGGCAGGACCTCAAGACAGAAACTGGACCAGAAGCCATAGAGGGATGTCATTTACGAGCTTTGCCAGGCCTGCTTTCTTATATAATCCAGGACTCCCTGTCCATGGCTGGCACCACCAATAGTTAGTTGGGCCCTCCCACACCAATCATTAAACAAAAGAAATGCCATAGACTTTGCCTATAGGCCAATGTTATGTAGGTATTTTCTCCATTAAGATTGCCTTTTCTCAAGTATACCTACGTTGGTGTTGAATTGAAAAAAACTAACCAACACAACTCCACATAGCAACCACTGTTGGCTATTCATGCCACTCAAGAGTCTGGGAAATCTTTCCCTATGTGGACTCCCTTTGTAAACTTTGTATACTTTGTAAACTTTGTAAACTTCAAGGCAGGAAAGTGGCCAGGCCTCAGCCTAAGAGCTCCAGCAGCCAGACATTCCCCAGACATACCTGTCATAAAATTTCCAGCCTTTGTAACTGTCACAATGGTCATATCCAGCCCCTCAATAGAACCCTTTCCAGATTATGCTAATTTTAGGTGAAAGTCTGAGCAGGAAAACCCACCAATCCCTGAGCTCCCCAAACTCAGGACTTGAAATCGCACTAATCCTCACCCTGGAAATCTCTGCTCCCAAGACATATTATATAAAGGCATTGTTTGCTCAGTTCCCTGCTGTCATCTCCTAGGAGCAGAGGCAGCTACTCCTGGATTTGTCCCTCCATACCCTGAACCCTCCCAATAAATCTCTTTCATGAGATTTGCTGCCTGGTGCAACTCTCTTATCAGAAGCCAAGAAGCAGTAAGAGAAGGGAAGAAGTGGAGCAGGGCTGAGGCTCCTGAGTCTCTGAGCTCAGCTAGGGATACCCTCCTCTGGGAGCTGCAAGGCCTCTGCTGACGATGCTTCCTCTCAGAAGCCTTGTGGTTCCTGGGCTCCCATGTCTCAGGATGCTCTTCCACTGAGATACCGTCTTCCCTCAGAACTGTGTGGTTTCTGGGCTTCTGAGTTCCATTCCAGGCAGGAAGGCCAACAAACACTCACTGCCTATTAGCTCTTTTGGAAGAAGCAGAGGTTCATGATTGCCTCCACAATCAATGATGAAATGCTGACAGGCCTAATCCTCAGCAGGACCTGCACAGTTAACCATAGATGCTGTGGGTTCATGAATAGATTGGCCATGTTGTGTTCAGAAGACATGCTTTTACAACATACCTCCTCATGCCTTAATTTTTATGTTTTAACATCTGGTTTTCTTTTTATTTATTTATTAACATTTATTTGATGTTGCTGTGAAAAGCATCATTACTTCCTCATGTACATCAAAGTTTTTTTTTAATTTTTAATATTTTTTATTATGTATTTTCCTCAATTACATTTCCAATGCTATCCCAAAAGTTCCCCATACCCTCCCCCCCACTTCCCTACCCACCTATTCCCATTTTTTTTGGCCCTGGCGTTCCCCTGTACTGGGGCATATAAAGTTTGCTTGTCCAATGGGCCTCTCTTTCCAGTGATGGCCAACTAGGCCATCTTTTGACACATATGCAGCTAGAGTCAAGAGCTCCGGGATACTGGTTAGTTCATAATGTTGTTCTACCTATAGGGTTGCAGATCCCTTTAGCTCCTTGGGTACTTTCTCTAGCTCCTCCATTGGGAGCCCTGAGATCCATCCAATAGCTGACTGTGAGCATCCACTTCTGTGTTTGTTAGGCCCCGGCATCCTGAGTGAGGTAACACAATCACAAAGGAACTCACACAATATGTACTCACTGATAAGTGGATATTAGCCCAAAACTTAGGATACCCAAGATATAAGATACTTATAAGGGACACTGTGCCCCTTCTTAGAATTGGGAACAAAACACCCATGGAAGGAGTTACAGAGACAAAGTTTGGAGTTGTGACGAAAGGATGGACCATCTAGAGACTGCCATATCCAGGGATCCATTCCATAATCAGCTTCCAAACGCTGACACCATTGCATACACTAGCAAGATTTTGCTGAAAGGACCCAGATATAGCTGTCTCTTGTGAGACTATGCCGGGGCCAACGTCTGGTTTTCTATGATGTTTCCTGACTCTTGCAGAAAGTGATATAGATGTTCCATTTAGGACTAAGCACTACACCAACACTTATTTTCTGCACTTTGACCAGTTATGGGTCTCTCTGTTGGCCTTCCTGCTTGGATGGAAAGGTATCTTGGGACTTGGAAGCCCAGGAACCACACAGCTCTGAGGTGGGACAGTATCCTAAGTGAAGGGCATCCTGAGACATGGGAGCCACACAGCTCCATGAGGAAGCCTCCTCAGCAGATGCATTGTAGCTCCCAAGGGATGGTATCCCCAGCATAGCTGAGGAGCTCAAGAACCTCAGCCCCACTTCTTCTTTTCATTGCTTCTTGTCTTCTTCTGATTAGGGACTCACACCACGTAGCAAATCTTATAAATATATTTTCTAAATCTATTTTTCCTTCCAAGTTCTGCTCCTGGAATGATGACTCTGAGACTAAATATTTATTAATTAATGACTAGGGCATAAGCTTTCATTTATTCCCCGACTAGCTCTTAACTTAATTAACCATTTAAACTATTCTATGTCTACCATTTGGTTAGTTATCTCTCCTTCGGTCCAGGATTCTTACTTCTTGTCTTCTTGACTTCATCTACCTGCTGGTTTATGCCTGTTTCCTCAGTCCATCTCCTAGGTATGTCTCCCGTCTTGTCTCTTTCAGTTCTCCCCATGTCTCTCTTTTATCTCTTACTATTTCCCAGAATTCTCTCTATTCCTGCCAGTGCCCCACCTCCTATTTCCTGCCATGCTTATTGACCATTGACTTTTTTCTTATTAACAGGTATGTTTATAAGAGATTCTCTCTACATTTCCCCCTTTTAGTAAAGTAAAAGTCTCTTTCTTTTACATCAATAAATTATATTCAATATTAGCAATTATGAAAACCATGAGGAAAGAATTACATTTACAGTGCTAGTTCATTTGTATTTAGCAGCTTTGAAAAAAGTACACTATTATCTATCTTGGTGAATTAGAGTTCTGTATTTAAATAATTTTCTATCATAACTTATATAGACCTTAAAACATTTTTCTAACTCCTAACCATTTAAGCTTACTTGTAAGACTGTCTAGTCTTCAACCCCATCAGAGACCTGAAAAGGAATAAATAGTACTTGAGTATGCAGGAAGTGCAGAGCAAGCAGCTTCCAAAACTATTGAAATGACAGAGACAGGCACCCACAAATTGTCTCTATAAAGTTGGACCATCCATCCTTAGCCTTCTGGCCCAGAATATGACAGACATTTGTGAAGAAGGAATTATAAAGGACTTGCCCACATTGTCCTTAGAAAGCTTAGCAGTTGACTTCCCTATGTTTTATTTGTCCAGTTTGGAAAGTATTCTGTCTGCAATTGTGCCAAGGGCATTTTCTTGCCCACTGGCTACCTTGTCACATTTGAAGGAAATTCCTTTAGGAGGTTCTCTGGTGCTTATCATCTTCTTTGTGGTGGAATGAGGGTGCTGCCAGGAGCAGATTTGCCTCTTTGTCAAAAAAAACCTTTATTTATTTGTTTTGTCTTTTTTAGATGGTTAATCGTACAGTATTGATTATGAACTACTAAAATGACCATGAAAAATTGAGAAATAGTGATACAATCAGTCTATACCCTCCCTGGCTTCCTGGTATTGTCTTCATTTATTAGACATATTCTGTTTCAGCACAAGATGAAAAAAAACCTTTAATTAATATAACATTTTAAAATACCATATTCCATAGATCTCTGAAGTTTTTGAAGACTATTTATTCTATCTATAGTATATCTCTATATATCCCCCCCCCCCTTTCTTACGACAAGGTTTCTCTGAGTAGTCCTGGCTCTCCTGGAACTCACTCTGTAGACTATGCTGGCCTTGAACTCAGAAATCTGCCTGCCTCTGCCTCCTAAGTGCTGGGATTAAAGGCGTGTGCCACCACTGCCTGGCTCTACACCGACCTTAAGGCTTGACCATTTTCCCAATTTTCTTTGGGCCCCAAATGAAAAAAAAAGATGCCCAGATCAGCAGGAAGCAATTTTAAGAGAACTACACCCTATTCCTAAGAGGCGGCATGGATGCTTTCGGGGTTGTTCTAAGAATGATGAATATTTGTTGTTACTTAAGGGGTTGATAACAAATGGTAATGGTTTTGGATCGGAGAGAAAACAAATTAGAAAGGTTAGATCCAGATCCCCCTCCTCATTTTCTCTATCCTTCTCTCTCACCTATCTAGTGCTAGGAAAGATCTTCAGGGGTCTTCCCTGTTAAATCTGATTTTTATTAATTTGGATGGAATCCACAGTTTTTCTGTGAAAAGAAAAGCATATTCTCTCCCACAACACAACATTTTTTATCTGTCTCTGTGAGATTTCTTACATCTTTTTATTTATTAAACATGTTTCTTATATCTGCTCCTTTATTAAGCCTTTGTTCTCTTTTGAGTTCTCTGTTTTATCTATTGAAGCTGCTCTGGTTTTGACATCAGGGCTATTAATGTAGTGTTAATTGTTCTGTGGACCTTTTTCTCCACTGTTGACCTGAGATGGACAATTTGAATTTGATATTGGGACCTCTTAGGGGCATTTCTTGACAAGGGGTTACCTTGTTTGTCTCTTGTTGATCTACATTCACTAGTCGAGTGTCTGCCTTTGTCACACCTTCTGTGTATCCCAGAAGGGTGGCCTTCTTTTTGGATTTTCTCTAGAAAAAGCATTGTTTTTAGGAATGCCTGTCCATAATCCCTTTTCAAATGACCTTGCTTGCCACAATGAAAACACTTAACACTTTGGTTTTTCTTAAAACCTTTAGAGATTTTTTTTCCCAAAAATTAAAGTTGTACCCTTATCATTTTTAAAATCTAGTCTTTTTGTGGGATGCCATTTAAATTCTTTATATTTTTGTGGGTGTCCAGCATTTGCTGGCATTTGTTATACATTAACAGGATAAATTAAATTTGGCTTTCTAACAACTTTTGCTTGACTTTCATGATTTTTATTACATGGTAGGTTTTAACCTTACTTATTAACCTTATTTATTATTATATATATTATTATTTATTTAACCTTATATATTATTTTACATGGTAGGTTTTAACCTTATTTCATTCTCAATGAAGCCATTTTACTCTTCTGCTTTTGGTGTCTATCTTTAAGCCGTCTAAGATGGCATTATATGACAACCAAAAACTTACTGATTTTTTCATCTTACTTATCTTATTCCCTTTAATTTTATTAATTTAATTTATTTTTTACTGATTTATAATTTTTCTACATTAAGTCTCCTTCCTTTTTAACATTAAAAGATAACCTGAAACATTTCTTACCTGATCAGGAGTTTTGTTGCTTTGGATTTTTTCTTGCCTTTTCTCAGCCTCTCTTCTCTTAACTCAGACCTTTAGCTATCACTCACCTGCCCCTGTCACTATGTATTCCAGGAGAGGCCTTTTTGCCTTCCATGCATCACTGAGAGTCCTCCCTCCGCCCCCTACACCTCTCCCTGCCCCCTTTAGCCAGAAGGAGCCCCCTCAGCTCTGGCCCCTTAGCTTCCCACCTGACTGCTTTGGGAAGTGTTTGTCTAAAGTTTCTCTTTCTACACAATTGGGGCTTCTTAAAAGCACCCATTTTTTTTTCTAGTCAGCAGGCTGTTTTTAAAAGTGCCATTTTCCCCACCTCTACCTCTGTAGCAGCTACACCTGGCCTCCTGAGTTCATTTTCATTTGTGGTGCTACCTCTTCAGCCACTTGCTACCTTGTTTGCTCTGTGCAAGTTTGGATTTCTAAGTTTTTGCCTGACATTTAATGACAATATAACTGCACTGCCTCTCCATCAGGACTTTACTAAACTTGAATTCTATGCCCAATGGTAGATGCCATTTGTAAAAAAAAAAATAATAATCTGTTTTTCTTTTGCTAGTCCTGCTTACAGAATGACAACTTTAAGACAAAGTATTTATTAATAAATGTCCAGGCCATAATCTTTGACTCATTCTCTGACTAGCTTTAAAAAAAAAAACAAAACTAACAATTTGATGCACATATTTTATCATGTCTTTTATTTTTATTTTTAAATTTTTAAAATTTATTATTTTATTTATTTACATCCCAAATGATGCCTCCTTGCAGGCTTCCCTTGCAGAATTCTTTCCCTCATTCCCTCTACCCTTCTTCACCTCTGAGAGGTTGCTCCCAGGTATATCCCCATCTTGGGGCAACACTTCTATAGGATTGAGCACATCCTCTACCACTGAAGCCAGACAAGGCAGTCTGCTGCTACATATGTGCTTAGGGGGCCTTGGCTCAGCCTGTGTATGCTCTTTGGTTGGTGGCTCAGTCTCTGGGAGCTCCCAAAGGTCCAGGTAAGTTGATACTGGTGGTCTTCCTATGGGGTTGCAATCCCGTTCAGCTCTTTCAATCCTTCCCCTAACTCTTCCATAGAAGCCCTAACCTCTGTCCAATGCTTGGCTGTTGCTATCTATATCTGTCTCAGTCAGCTGTTGGTAGAGTGTCTCAGAAGACAGCCAGGCTAGACTCCTGTCATGCATGCCTGCTTAGCTCTTAACTTATTTAACCATTTAAACCATTCTATGTCTACTGTTTAGTTACCTCTCATTCAGTTTCGACCTGCCTCTTCCTGCTCATCTCCTTGAGTTCATCTACCTACCGGTTAAAAACCTGTCTCCTTGGTTGTCTCCCATCTCCGGTCTCATCTCTCTCAGCTCTTCCGTCTCTCTTCTGTCTCTTACTATTTTACAGAATCCTTACCTCCTATTTCCTGCCTCAGCTCATTGGACTTTTTTATTGACAGGTGATGTTTGTAAGAGATTCTCTCTACAAAATCTCATAAAAGAGATTTAGTGGGAGTCTAGGGTATGGAGGGACAAATCCTGGGTTGGCTGCCTCTACTCTCAGGAGATGACAGCAGAGAACTGAGCAGACATAGCCTTTATATAGAAGTTCTTAGGGAGTGGAGCTTTCTAGGTCAAAGATTTCCACAGTGAGGATTGGTGGGATTTCAATTCCTGAGCTTATGGAGCTCAGGAATTGGTAGGTTTCTGTAGGAAGCTTAGGGATTGGTGGGATCTTTGTTCAGAATTTTCACCTAAGATTAGCATAATCTGGGAAGGGTCCTATTGATGGGTTGGACATGACCTTTGTGACAGTTACAGAGGCTGGAAACTCCATTAGGACAGTTAGGGAAATCTGGGCGAGGGGCCTGCTTGCTGGAGGTCCTCAGGAGGGGTGGAGTGTAGGGGTAGAGGGCTGGCCACTTTCCTGCCTTGAGGGTTTACAAACTTTACAAAGTATACAAAGGATACAAAATTTCCAAAGACTTTACCTGCCTCTTGAGTCAGCCCAACAGTCTCTGCATTAACTCTTACCTGTGTGGTAAACTTCTTTGACAAAGGCTGAGAGCACGCTAATATACAGATATAAACATATGGATAGAAGAGATTTTGGCATGTTCATTTAGCAAAACAGTTGTAATAGGTTCCTAACCAAAGCCTATGACCTCCTTACCTGTTGGCACACAAAAGCACTCTAAAGCTGCGTTTTAGAGTTTCATCAGTTCACGTAAATCTCCTCAGCTTCAGCTCCCTCATGTGTAAATGCCAAGAAAAAAAAATAGTACCTGGTTCACAGGGTTAGTGAGTAAACAATGCAATCTTTCATAGCTCAGAAACACAGAATTGGTGATGAATATCTAGTTTATCTCTTTCTATAATTTGGATGAAGTAGCTGCAGAGGCACCCAATTCTCCTGCACAGCCCCTTCCTCTTTGTTGCACAAAACGATCTCTGGTCTCCTCCGAAGAGGATGCACCTAGGTGTAGATGCTCACTAATGACTACTGCCTGCTGTACCTGATAAAGTTACTCTCTGTGGGATGTCACAACTGAGGATGGTTGCCAGGGAAAAATCTTCAGAAGCCAAGGTTCTCTAGTCCTTACAGATGGAAGACCATGCAGCTGGGGACTCCAACCCACACTCCACCACTGTGCATGTTCACTTCTACATGTAATCTGTCTGCAAGGTCAGACTTATTTGTTTTTGCTCTGAAGGGACTTTCACTACTTAACACTGAAATGGAAATCCTTCCATCATTTGAGCATCCAAAATTGTAACCTCCTTTCCCTGTGGCTCCACCTCACATTCAACCCTACTGTCTCCTCCCCATAGCAACAGGAGCAGAAAGGGTGAACTCATCAGTCTTGACCTAATGAAGTCAGACTTCACAAAGTCTAATCAAGAAATCAGTGCAAATTGGGGTGTAGCTCATGGGTTTGATCTTTAGAACCTCAAAAGCAAACCAAACCACCTACTTATGCTACAGTATGCCAGCAAACACCCACAGCATGATAGCTGTTATGCAGGTCAATGGAGCACAGGGCTAGCAAGGTCCCAAGTCTCGAAGAGTTCACAACCTCTCATGGTATTGGGAAAGAAAGAGAACCAACAATAAAGGACCAAAAATAAAGGGTATGTTAGATGGTGGCTTCTGCTGCAAAGCAGTTTTTGAGCATGGCAATGAGATGAATGTGAATTGGATGGAAGGTCTAAGAGGCTTGGTGAATTTTCTAGGAACTGAGGCCCAAATGAGAAGGGGCAATGGCCAGTCCTACTAAGTGTCAGATCACTCAGAGTGAAAGTGTATATATTTGCTCTTCACTGTCTCCTGCACTTTCATGTTTCTGTCTTGGATATTCCTTCTTCCTAAAGAAACATCTCAATTTATTTTGGTGCAGACTCATGTTGGCTTACCTGAATATTTCATCTTCATTTCCAAAAAGAACTTTTTTTTTTGAGGCATAATTTTCCATTTGAGCTTCTCCTGCCTCAACCTTCTGGTAGACTAGGATTATGAGACAGACATCATACCTGGGAGCTCTTAAGAACATTCCCAGTGAGTAAAGAATGATCAGTTGGGGCTGGAGTGGTGGTTTAGAAATTGAGGAATTGCTCTCTATAGTTGGTTTACTGTCTTTCACCAACTTGAAGGCAGTGAATGCTGAGGGATGCATCTTTTTATATATAGAGGCTTCAGAGCCCCTTTGTTTTGTGGACAAGTCAAGTCATTGCTGCTCTTCCACAGAACTAGAGTTTGGTCCCCAGCTCCCACATGGTGGCTTACAATCACCCATGTTTGCAGACTCCAAGTGCCAGGGGATATGGCATCACCTTCTTCGTCGCTGTCGTCGTCGTCGTCATCGTCGTCGTCTTCTTCTTCTTCTTCTTCTTCTTCTTCTTCTTCTTCTTCTTCTTCTTCTTCTTCTTCTTCTTCTTCTTCTTCTTCTTCTTCTTCTTCTTCTTCTTCTTCTCCTTCTCCTTCTCCTTCTCCTTCTCCTTCTCCTTCTCCTTCTCCTTCTCCTTCTCCTTCTCCTTCTCCTTCTCCTTCTCCTTCTCCTTCTCCTTCTCCTTCTCCTTCTTCTTCTTCTTCCTCTTCTTCTTCCTCTTCTTTTTTTTTTCTTTTTTTCTTTTTAGATATTTTCTTTATATACATTTCAAATGTTATCCTGGAAAGTTCCCTATACCCTCCCTCCATCCTGCTCCCCTACCCACCCACTCCAGCTTCTTGGCCCTGGCATTCCCCTGTACTGGGGCATATAGAGTTTGTAACACCAAGGGGCCTCTCTTCCCAGTGATGGCCAACCAGGCCATCTTCTGCTACATGTGCAGCTAGAGATACGAGCTCTGGGGTTACTGGTTAGTTCATATTGTTGTTCCACTTACAGGGCTGCAGACCCCTTCAGCTCCTTGGGTGCTTTCTCTAACTTCTCCATTGAGGGCCCTGTGTTCCATCTTATAGATAACTGTGAGCATCCACTTCTGTATTTGCCAGGCACTGGCATAACCTCATACGAGATAGCTATAACAGAGTCCCTTCAGCAAAATCTTTCTGGCATGTGCAATAGTGTCTGGGTTTGGTAGCTGATTATGGGATGGATCCCTGGGTGGGGTAGTTTCTGGATAGTCCATGATATGGCACCTTCTGACTTTCTCAGGCACACATATAATGCACATACAAAGATAAACTAAATGAATATTTTAAACCATTATTCTTAAATTACATGTATCACTAGCAGAAAAATAATAACATTTACTTTCAGCATTTGGGGTGTGTGTGTTCTTTTGGAAGTACTTACACTGGGACTTGAACCCAATGGCCTCATGCAAGCTAGTGTATGGCCATTGAGTGATATCTTGAGACCTTTTTGTTTTTTTCAGTGTGTATGTTCATGTGTATATGCATGTATATGTTTGTGTACTTATGTGTACATGAGTGTAGAAGCCAATTGGTATTTCCCTCAAGCATTCTCCACTTTATTATTAGTGGAAAAACTTGAGTACATTACAACAGGGCATCAGGATGGACAGTAATTATAGTATCAAATGTAGCCTCCATCTTATTGTATAATACAGGGTCTTTCACTGAACCTGGAAGTTGCAAATTTGACTACACTGGCTGGCCAGCAGACTTCAGGGAGCCTCCACCCCAAATTTTGGGATTATGGCCATACACCATGGCACCCTCATTTTCACATGGGTTCTGGTGATCTGAACTCAGGTCACTGTTTGTGTAGCAAGCATGTTACCAACTGAGCAATCTCTGTATATCTCCCTTCTTATATTTTTTGACACAGACTTCCTGGGATAACCCCACTGCCTGTGAACTCATTAATATCATATCTAGTTCTGGAACTTGCAATCTTCCTGCCTCAACCTCCCAAATGTCTGAGATTACAGGCCTGTGATATCAGGCCTATTTACTTTCAGCACTTTTAACATAATTCTGTTGCCTTCCAACTGCCATCCTTCCTCCTGGAGTCACCTGCTAGTGACATCATTGTCATTGTGTCTATTTGCAAAGGTAATTTTATTGATGTTCTTTGCAGCTTATTTAGGATCTAACTTTAAGTCATTGCTCTCTATAGTTGGTTTACTGTCTTTCACCAGCTTGAAGGCACTGAATGATGAGGGATGCATCTTTTTATATAGAGAGGTTTCAGAGCCCCTTTGTTTTGTGGACAAGTCAAGTCCGTTCAGGGCTCAACAGCAAAGTTAATATTGCGTTCACACGATTCTTGATCTCAAAGACATGAAGCACTCCTCTTTCTAAGTCTCTGCCCTGATTTATGATGCCAGCCTCTTGTGTCGTGTGTGGTAGGCTACCAGCTTCTACTTCACCTCTGACAACCTCTCCTTTCTAGCCTGACCAATCATCCTGCGGAATTTTACCTTTCTCTCCATGGGTTCTTCTTTCCTCTCCTAGCAGTGTATCTTTAATATGAATGGTTCATTTTATGTCTCTTCAGAGAACTCAATTAAAAAAAATTGTGTCTGCATCTATTTGAAGAACAAAGGACACCTTGGGTGAATCAACACTGTCCTTCACCAGACCAATCCCAGATACTGACTCAGGTCATCAGGCTTGACTGCAAGCCCCTCTACCTGCTGAGCCATCCCACTAGCCCACCAGTCCACTTTTTTATGTCTAATATTTCCTTCACTAAGTCTTTAGTGGTAAGTGTGATTCCTAGTGACAGCTATGTTCTATGTCTTACAATGTCTGCACCTCTCAGGTGCTCTGGCTCAGCTGAGTGGATGAGAGAAACAAGTCTTATCTGTCCCTCCACAGTGAGAGCTACACCTTCCTTGTGAAGCATTCCTGCTGAAGTATTTAAGTCTACCTGGAGTGACTATAGAGGGAAAACAGTGACCAATAGAGTGTAGTGGGAGGGCCGCAAAGGTGAGGCTGGGAGAATGAAACCTGTCAAGGAATCATCTCCAGGGGAGCTGTACCCAAAAGTGGTCAAGTCCCCAAGCCTGGGGACAAAACTCAACCCTCCCTTGCCCATTTGTTTCTCATTCTTTTGTTGTCAAGCCTGTCATCTCATTCTCTCTGTCCCTAACTTTATTTATTTTCCTTAGGCTCACCCCACTTTTATTGTCTCTAAACATAAGACAAATGCCCAGCTTTTTGTTATATGGCACCTCAAGTCTCCACAGAATGAAACCATCAGCCAAAACAAACCTTTCTTCCTTGGATATTCTGTCAAGGGAATGGGTAGCTAACACAAGTCAACTGAAACAGGAAAGGATGCTTTAACAGACAGCAGAGGGTTCCTGGGACTGTGGAGGAGAGGAGGCAGTGAAGGGCATAAAATGTCAGTGGCAGTCACAGGACTTTCAAGGTTAGAACACAAAATTTATCAAAGTATTTTAAAAGTCAAAAATAATTGTGATAGTTTTAGATGCAGAGTCAGAAAAAGGACACATTGAGATTTGTAAATGAGCCCAAAATATGGGAGTAAAGCTAGAAGCAATGGGTATCCTGAGTCATTCCTGTGTTTTAGAGAGAAGGGACAGAGAACAGTCTAGATGGGGGTAGCTAGATGGAAAAAAAAAAAGCCGTCACCTTGGACAGGACACAATAGGCACAGTTGAGACCTTCAGGTAGCAATCTAAAGCAGCAATCCACATCATTGAATGGAAGGTGGACTGGGCAGAGTTGAGTTGGGGAGGAATAGAAGATGGAGTTCAAAAGGACAATGAACAGAACCATATATAATCTGGAATCAGGATAAAAAAAGCAGTCCTGGGAGTGCTGAGCATACTACCAATAGTTTTGACACTTCAGTGCTATCTAAGACTATACATAAGAAGTGACAGGGAATTCTTCCAGGGGGTGGAACAGTAGTCCAGGAATTTTGGAAGAGGTTCTGGAGAATAGAATATAGGCCTTGCACCTTATACAAGCTAAGTAAACCTTCCATCCTGTTCTATGCTTTTAGCCCTGGAACTTTGACTTCATGGAAGGTCCTTTTAGAAACCTTTTTAAGAGATAATATTGCTTGATAATAAGGCTATAAAATAAGATGCCAGAGTATTTATGGAATATTGCATATGATGTATGGAATTCCTCAGGAGTTTATAAATCTAAGAAATGGAGCTTGTTTGGGATATTAAAATGCAAGATCCATATCATTTTGGCAGAATGATTCTGAATACATCTTTTCACTCTTTTACAGAGGTCATATTAGTATTTTATCCAGGAGTCTTTGCAAAAATCACAATAAAAAGGTCATCAATTACTTTTTGCCATAACATTTATTAAGTGACTATTAGACCCTGCAAAGGCGGGCACTAAATGTTACATCCTAAGTTACCTGAAGCTCTAAGAGTCAGCAGTGAACATAGTGTCTTAACACTAGTATGCTACCAATTTTTACCACAGTGTGTGTGTGTGTGTGTGTGTGAGGTCCAGGACTGTAAAAGGTTAGATGAATCTTATGTGCCCAATTTCTTCTTAATACCCGCATATCTAGAAACAACCCTTGCCTGAGTCCATGATTCCCTTTTGCTCCTTTTCTCCTGAAAAGAAACGTCCTTACTGTTGGTGATGAACTCAGCAGGACTCTCGTCCTGAGTCTTTCCTCCCATCAAGCAATCACTTCATGCAGAGAAGAGGCTAATAATGAACTCAGAGGGTACCTTGAAGACTGGTGTGCCAATGGATACTAGTTTCCAACAGTCAAAGAACAAACACTCTTGCCTCTGCTTTGTCAGGGGCACGTCTGAACCCCCGTGGGAAAAGTCCTTACACTTGCTCAAGTTCGCACTGCCCGGGTGTCTGTAACCCTTAAACCCAGGACCCATAAAACACAGTGGTTTCCATGTCCTTCTCAGAGCTGTTCATATTCCAAAGAGATTGTGGTTTACATAGTAGAAATCCTTCAGGATACAGGAATTAGGTAACCAGGTTTCCATTAGTTAGGATTTTCTTGAATTTTATTATCAAATATTATAAAAACACTGAACAAAAGTGAGAAAACACAGTGGTTAAAAACACCAACTCTGGAGCCAAACTATCTTAAAACTGAACTCCCTACTAGATGTGTCTCTTGGATACATTTACTCAACACCTCTGCTTCTGTTAATTCATTTGAAAACCTGGGGGTAGTAATAATGCCTATTTCATAGAGTTAAGGGAATTGAACAAGTTAATATTTTTTAAAAAACATTTAAGAGGAGGCCTAGCACATGGTGCTTATATATTTGTAAAACAAAAAATAAAACTAAACTTAAAAAAAAAAAACCAAACAAAGTCTTAAATTAACTGAGTTAATTTCTCCATGGTTCTAAGAGGTCTTTATCCAAACACACATGGATGTTATAGTAGGTGTTTATATACAATTGTATCCTTATTGTTGTTTCTTCTGTTATGTATATTGCTAGTGCCCACAATTATAATTTATAGTGACTGCCTATAAGTTATAAGCTAACTGTCCAATAATTCACTGATACGTACCAAACGGACACTGACACTACATTATTGAGTACTGGTTTCTGTTTCAAAACTCAGTCTCATATTTCTAGGCAATAGTCTTTCTATCTTCTATCATTCGGGATCTCCTTTACTAATCTTTTCTAAAGAGGTTAACCTTGATCAACAGTGAATGCCCCACTCAGTACTACACTAGTTTTTTTTTTCATTAATTCAGACTTAGTATTCCATATTCTATCACTTAAAGAGTACCTAGACCCTCCCCTTGTATTATCAGAATCTGTTTCTATCATTATGCACAAAATGCTAATGTGAAGCTTTCCATCTAATATTCCAGGTAGTATCTTTCCAGTTAAACTATTCTTGGCACAAGACTTTCCTCTTAATAATGCACAAACTTCTACATTTTGATCTACAGATTAGAGCTTTTGCTAGAATACTTTATTCACCTAATCATGTTTCTCAAATATGGATTCCTTGTGGACCACATAAGAAGCTTAGAACTTTTTTTCCTGTAATTTCCTACCATTGAATACAGGCTACATAACTGCTGAAAGGTTTTCTCATTTATAAACTCATAAAGTTTCTTCTAAAGAGATTTCTTGCTGTATAGTAAAGACAATTTAACTAAATTCTTAGTGAAAAACTTTCCTCTTGGTTATACTTATAGGGTTTTCTGCCCCCAAAGTCTTTGCCAATTCAGTTACAGTTTTTCTTCACTATGGTTTTTCTGATGTTGAAGTAAGGCCGAATGACCACTAAAGGCTCTTCCACACTGATTGCATATAAAGCGTTTCTCGCCACTATGCATTCTCTGATGAATAATCAGGGAAGAATTCTTACAGAAAGCTTTTTCACAATGATTACATTTGTAGGGTTTCTCTCCGGTATGGTTTCTCAAGTGTACAATAAGGGAAGAACTCTCATTAAATGCCTTCCCACACTCATTACACCTGTACGGTTTCTCTCCAGTATGAGTTCTCCGGTGTGCAATTAGGTGAGAGCTACAATTAAAGGATCGTTCACATTGATTACATTTATACGGTTTCTCACCAGTGTGAATTCTCCGATGAGCAACAAGGTGACAGCTCTGACTGAAGGATTTTCCACATTTATTGCACTCATAGGGCTTTTCTCCAGTATGAGTCCTTTGATGCCTAACAAGATGAGCCATCTGGCTACAGGATTTTCCACATTTATTACATTCATAGGGCTTAATTCCAGAATGGATAATTTCATGTTTTGTAAGGGCTGAACGCTCTCTGAAAGCTTTGCCACATTCTTGACAGTTATAAGGTTTCTCTCCCGTGTGAGTTCTCTGGTGAGCAATAAGATGGGAGCTCCAGCTGAAGGACTTTCCACACTCAGTACATTTATATGGTTTTGCTCCAGAGTGAGTTCTTTCATGTTTACTAAGGGCTGAATAATCCCTAAAAGCTTTTTCACATTCATCACATTTAAAGGGTTTCTCTCCAGTATGCATCCGCATGTGGGCAATGAGATGGGAACTCCAGCTAAAAGACTTGCCACATTCAGTGCACTCAAAAGGTTTTTCTCCAGTGTGAGTTCTCTGATGTCCAATAAGATGGGAGTTCCAGTTGAAAGATTTTCCACATTCATTACATACATAAGGTTTTTCTCCTGTATGGATTCTTGTGTGTACAATAAGATGAGAATTCCAACTGAAGGCTTTCCCACATTTGTTACATTCATAGGGTTTTACTCCAGTGTGTGTCCGTTCATGCTTAGTAAGGGCTGAACGATTCCTAAAAACTTTTCCACATTTATCACATTCATAGGGTTTCTCTCCAGGATGAGTTTTCTTATGCTGAATAAGGTAAGAGCTCCAGATAAAAGATGTTCCACATTTGTTGAATTCATAGGGTTTCTCTGCAGTGTATGTGCTTGTATGTTGAGTAAGTAATGAGTCGTAACCAAAGACTTTCTCCCATTCATTGTATTTATATGTTTTTTCTACACTGCCAATTTTTTGATGTTCCATAAAAGATGAGAAATAAAAGATATTCTCATATTCCTTATATTTCTCATACTGGTTTCCTCCAATTTGAAGTTTGGGGTATTCAATAAGTGATGGGCTCTGGTTAAAGATTTGATGGTATTCCTTATATCCATAGAGTTTTTCTCCTGTATGTACTGCTTTATGATCACCAAATTGTATAATATGATTGAAAGACTTCACAGCATCAGTACATTTGAACAGATTATCTCCAGTTTGCATTTTTGCAGGGTATACAGGCTGAACAGACTGGCAAAAGGCTTTATTATAATCACTATTTTCACAGGTAACCTTATCTGCATACATTATGGCTGAATTACAGCTCCAACTTTCAAGATGTGTATCAGGTTTGTAGAAACGTTCTAATTGTGAAACTCTCTGAGATGGAATTAAGTTTAAGCTTTGGCTGTACTCTGTGCCAAGTTCACAGAATTCAGACCCTCGTTGAGAAAGTACTTGTTTTTGCATAAAGACCATTTGCCTCATACCTGTGCTCTGGTTCATGTGATACATTTCTAACTGGTCGCCATATCCCAGAACTCCTAGCCTGGAGAGCCAAGGATTATCCCATATGTATCTTTCTAACATCATTCCATTGCTGGATTGTTCTTCCTCAGAAACACTCTGTGCTGGAATCAGCGCTTTGCTTTCAGTATTCCTCATCCACTCTGAAACAGAAGGGAGGACTGTAAGTGCAAAAGACCTCAGTATGCACTGGTCAGATTTATTATTCATACTATGGAAAAGGCTAAAGTATATTTCATTTTCAAGTCCAGACATAAAAGCCAGAGAAATAGTGAAAAGTAAACAATAGCTGAATATAAAAGAAAGTATATCATGACACTAATAAAACTTATGAGGAGCACTTTCACATGAAAAGGAGGTTTTACAGGAAAAAGTTAGCTATGCAGGACTGAGCTACTCAAACCATGCACATTACTAAACTGGCTTGCTTCATGACTCATCCTTACCTAACCACTAAGAATCGAGACTATGAAATGAAATGCTGTAAATATAATAGCTTTTCATGTTCACAGCCTTGAAGCAGATATAGCAGTTTCTCTAGAGAGCTTGTAATTAATGACATTTCTAGTGAAGATGTGCTTTCTTTCTAAAGATCTGGAGTATGTGTGTTCTCAGCTGTATAAGTATTACTGCCTACATGATCAATCTCCAATAAGCACAATGGATTCTGACTTAAGCTCAACCATGTTTCATAGTAGGCAACTTCACAGATGATCACAATTTCTGTTTGGCTTCTTCTGGACCCTATGGATATTGCTTTATATTCTTTTGTATAATAAACTATTATCCTGATGGTAGTGAATTTCAAGTCCTATAAGTCATCCTAGTGTTATCAACAGGGTAGCAGAGGATGCCTCTGACAAAAAGACACAGTGAATACTAGTAGAAAGAAAGGAAAGAAGGAAGGAATGCACAACGAACAAAGGAGAGAGTGTAGGGGTGATAGGATGAAGGGAGAGGAGGGAAGGGAAGAAAGGAAGGGCTTAAGGAATAAGCATGCAGGCTTTTGGCAAGTAATGTTTAAGTCATTAAATAGAGTTATAATTCACTTCTGTATTATAATCTCTCTCTCTGTATGTGTGTGTGTGTGTGTGTGTGTGTGTGTGTGTGTGTGTGAGTATGATAAAGTATCGCCGAAAGATTTCAAACCGGGTGTTATAATAAACTTCTACTACAAAATTTGTCATTCCAGAATCCAGTCAAGATTTAAACACATAAGACAGAGGGCAATATCATCAGAGTTTAGAGATTCTTCTAAAGAAGCAATTCCTATGACCACTACAAGAAGAAGACCTCAGTTCAATTCCTAGCTAACAACTATCTATAACTACAGTTCCAGAGAATCTAATGCCCTGTTCTGACCTCTGTGGCCTCTGGCAATGCATATACATCAGGCACACACACATACCCATAAAAAATTAAAATATTTTTAAGCAAGCAAGTAAGTAATGCTAAGAGGAGCTGAAGAAATGGCTCAGCAGTTAAGAAAATATTACTGAGGATTTGAGTTCAGTTTCCAGCTTTTAAGTCAGATAGCATAAAACTACCTATAAGTTTAGGCACCTGCACTAGCTTGTGTGCTCGTGCACACACATAAACATACAAAAAAAATTAAAAGAAAAATGCTAAAAGAATTCCTTTAGGCTGACATGGAAAAACACTAGAAAACAACTCAAATGACACTACTAAAGAAATCATATTTTTTTCTGTTTTTGCGGACAGGGTTTCTATGTAGCCTTGCCTGTCCTACAACTCAATATGTAGACCAGGTTAGCCTTGAACTCACCTGCCTCTGCCTCCCAAGTGTTCAGAATTAAAGGCATGCACCACCACACCCAGTGAAATTACCCAGCGAATAGGATTGACTTATCTGATTTTAGAGATAAGACAACAATACAACAATAAGGCAGTAACAAACCAAGCAATTGCCAAGGAAAAGAGAAGTGGTGACCGGTACACCGAGAAGCACCAGAAAGTGGCAATGTGGTACAGAGCAGTGAGTGTATGTGAGATTTCAACACACATTTTATGTCGCTTTGACTTTTTTAAACCATGAGAAAACAGTCTATATTCAAAAACTATTTTTTGTAAATAAGTCTTTAAAGCCATAGACTACAGTTTAGAATTTTAAAAATAAATTTTAACATAGGTAAATATCTGAGACCTTAGCTTAGGGAAGTTACAGGAAATATGAACAACCACAAAGCAGACAGAAAAGTGTGTGTGTGTGTGTGTGTGTGTGGTGTGGGGTTGGGGGAATGACTTAGGATACAATGTAGTTTTATGAGAGGCTCTGCTCTCAATCAGTAGTAGATGAAAAGGAAACATGAAGTTGAAAACACCCTCGAGGGAATTCTGAATGTATCAGAAAATAACTTCTCCACCTTTAGCCCATTTCTCAAAAAGGAGAGCTTTGAGGTCAAGTTCTTCATTTATGCCTGGGGCATCACCTCACCTGGACAACTGCTTTTAGGATATCCTTGCTCCACTGACCATGGCTCTTCTCCTTGTTCCAAAAGGGAGATGACTTCAGGCTTAGCAATCTGATTCCCTACATATGGAGGGAAGACATGTGACTTTGGTGAGAAAGTTATGGAGTTGCCAAGGAAATCTTCCCTTGCCTAGTCTTCCTCATGCAGAATATACACAGCCTTCTCCTTTCATACTTTCATAAACATTAGGAATTTCATCCCTGAATTTCAAAGTTCAAGATAATCTTAGCCCCTCAGAGATACAACATACTTCTTTCACAGGATAGCTGAAGACACTGTGGAGGAAATGGCTTTGTCAGTTTTCACCTTACCCACAGAAAGTAGGTGTCCATAGGTCTCCAGCATCACATCACGGTACAGAGTCCGCTGAACAAGGTCTAGCTGTCCCCATTCTTCTTGGGTAAAGGCCACAGCCACATCTTTGAAAGTCACTGGTTCCTGAAAGAGCATATATGATCCTTCTCAGCCAGAGGCCAGCCTTTCCGAATTTTCTAGGGATAGAATGAGGCTGATAGCCTTTGAGGAGAGGAGACAGGATGTAAAGGACACACTAGAAGGGTTCAAAAATCTGGCCAGGTGTGGTGATTTACTTTAATAAAGCACTTGGGAGGCAGAGGTAGGTGGATCTCTGTGAGTTTGAGACCAGTCTGGACTACATAGTGAGTTCCAGGACAGCCTGGTCTATATAAAGAGAGACCTGTCTCATTTTTTTTTTTAAATAAAAGATTCTAGCTGTTATGTGTCAAGTTTAACTGAGTAGCACAGCAAAAAGCGTATTCATCAAGACATCTCAAAATCTAGAGGGGAATATGCACACACAACATTAATTAAACATCATGAGTCAAAAAGAGAAACCTGGAGGCAGTTAAGAGACACATAGAGGATCTTCAATGTATTTCCCAGTTTATTTATTAGAAACTAGTTCTGATAATAATGGCCACTATGAACAGAAATTCCACCCACCTTGACAATGCCCTGTCCTCTCATTACATGAATAGCATCTGAGACCAAAGTAGAAAGAGGGTACCTATGGCCCAGAGAGCTTGTGGTAGAAAAACCTTTGCTCCTGTATGTGGACCTGGGACCTGGAAGGTGATCTGGAATCTGCCATCCTGATCACAGGAGAAAGTTTCCTCACTGGTCACTTCCATCAAAGGACTAGAACTAAGTATGAGCAAGATGGCCCAGAGCAACCTGGGCTGAGGGTATTTGTTATAGCAGTGGTCAAAAACAGTTGAGTTAGAAAAAAATTGAAACTGGCTAGCATAGTAGCATCCACCTGCAAAACCAGTTACTCATCAGGGACTGAAGCAAGAAGGTATGAGCTGAGTTACCAGGTTCAATATAAGCCTTCGCAATGATGGTGCCAAAAATAAAAATAGAAACCAGGCATGAGACAGGTCTATAACTCAGGGACTCAGAACATCAATGCAGAAGGATCTAAGTTTGAAGTCTGCCTACACAACCCTGTAAGAACTTGTTTCTAAGCAAAGAAAAACATAAAATCAAAAGGGGAAAAGGAAAATGGAACCTAGAAAACTAGAGAAGATGAACCCCAATCTGATGTGTCTGACTTCTGCAATGATTCTATCTTTATACTTCTAAGAAGTCAATGTGAGACTTGGTGTCTGGCCATGTTCAGAGTGGAACATGAGGTGTTACTGTTACAGGAACAGTGTATGGGTGGTAGGCCACAAACCGTGCATCTATTTGCACCTTAGACCCAAGGACCTTTCTATTTTCAAGGTCCAAATAACTGACTAGAATATGACTCTCTGGTTACATCATTCACTGATATATAATCAACCCTTAGACAAACCTGCTGGGCTCATATGTGTATCACGAATGCACCAGATGCACTCTTGGGGTCCTCTGACTCCCCTCCACAGCTTCTGGCTTTTTTCTCACCTCCCATACCACTTTTCCCACAGCCCTCCTTTGTGTCTGTTTATCACATCTTATCAACAACCTGTCAACTAGCCCTCACTACCTAGTATTCAATATACATTTTTTTTTTTTTTACTCTGCCCAACAGAACTGGATTTACTCTACCTTCCGAAGATGATCTACTTTACACAAACCCCTGATTCTTTTGCAAAGACTGCCTTATAACCCCAAACTGAACCCTTGCAGACACCCTGACACATTCAGTCTCCCTGGAGCCCATCACTGCTGCTGACCTATCCTGAAGCATCTGGGGAGAATGCACATGCACTGATGAATCTTATTTTCAGCAAGGTCTCACCCTGCTGCTTTGAGACTATTAAGCTGGGATGTGGATATCCGCCTTCGCCTTTTCCACACAAAGCACCTAAAAGTGTTGAACATACTATACTCTCTTCATAAAATACTCTCCAACATTGGTGACAAAGTCAATTCCCTACTTTTCTTGTTGAAGTTTGACCCAGACCTGCTTCCTTCAAATTTCCTGTTGTTTCTACAACTTGACAGAGAATTGTAAAAATGTAAGCACAATGAATTTTCTTAGGCAAGCTGAGAGGCCATGCTTACCACCCTGGAGTTTCTAGTCCTTGTTTCTTTCTCTTTATCTCATCCTCCATAACTCTCGAATTTCTAGCAACCACCTTTTCCACATGCTTCCTATGTCCTGTGCACACACACACACACACACACACACACACACAAATGACCATATATATGAAGATATCAGTTATTCTCTTGCAAGTTAAGATGATTATTGATGTTATTAAGTGTATCTTTGTTTATGGTTGGTGGCTTTTGCATCTTTTATGATACCCTGTGTTATTGGTGTTCAAGAGAGTCTCTCTGTGTATCCTTGGTTGTCTTGGAACTCACTCTATAGACCAGGCTGGCTTCAAACTCAAGAGATCTGCCTGCCTCTGCCTCTCAAGCGGTGGGATTAAAGGTGTATACCATCACCACCCAGTTCTATATTATTTCTTAAAGTAGTTCTATCCTTTATATTCTTTTTGGACTCTTCTGCTGAATATTGGTTTTCTTAGATAACTAACACTGTCTGATTATCCCCCTTGTGTGTCATAGTCTTGGCAGAGATAGGAGCCCAGGAATCTATTTCCAGTACAGAATTCTTTCCATCCACTCCCTCACTGAACTAATTTTTGTCCTGTAGCATCCTGTTCTGATTTGCATTGAAACCTCTCCAGACAGAGAGTTGGCTGAATCTACTATCTGGGAGTTAAGGAGCACAAGGTAAAGAGAAAGAAACAGATGGTAAAAAATACATAAAAATACATACTAGCAATCAAATACATTCAAACTAAAGTAATGTATTTACAAGCACCTTTCTGACCTCACAACTAAAAACAACACCACCACCTGATGTTAAGTGTGAGCAAAGATGTAAGAAAATGGGTATTTTCTCTCAGAACGGAGGTGGCTGCAGTTATAGGAGACCAGCATGGAGATACTAGCAGCAGCAGCAACAACAACAACAACAACAACACTCCCTAAATCCCAAGACCCAGTAAAATTCTGCTTCTAGGGTCATACATAAGCAAGCAGTTAAACATATACAACGTGAGATAACAGAACACTGGCACAGCTTTGGCTGAAATGGCAGTGAGAACAGCAGTAGAAGATTTAGAAGCCCATCCATAAAAGGATGGGTAGAATGGAATTTGGTGAAGGGTAGTTCCTGGGAGTAAGAAAGAACAAACCTGACCTGTTTATTTCTACCAATGAGAAAATACCTCAAACTTTATCAAAGTAGGCTTTTAAAAAACTACACACAGAGCTGAAGAGATGGCTCCAGGGTAAAGAGCATTGATTGCTGTTGCACAGTACTGGTTTTAATTCCCAACACCCACATGGCAGGCAGCTCACAACCAGCAGTAACTCCAGTCTTAGGTAATCCACTGCCCTCTTCTGGATTCCACAGGCATTGTATGCACTCGGGGCATAGACAAACATGCAGGTACAACACCCATTACACATAAACAAAACCAAAAACCTTCAAAGCTAGTTGTAGATTTGTGAAAGAGATTGTATTGCCTAAAGTTCTACATATAAAAATGGACTCTGTATACAAGGAATCCATTCATGTTCACTTTCTCCAACAGATTGAAGACTAAGTAAAGACTGAAAAATAAAGCAAATATGGTAAAACAATTAACTACAGGATTTGTCAGGGAAGGTCTCCCTCCCTCTGTGGTTTGTTTCTTGAGACAGGGTCTCTATATGCATCCCTGCCTAGCCTAGAGCTTGATATACAAATCAGGCTGGCCTGGAACATAGATGTCTGAATGTCTCTGCCTCTCTAGTCCTGTTATTTAAGGCATATGCCGTCACACCTGGCTACAGTAGCTGTTTATTCAGAGATAGGGTTTAATTACTCTTTATACTTTGTTGTAATTACAGAGCTTGCCAAAAAATATCCAGAATTTTAAAAAGAAATATCAAACTAGGCCTGTAAAGACAGTTAGTCCTCCAGGTGAATATACCATGTTGGGGCCACAAAATCAAAGGAGGCCTCATCTCAGGGATAAAGGCCCATTAAATACCTTTAGTCTGCAAATAAAAATGAAAAACCCAGCAGCTGAAAGTGATAGTGGATGGCAGTAGGCAGCAGTTTCTGCGGAGGACATCCTCATCACCAAGAGCAGGGAAGAAATAAAGGGTTCCGAGTTACCTGAGGTACTGGGGTGAGACTGCAGAGCACAGGTAATGCTCACAAGCCGGGCCTGTATCTTCCAGTCATATGGTGGAATGACTTGCGGAAATGTTTCAAATTCTTGCAAATGTCCTTGTATATATATTACTTTGTATGTATGTTGTGCCTTTCTTTACCTAGGCATTCCTGGGATGTTTGCAAACTAGCCACACTTAAACCATGGGGCCTAAGGCTGATGAACTACATCTTAGCTGTCTGCTTCATAAAGCTGCTAACTGTCTCAACTCCCCAAGTTTCCTCCTTCATGGAACCTATGGCATTCATAAGTTTTTTCATTATTAATTCTATATATATGTTTTGGGTGCTATATTTTTAATTTATATTAGTGCCTGTGTGGGTATATGCCATGGGACACTTGTGAAGTCAGCTCTCTTCATCCACCAAGGACTGTTAGTTGGCAAGCATACTGCCTGCTGGCCCATCTTACTAGTCAGTCTTTTCTGTTTGTTGTTGTTGCTAGGGGCTAATATTTATTTTTTTATTTATGCATGTGTGTCTGTGTAAATGTATGGCACTGTGTGAAGGTGCCAGTCAAATCCAGAGCAGGGTATCAGATCCTCTGGAGCTAGAGTCACATGTAGTTGTGAACCACCTATCATGGATGCTGGGAACCAAACTCAGGTCCTCTGAACAATAAGTGCTCTCAAGCACAGAGCCATCTCTCCAGTCCCCAGCTTGCTTATTTATATTTATTTATTTACTTCAAGGACAGGACCTCAAACTCATGGTTCTCCTGCCTTAGCCTCCAAAGTGCTAAGACTATAAGCATGTCCTATCATACCTGGCTAGTATTAGCATTTCAACACAAGATCTTCGTAGAAAACAGTCTTTGCACATAATGGATAACGAGTGCACTCATGTTAGCCAAGCCTCTCAACTGTCATGTAGAAAGCCTTGGTGGATCATTATAGAGAGCATTTGCGGATTTGGTAAGCTCCCTGGTTATTTTTTTAAGCAAACTGGGATATTATCACTAAAACTGTTTTCACTATTCTATGAAAGAACAGGATCTAGGGTTCTACTAGATAAAATTTTACTGACACATTTCCAAGATACAGCTGAGATGGCAGCTTTTGATGTTTCCACCAGGTGAATGCTTTATTTCAGTAATTAACTTGGAGAGAGCCATACAGGAACAACAGGCTCATTGTGTACCTCACAATCCTGCTTAATTGGGAAGTTCTAGCTGGCTGTGGTGACGAATGCCTTGGACCCAGGACCGGGGAGGCAGAGGGAAGTAGAGTAGATCTCTTCTGAGTTCCATGCCAACGCAATAGCAAGTTCCAGGCTAAGGAGGATCTTAAGAAACCAATACAAGAACAGTTCAAAATTAAAGTCCAAGTTTCCAACAGGGAAAATTCCAAAGTAGTGATCTGGGAAGAGAGCCAGGACTGCGTTCTCAGAAATCACAACTCTTCAGACATTACAAAGTGTTGTTATTTAACTGTTTTATTTTTCTCAGCAATAACTAGTCATTTTCAGAATCGCTCACATAGGTTAACCATAGAGTACAGCATAGCGGTTAGTCAGGCTTCTTCACAGCATTGGATCCTAGCTAACTTGTACTCTCCCGAGACTGACTCGTGACCCGCTAGTCTTCCTAGCCTACCTTTACTGCTGATGGTTTTGTCACAGGATGTGGAAATGATGTTCATATTGTGACAGCAGTGAGCCTTGGCCACTCAAGTTCTGAAGCCAGATAACCATCACCCTGTATCCCTCCATCCAGGCCCTTCTGCTTCCCAGGGACAGTGGGACTGCCATGTGATGACAGCACACTTTCAATGCAGTTCACCTGTCAGCTTTGAAACTGTAGGAGGAGGTTTTATTATTATTTTTTTAATGTGAGGGAAGGCATAAAGTTAAATAGAGATGCTACTTTAAAACATTTATCTTGGTATTTCACATTATCTTACTTTATCGTTTCATTATTTTAAGTTACAAGTAAAAGACCTAAATATTCAAACTACTTTTTCCTTTTCATAGTAGAGAGTAAGCAGAATAAATTAAAATTTTATTCATTTTTTAAAAAAAAATTTCCATTTGGAAACATTAAGATTTACAAAACTGGAAAGAGAGAATGGGGGGCGGGGGGTGTGGCTAACTGAGCCTGAGTCATGAAAAGAAACTCTGTATCAGTCGTTTTCAACCTTCTTAATGCTGTGCTTCAGTTCCTCATGTTGTGGTGAACCCCAACCATAAAATTATTTTTGTTGCTACTTCATAATTGTAATTTGGCTACTGTTATAAATTGTAATGTAAATATCTGATATGCAACTTCTGTGAAAGGGCCATTTGACCTCCAAAGAGGTCTTGACCCACACACTGAGAAACACTGCTCTAGGGCATTTTAAAATATAAACTGACACATGGAGGCTTAGCATTTAAACACACTTGCTATTCTATCATGTGCACCGATGTTCTGATCCTAGGACTCATGTTAGGCAGCTCACAAACACATTTAACTCTATCTATAAAGGACCCAATACCTTCTCATCTCTTTGGGTACCTGGGTATACACACACACTCAGAAAATTCTACGTGGCTAGAGAGATTGTTCAGCAGTTAAGAGCACTGGTTGCTCTACAAGTGCACAGACATACATGCAGGCAAAATACCCATACAGATAAATAAAAATCTTTTATTTAAAAATTAAGAAATAATAGGTTGGAAAGATGTGTCAGTGAGTAAAGTCACTTGCTTCTAAGCCTGGCATTTAAATTCTGAATTCAATGTCTGGAACGCACATGAAGGAGAAAGCCAACTCTTCAAGCTGTCCTCAGACCACTCTACCCCCGTCCCATCTCCACATGTGCACCCCCACACATATAAAAACAAATATATTTTCAAAATGATTTTAAATTAATAACCCTTAAAACGTGCCAAGTTGAAGAAGCCAGATTCAAAATGTCATATGTTATGATTCCATTTAAATTAAATGCCTAGACCAGGCAAATCCACAGAGTTGGAAATTGACGAGTGGTTTCCAGGGACTGGAAATAGGAAGAAAGGGAGTGACTACTAAGAGATATAAAGAATAAAGAGTTCTTTTTGGGGAGACAGAAATATTCTAGAATGAGAAGCTGGAAGCACCATTTTGTGACTATATTAAAAACCAATGAACTGTACGACTTAAAAGGGTCAACTTTCTAGTCTGTAGATATTATCTCAATAAAGCTATTATATTTTTAAAAGAGAAAAAAAAATGGCTGGATCTGATGAAGAACCTAGATGTGAGGGAGAACAGTGACAGTATTCCCATACCAACACTCCTGTCCTGTGCTCTCTGAGGAGTTACCCAGGGTGCTCTTACACTCCCAGAGCCCTGCTGGACTCCCCGTGGATCTTGCTGATCTTACTCTATCTACTTCCAGCTTCCAGACCCTGATCAGACTGAAGCCTTTGACACCAGCCTGCCTCTCACAGCCTCTCCCCTGCACACACCTTTCCAGACAAATTCTGGATCATGGTGCCTCGTGAAGCCAACAATTCTGAGGTTTGTAGGTTGGCAACAGGAGTGCAGGCCCACCTGGGTTCTTCCTAGACTCTCCTAACTAAAATCAGCCTGAATGCAGATACCAGTCACAGAGTTCACCCCAGATCTTTAACATACCCGTGGAGCTTCAGGCAGGCCAGACAGCTGCTTACCAGGATGTGCCCACCTGATGCATTGCTTTTACCTCTTTGCTTATTAGTCAAGGTAACGTCCCCCTTCACAATTCTGTAACCCCACTGACCTCTATGCAGACTATGTCTCATCTCTCAAGGCATCGGTGGACTGAGCTGTAGCAGAGTTTAGGGCTTCCCTCCACATCTCAGGCTTCTTGTGTCAGAGCATGACTAGACCCAGGCTAACTGTAAAGTCTCATTAACCAAGTGTGCCACCTTAGAAAGTGGACTGTTAGGTCCTCTAGGTAAAGGCTTACACCTGTTCTTGTTCCCAGAGCAAGCATAGAGTATATTAGTATCCAGCCTGAATCTGATTCTGAACACGTAAGTAAGGAGTTTGGGGGAAGGAGTAAGGGTTGACAGCTAAAAATGGCTTTCATTCATCTCTCTCAGAAGAGCTGATGACAGAGATGTGTCTCAGCTCTGTGGAGAGGCAGGGTGACAGCAAAGCTCTGTATCATAGAAAACTGACTGGATTCCCATACCTGCATTCAGGAATCGCTAATTGGCTGACTCCTTGACCTATGCTGACTCCTTGACCTCTTGCTGCTGTAAATTAAGGAACAGTATCAACTAGGGTGGTCAGGGAAAACCCGGGAACACAGTGACCTTTCAAGGAAAAGCAGAAGTTCCATCTCACCTCGACTTGGGCTACTGGGAGCCCACCTGTCTTTCTTCCGTCCTCCTCAGCGCTTCCCTCCATGTGCCATGCTGGATCCTGAGGACACAGAGCTGTGAATAGAAAAAGAAGTCATGGAGGCACCACTTCCTAGCAGAAGTTCATCATGTACCCTATGGAAATGAGAAGTACGAGGCCCTGCTGCTGCTCCTACCATCACCAGTAAGGAAGAAAGCTACTTCTTTACCCCACAGATGAAGGAGATGGGTCTTGGAGAAGGTGACATGTGAATCCTCACAGCCTTTCTGGTCTGAGCCCTAAGTCTCTAGACACTAATTCTTGTGTTATCTGTCCTAGAGATGTCATCACCACACCACCCCTACACATACTGTTCTGACCCCTCTTTATTCCAGCTCTGTATTGAGAGCGGGACTACAAGCTCCCGTTCTAAAGAACCACTGGGTCACCAGCTCTGACCTCAGCTATGGCAGATCACTGAAGGAAGACGTTAGTACATGGCACCCGACACAGCTGAGGGTACAGGTTCTTGACTCACCCCAGGAGACAGAAGGCTCAGGAGCTGCCATCCCCCAAGACTGGTCCATGAGGGTACCTACAGAGAAGGATCAGATTATGACTGTGGTACAAAACAGTGACTAAATGTAACACAAGAAAAAAGGAGCATGACAAAGTCCTACACAGAACCCAAGGGCATCTAAAAAACAATCCAACATAAGCTGGATCTGCATAGGAGACACCTGTAGACTGTAGACTATGATCTAACAACAAGGCAATGAAAAACAGAACCCTCTGAATGGCTGAATACGTTTCTGATAAGATGTATCACCACCTAATTCTTAATTTTAAGTAGGATACTGCCTTGATGTCTATGGTGATGAAAACAAAGATAAAACTATCACATATCATTATTAACATTGTTTTAAAAATACAGATTAATATTAATAAGTGAAATACAGTATTAACGGTGAAAAACACAAGAGAACTAAAAACATTTTGACTGTATATATTGTCTTCAAAAGAGTTCTATGAGTTACTAGAATATCTTATAGAGGTCCGTTTTAGAAGCTGACTATCAAATATACAAAACTTACCTTGTTGTTTACGAATACATTTCCTCTTAACGACTACCCTGTTCTAATTTTGTACCAAGACAGCTAGACTGTCTATTATCTCCCAAAGCTGGCAGCCCTTTCTCAGCCCTGACCTACAGTAAGCCTCCTGTAGGGAAAGGTGCAGAGGAAAAAAAAAAAAAAAAAAAAAAAAGCAAGATTTGGACTCACCCCAGGAGGGCCATGGGTTGATGGCAGCCATTCCTGAGGATTAACCAGCCAGGGTCCTGCCCAGGAGCACTGCAAGTATCAGCCTAGAGACAAAGCGAAGAAAAAAAAAAAAAAAAAAAAAGGCAAAATTGGTCCAGTCTCACAAAAAGTCCAGCGAGAACAAAAACAAAGAGAACACATCCACAAAGTTAACAAGACCCCTAAGAAGCATGATAAAAACAAACAAACAAAAAAACCGCGCGCGCACACACACACAAACACACACACACACATTGTGCAGTAAGTGGAGCACAAGTAATACCAGCAATGGGGAGGCAGACAGGAGAATCCCTGGGAATTTCTGACAAGTCAATAGAGTGGAATTAGAAGCTTCCTGGTTCAGAAAGAGACCCTGTCTCAAAGCCAAGATAGAGAGCCACTGAAGAAGATACCTAATACTAACCACATAGTTATCACTGACACAGACACACTTTGGGATAAAGTGTGATCGTCTGCAAAGGTTAAAGCCAAACAACAGCCATCACCACCTGCAAGATCTTCCAGACTCAAGCCCATCGATCCCCTCTCCCCTCCCGTAGTCGCGTCAGAGACAAAAAAAAAAAAAAAAAAAAAAAAAAAAGTCTAGAGTCAGACCCCACAAATGCATGGATTCCGGGTCTTTGTGTGAGGTCCGCAACCGCTTGGTACTGAGTTTGGTACTAAGCACTGGCACACTTACAGAGAGAGACTCAGATACCCTAGGATTTGAGTCAAACAAAGCTCAAGGCAAGCAAGTTGTAAGAATCCTACACCCCCCCCCCCCCCCCCCATAACTCAAGGCAAGCAAGTTGCAAGAACCATGCACGCACACCCTAACGGGACAGCACACACACACCCTCTTGTCACTTCAAATTTAAAAGAACCTGAGCCTTTCCCAAGTCAGGTTTGACGCCCTTTACAGATCTTTGCTTGGAAGGGACCGGTTAAGAGCCTGGCTCTCCTTCAGGGCCTCCGCAACCAGGTCGCTCCAGGCGCTGGTTTCAGCAAGCTTCCCGCCTTACCTGGCTCGCGGCCACTGGCCCTGATTGCACTGCGGCTGAGCTGGCTCGGGGCTGCTGCACCGAGCGTCTGGCTTCTGTCCTGCACCGAGACAACGTCCCAGGCCTGGCCGACTCGGCCCACTAGGGCCGGCCTTTCCCAGTCTGTAGAAACAGCGCACCCAGACCCGGGACCTGGAGGGTCGAGGGCAATGGGGGCACCGAGTCGGCGAGAGAAGAGAAGGCACCCGTTGCACCCCGGCACTGAGCCAGCCCTGGCCGCAGGCGCCGCTTCTCCGTGGCCGTTCCAACGACCTGCCAGGCTCTCCGTGACAACGACATCGGTAGCCCTTCGGTCCGGAATAAGGCCTTACTTTGGCCGCGGACAATGGCGGCCGCACCCCCCAGAGTCGACCAGGACACACCGCGAGGACTATTGGGAGTTGTAGTTTCAAAGAGACGCGCTTCTCGCTGCTACCGGAAGTCGGCCAAGGCCATTTTCAGAGCCTATTCTTCCCAAGTACCGCTCTTGAAGCACCCAGACTCTTAGGTTCCGCTTGTTTCCGAGGCCTAGAAGGGCGGTGGTTCTCTCATTTGCCATCACTCCCCAGGTGATGACAGCAGGATAGTTTGGTAGGCCAGGACCTCAGTTTGAGTCTCAGTAAAATTGCAGCTCAAGCAAGGTAGCTACTTTAAAGTCGGAGCTTGATGAGGGTGAGTGATCTCTAGGAAGCACTTCCCTCAACCTTGACAAAATTGAGAACGTGGTTGTTATTATACCTTTATTTTATTTTTAGACGAAGAACATAATTCTGACTGGCCCCTTGCATATGATTGTTGGAGATTAAATTTCAATGCATGAGTTTTGGAGGTGACAAAAATATACAAACCATAATCTTTATCTTCATTTTTGTTTCCTGATGCCTTTAGATCAAATATGACATGAGAGTTCAAACTTGAACAGAGCCATCAAGTCTTATTTTGGAACGTAAATTCATATCCTGTTTTATACTGACATACTGAATTTTTTGAAACTGGCATTAAGTGATTGAATTTCATAAAATTTACCATCTTTAAAAGACAATAAAGGTTCTTTATTATCAGTCCCTGAAAATGTAAAGTGATAGCTTTGAACTAACTTTTCCCCTTTCCTTTTGTCTCTTGGTCTTAAGAAACGTCAGTTGCAAAAGGCATAGTAACTTGCAGTTTGAGACACTTCTTTGCTAGTATTTCTTGAGCAAATACATGTATCATTACTAAACCCTAAGAAACTGCAAATTTCTTTCTTCCATACAGTTACAAGAACAGAGAGATTTTCTGCACAGACTTAAAATAACAAAGTCAAAGATCTTTAGGTAGTATTAGTATAAAGAAAACAAAACAGGGTGTTTGGATTGAGATTTTGGGGAGAGGCACTCAGAGGTGGCTGGTATCCAAAAGTGATATTGTGTTCAGATCTGAAAGAAAAGAAACCACCTAGTGACTGTATGAGGAAGACATCTTTAAGCATAGAGAACAGCAAGTGTTAAGGCCTCAAAGCCAAATTGGCCTTTTCCTGTTAGAGGAGATTGGAGTCTAGGAGTAGGAGTGAAATGAGATGAGCTTCAGGGTACAGAGGCAGCATCAGGGGGTGGTGCATTAAGGTGGTTTGAGGAAACTGAGGCAAGTCCCATTGTTCTCTAAGTTGTGAACTATGGTTTGAATTTTATTCAGGTAACAAGAGGAAGCCAGTGAAGGACATGTAGAGACCTGATATGAAAATCTAAAGAGTAAGAGACTACCAATGCCAGCTCTATTATACTATACCCAGCAAAACTTTCAATCAGTAGAGATTGAGAAAAAAAGATATTATTTATTATTAGATATTTTCTTCATTTACATTTCAAATGCTATCAAAAAAGTCCCCTATACCCTACCCCCGTCCTGCTCCCCTACCCACTCACTCCCACTTCTTGGCCCTGGCTTTCCCTGTACTGGGGCATATAAAGTTTGCTAGACCAAGGGGCCTCTCTTCCCAATGATAGCCAACTAGGCCATCTTCTGCTACATATGCAGCTAGAGAATGAGTTCTGAGGGTACTGATTACTTCATATTGTTGTTCCACCTATAGGGTTGCAGACCCCTTCAGATCTTGGGTACTTTCTCTAGCTCCTCCATTGGGGGCCCTGTGTTCCATCCTATAGATGACTGTGAGTATCCACTTCTGTATTTGCCAGGCACTGGTAAAGCCTCACAGGAGAGAGCTATATCAGGGTCCTTTCAGCAAAATCTTGCTGGCATATGCAATAGTGTCTGCATTTGGTGGCTGATTATGGGATGGATTCCCGGGTGGGGCAGTCTCTGTATGGTCCATCCTTTCATTTTAGCTTCAAACTTTGTCTTTGCAACTCCTTCCATGGATATTTTATTCCCTATTCTAGGGAGGAATGATGTATTCACAAGTTGGTCTTCCTTCTTGAATTTATTGTGTTTTGGAAGTTGTATCTTGGGTATTCTAGGTTTCTGGGCTAATATCCACTTATCACTGAGTGCATATCAAGTGACTTCTTTTGTGATTGGGTTACCTCACTCACGATGATATCCTCCAGATACATCCATTTGCCCAAGAATTTCATAAATTCATTGTTTTTAATAGCTGAGTAGTACTCCATTGTGTAACTGTACCACATTTTCTGTATCCATTCCTCTGTTTAGGGACATCTGGGTTCTTTCCAGCTTCTGGCTATTATAAATAGGGCCGATATGAACATAGTGGAGCATGTGTCCTTATTACCAGTTGGAACATCTTCTGGGTATATGCCCAGGAGAGGTATTGCTGGATCTACTGGTAGTACTATGTCCAGTTTTCTGGGGGAACCTCCAGACTGACTTCCAGAGTGGTTGTACAAGCTTGCAATCCCACCAGCAATGGAGGAATGTTCCTTTTTCTCCACATCCTCGCCAGCATCTGCTGTCACCTGATTTTTTGATCCTAGCCATTCTGACTGGTGTGAGGTGGTATCTCAGGGTTGTTTTGATTTGCATTACCCTGATGATTAAGGATGTTGAACGTTTTTTCAAGTGCTTCTCAGCCTTTCACTATTCCTCGGTTGAGAATTCTTTGTTTAGCTCTGTACCCCATTTTTAATGGGGTTATTATTAATGGGAAATTTCTGGAGTTCAGCTTCTTGAGCTCTTTGTATATGTTGGATATTAGTCCCCTAGCAGATTTCGGATTGGTAAAAATTCTTTCCCAATCTGTTGGTGACCTTTTTGTCTTATTGACAGTATCTTTTGCCCTACAGAAGCTTTGCAATTTTATGAGGCCCCATTTGATCTTACAGCACAGGCAATTGCTGTTCTGTTTAGGAATTTCCCCCCTGTGCCCATATCTTTGAGGCTTTTCCCCACTTTCTCCTCTATAAATTTCAGTGTCTCTGGTTTTGTGTGGAGTTCTTTGATCAACTTAGACTTGAGCTTTGTACAAGGAGATAAGAATGGATCAATTCACATTCTTCTACATGATAACCACGAGTTGTGCCAGCACCATTTTTTGAAAATGCTGTCTTTCTTCCACTGGATGGTTTTAGCTCCCTTGTCAAAGATCAGGTTACCATAGGTGTGTGGGTTCATTTCTGGATCTTCAGTTCTATTCCACTGATCTACCTGTCTGTTGCTTTAGCAGTACCATGCAATTTTTATCACAAATGCTCTGCACTACAGCTTTAGGTCAGGCATGGTGATTCCCCCAGAGGTTCTTTTATTGCTGAGTGCTATCATAGATTTTTTGTTATTCCAGATGAATTTGCAAATTGCCCTTTCTAACTCGGTGAAGAATTGAATTGGAATTTTGATGGGGATTGCATTGAATCTGTAGATTGCTTTTGGCAGCATACCAATTTTTACTATATTAATCCTGCCAATCCATGAGCATGGGAGATCTTTCCATCTTCTGAGATCTTCTTCAATTTCTTTCTTCAGAGACTTGAAGTTCTTGTCCCCCAGATCTTTCACTTCCTTAGTTAGAGTCACACCAAGGTATTTCATATTATTTGTGAATATTATGAAGGGTGTTGTTTCCTTAATTTCTTTCTCATCCTGTCTATCCTTTGTGTAGAGAAAGGCCACTGATTTGTTTGAGTTAATTTTATATCCAGCTACTGTGCTGAAGCTGTGGGTTTATCAGGTTTAGGAGTTCTCTAGTGGAATTCTTAGGGTCACTCAATATATACTATCATATCATCTGCAAATAGTGATATTTTGACTTCGTCCTTTCCAGTTTGTACCCCATGGATCTCCTTTTGTTGTCAAATTGCTCTGGCTAGGACTTCAAGTACTATATTGAATAGGTAGGGAGAAAGTGGGCAGCCTTGTCTAGTCCCTTATTTTAGTGGGATTGCTTCCAGCTTCTCTCCATTTACTTTGATGTTGTCTACTGGTTTGCTGAATATTGCTTTTATTATATTTAGGTATGGCCCTTGAATTCCTGATCTTTCCATGACTTTTATCATGAAGGGGTGTTGGATTTTGTCAAATGCTTTCTCAGCATCTAATGAGATGATCATGTGATTTTTGTCTTTGAGTTTGTTTATATAATGGATTATGTTGATGGGTTTATGTATGTTAAATCATCCCTGCATCCCTGGCATGAACTTTACTTGGTCCTGATGGATGATCCTTTTGATGTGTTCTTGGATTCAGTTTGCAAGGATTTTATTGAGTATTTTTGCATCGATATTCATAAGGTAAATTGGTCTGAAATTTTCTTTCTTTGTTGGATCTTTGTGTGGTTTAGGTATCAGAGTAATTGTGACTTCATAGAATGAATTGGGTAGAGTACCTTTTGTTTCTATTTTGTGGAATAATTTGAGAAGAACTGGAGTTAGGTCTTCTTTGAAGGTCTGATAGAACTCTGCACTAAACCCATCTGGTCCTGGGCTTTTTTGGTTGGGAGATTATTAATAACTGCGTTTATTTCTTTAGGGTAAATGGGACTCTTAAGATGTTCCTTCTATCGCTCATATGGTCTCAGGTGATCAGGAGGTCCTGGGTGTTCTAGGGGTCCTGTGGCATGGAGAGTTCTCTGGTGCCCTAGATGTTCTAGGCTGAGTTCAAGTAGAAGATGGAGGGGCTGTCCCCAACCTGAATGGATCCCAGTTTCTAGTCAGGTGGGTTCCTTTGTCCTTGTTCCTGTTGGCACAAGACCCTCTGGGATTCTTTGGAGCTGATGTTGTGTTCCACTCACCTGTGATCCCAAGGTGATTCCAAGGTCCTGCGGTGTGGAGAGCACTCTGGAGGAAAACAAGATATTCTATGACAGAGTCAAATTTACACAATACTTATTCCCTAAATCCAGCCTTATAAGAGGTGCTCGAAAGAAAACTCCATCCCAAGAAGGCTTACAATACCCATTAAAATACAGGTAATAAATAATCTCACATCAGCAAACCAAAAGAAGAGAAACACACACACACAGACACACACACACACACACACACACACACACACACACCCCATCACCACCACTGTCAACACCACAACCACTAAATAAATAAAAATATTTATTAATATTAATCATTGTATACCTCAATATCACTGGACTCAATTCTCCAATAAAGTGACACAGGCTAAAAGAATAGATGTGAGAATAGGATCCATCCTTCTGCTGCATACAAGAAACACACCTCAACATCAAAATAGTAATTACCTCAGACTAAAACCCAGTAGCCCTTCTATGCAAATGGCAAACAGGCTGAGAAAGAAATCAGATGGGGAATACCCTTCACAACAGTCACAAATAATATAAAATATGATGATGTAACTCTAAGCAAGCAAGTGAAAGACCTGAATAATAACTTCAAGTCTGTGAAGAAAGAAATTGGAGAAGATATCAGAAAATGGAAAAATCTCCCCATGCTCATGTATTGGCACTATTAACATAGTAAAAATGGCTATCTTGCCAAAAGAATCTACAAATTCAATGTAATCCCCATCAAAATTCCAACACGATTCTTTTTTGTTTGTTTGTTTGTTTGTTTTTGGTTTTGGTTTTTTGAGACAGGGTTTCTATGTATAGCCCTGGCTGTCCTGGAACTCACTTTGTAGACCAGGCTGGCCTCAAACTCAGAAATCCACCTGCCTCTGCCTCCCAAGTGCTAGGATAAAAGGCGTATGCCACCACACCCAGCCCAACACAATTCTTTACAGATCTTGAAAGAATAGTACTTGTCTATGTAAAATAGTAATAAAAAGCTCATGATATTGGCATAAAAACAGACAGGTTGATCAATGGAATTGAATCAAAGACCAAGAAGTACACCCACATACCTTTAAAGAAACAAAACAAATAAACAAAACCAAAAAACAAACCAAAAAAAAAAAACCCAATTGATTTTTCATTAAGAAGCCAAAACTACACCATGGAAAAAAGAAAGCCTCTTTTCTTATCAAGTAGTGCTGGTCTAACAAGATGGGTGTCATGTAGATGAATGCAAATATATTCACATCTATTACCCTGCATAAAGCTCTAGTCTAAGTGGACCAAAGACCTCATCATGAAATTGATACACTAAATTTGATAGAAGAGAAAGTGGGGGAATAGCCTTGACTTCATAGGTACAGGAGAGAACTTCCTCAAGAGAACACCAACAGCTCAGGCACTAGGTAAAAATTAATAAATGGGACCTCATGAATCTTTAATGCTGCTGTAAGGAAAAGGATACAATCAATAGGACAAAATGGCAGTGTATAGAATGGGAAAAGATCTTCACCAACCCTACATCCTACAGAGAACTGAAATCTAAAATATTAAGAACTCAAGAAATTAGACATCATCGAACCAAATAACCCTGTTAAAAATGGGGTACAGTGCCAAACAGAGAATTATCAACAGAGAAATCTCTAATGGCTTGGAAACACTTAAAGAAATGTTCAGTATCTTTAGCTAGAAGGGAAATGCAAATCAAAATGACTCTGAGATTCTACCTAACACTGATCAGAATGGCTAAATTAAAAACTTAGTTGACAGAAATATAGCATAATCATCATCGGGGGACTTTATCCAGCAATTGATGGAAATAGGTGTAGAGAACAACATACAGCCAAACATTAGGTGGAGCTCAGGGAATCCCTCAGAAGAGCAGGATGAAGGATTGTAGGAGACAGAGTGGTCAAGGACACACAAGAAAACACACAGAATCAACTAACCTGATCTCAAACCACCAACCAGGGAGTCTGCATGAAATTGACCCAGGTCCTCTGCATGTATTTTGTGGATTTGTAGCTTGGTGTCCTTGTGAGACTCCTAACAGTGGAAATAGAGGATGCTCTGATTCTTTTTCCTGTTCTTTGGACCCTTTCCTTCTTACTTGGTTGCCTCATCCAGACTTAATATGAAGAAATGTGTTTAGTCCTACAGCAATGTGATATATGATGTTTGGTTGATATCCTTGTAAGGTCTGCCCATTTCTGAAAGGATAATGGATCTGGGAGACAGGGGAGATAAGGGACAGGCACTAGGAGGAGCGGAAGTAGGGGAAAACTATAGTCGGATGTAATATAGAGATTAAAATAAATAAAAAATAATAAATTAAGCAAAATGGGGTAAAACATCCAGAAAAAGTTAACAAATTCTAAGTTTGGCTAGATGCTTCATCAGATACATTTACTTGGTACACAAATCTGATGACCTGCATTTGATCCCAAGAACTCATATAAAGGTAGAAGGAGAGAACCAACTCTACAAAGTTGTCCTCTATTCCACATGGGAACCATGGCAAGTACACAGACACACACACACAGACACACACACACACACACACACACACACACACACACACACACACACTTCATATGTATACAATAGATAATTTTTATATAAAAAGATAAATTCCAAACTCTGTTACTCCAAGTGATAAATATAATTTCCTAGCATCACCATAATTCCATTCTTGAAGTTAAAAACACATTAAGAAATTGGCTCAGCAACTTAGTAAGCAAACACACCTGCTGCTAAGCCCGAGGACCTTTATTACATTCTCAAGTCCCAGTGATTGAAGAAGAAAACGTACTTCTTCCATTTCCATTTGACTTACACATATGTAGCACGGCATTTGCATATCCCCAAACATGGAAGCAAACACAGAAGGAGCACACAGAAACACATCAGTCTATCAATCAATAAATATAAAATTAAAAAGAAATAGAATATATCAGCAAAAACTCCAGTTCACCAACCTATTATATTTCAGCCTATAGTTATTTAACATCTACTTTCAATAATTTGATCTATTCTTATAAGTCAGAATATAAAGAAAGGTCACACTCTGTATTTGATTGATAATTCTTTTAAAAATACTAGCTTTATTAAGACATAATTTACATATAGTACAATTCATTCATTTACATTGTGTAATTTTCCAGATGTGGGAGCACACCTAAAATACCTACACTTAGGAGGCTGAAACAGCAAGATTGCTACAAGTTTGAAGCCAATGTGGATGTTGTGGAAAGACCCTGCCCAAAATAAATAAAAGCAGATGACAAGTAACTTGTATTAAATATATATTCACATTATCTTACAACAAATACCAAATAATTTTATTTATTTTAATTGAGTGTAAGTGGCAGTATGAGCACATGTGCTCACAGAGGCCAGACCTGTTGGATCCCTAGAGCTGTAACTACAGGTGGATATGAGCTGCCTGGCATGTGTTGTGCTGCCAACTGGAGTCCTCTGGAGGAAAAGTAAGTATTCTGAAACACTGAGCTACCTCTCCAGTCCCACAAAGTTACTTTTAGAACTTCACACCTCAGAAATAAACACTCATACTTAAGTCTTCACTCCTCCCTCCCCTCCATACAAGTCAAGAAACCTGTAGTCTAATGTGTGCCGCTATGAACCGGTTTACTTCATCAGAATATTTCATTAAGTGGAATATTAAAATATATTATTTTGATTGACTTCCTTAACTCAGTATAAGATTTTCAATACTTAACTGTATATAAAACAGTATTCTACTACTTATGTTTAATACTTATTTACAAATAATGCCATTGTCATGAGTAAGTCTTACAAAACATTCATTAACTGATAAGCATTTAGATTTATGCAACTTTTATTATATAAATAATGCTTCTCTGAAGTTTTGTTAACAGTCTTTACAGAGATGATTTATTTTTCTTGAGTATATATCGAAAAGTGAGATTGCTCAGTCACATGATAAGTCTCTGAAGGAATTGTCAGTGAAAGGTTCAATCACCAGTACTCCTACTCTCATAAACAAACAAACAAACAAACAAACAAACCTCAAAAAAAACCCCAAACCCAAAACCCCCAAATCAACCAAACAGATTATCAGATCAACAACTGCCTGTCAATTTTACACACCCTCAGCAGCCCTTGACATTATCATCATCATTGCTTCATCTCCATTTTCCCACCTTTGCGTTGATGTTTTGTATATATGCATGTGAGGAGTGTGCTGTGGTTTACAAGCAGATGTCTGAGAAAAAAAAACAGTGATGCCATTTCACTACATCTACCATGTGTGTCCTAGGATCACACACAAATTGCCATGCTTACTGACAAGCGTTTTTACCCACTGAACAATATTCTAAGCTCACCTTTCCAAGTTTCTTAACTGTGATGACTTTTAGCAATACATATGGAGAGAATAGTCAGTGACATCTATAAACCCATTCTAAACCCAATAGTCACTTGTTTTGTTCTAAGTATCTCAGTTTAATCTTGATCTGTCTTTTAAATATCTTTTGCTCCACATACAAACAGTGAGCTGAAATCATTCACTTGGTCTTGATGACTCCCCTGAGGACTAGATCTTGAGGCTTTTTGATTTGGGGACATGCATTCTCTGGGGCATCTCACCCTTCTTTTCTTGCTGTACCTGGTGGTCTTGCCTTAGCCAGGCAGGGGTGTTCTTTTCAGGTTTCAGCAAGATGATGTAGCACTTGGGGATGAAGATGCCACCCAGAAGCCCAGCAGTGGAGGCCAGGATGGAAAAGATCTCTACAGCCACAGTGAACTTTCCCCGGGCACTGTGGTACAGGGGAAGGAAGGCTGTCCAGACACTGCAGAAAAGCAGCATTCTGAAGGTGAGGAACTTGGTCTCATTGAAGATATCTGGAAGGCCCCTGGCTAGAAAAGCCACAGAGAAGGTACCCCCTGCCAGGAAACCCAAGTAGCCCAGCACACAGAAGAAGGTGGCACCAGAGCCTTCCTGGCACTGGATGACAATGTGCCGGGGCTCTGAGATCATATCCCTTTCTGGGAATGGTGGGGGAAGTCACCAACCACACCCCACAAAGAACAACTTGTATTAAGGAAGCAATGAGGACCACTGAGGTTGAAGCACTGGGGCTAAGGCATACCTGGATCCTGCTCCCTGGCCTGGTGACTCTGAAGGCCAAGACCACTGTGAGAGTCTTGGCCAGAACAGAGGAGACAGCCACTGTGAATACCACAGCAAAGGTGGTCTGACGGAGGAGGCAGGTGGTGACAGTGGGTCTCCCCAGGAAGAGCAAGGCACACAGGGCACACAGGGAAAGAGATATCAGGAGGAAGTAGCTGAGAGTTCTGTTGTTGGCTCTGACCACAGGTGTGTCTCGATGCTTCAGGAATACTCCAAGAACCAGGACAGCCAGACCAGTCAGCAAGAGTGCCACCAAAGCCAAAATGAATCCCAATGGTTCCTCAAAGGCCAGGAAGATCTCTGTTCTGGGCAGGCAATGGTCTTTGGTATGACTCGAGTACTGCTCCTTGGGGCACAGAAGGCATCTCTTCATGTCTATGGGAGACACAAGGACACAATATCTGTAATACAATAGGAACCACACTAGCTCTAAAGGAATGTGTCCTAAGTGCTAATTGTTCTTGCAAGTTTTTCATGAATTAATGTATTTATGACTTATTATTGACGTCCAGGTTAGAATTGGTAATATTACATGCAGAGGCACAAAGAGAAATTTGTACACTCTCTCTTTCTCTGTATATATATATATATATATATGTTTTATTCGAGGGTTTTGTTTTTGCCTTAAAACTATGTCTCCTGTAACTCAGCCTGGCCTTGTACTGGTTGAGTCTCAGATTACCTTGAATTTCTCAGCCTCCTTCCCTACCCTCTTAAGTGTTGTGGTTAGAAAAACTGTACTACTATACATAACTTATGTGAGTTGTGTTGTATGTCTGCATGCTTGTATGTTCATACACATGGATGCACATGGAGACCAGAGATTATCATCAGATATTGTTTCTCAATCATTTCCCCTACATTATTACTTTTTAATCAAACTTATTTATTTTATTTTGTTTATATACTACATATTTATTCATTGTGTATACATTGTATGTATGTGTGTGAGCTCAGGCATACCTTGGTGTGCCTTTGCAGGTCAGGACAACTTTCAGGAATTTAGTCCTATCCTTCCACTATGTGAGTCTCAGGAGATGAACTCAGGTTGTCAAAGTTGACAGAGAGTGTTTGAACCCATTTCAGTTGTCTCAACAAATATGTTGAGTATGTTCAAATATTATATATATATATAATATGGAATGATTTACTTTATTTAATTTGTTGAGTGATTTGTCTGTCTGTATGTATTGTATGTATGCATATTATGTATCCTGGTAACTGCAGAATTCAGAAGATGTCATTACATTCTTTGTAACTGGAGTTACAGATGGTTATGAGCCACCATGTGGGTGCTCCTAACTGCTGAGCCATCTCTAAAGACCCTCTCTTTATTAGTTGTTGAGACAGGATCTCCAACTGAACCTGGAGACCACACTGCCCAGTCACAAGAATCTTCTCTTATGTGAACTTTTTAGTGCTTAATTTTTCTCTCCAATAGAAAAAGTTATCTTAACAAATGTTTTAGCCTGAATTATACCCTCCAAATTAATTTTTAAAAATCCTTTTCCTCGGTATCTCAAAATGGGATTGTATTTCACGATAAGTCAGAGGGACACATGCATACACACATATCTCCCCTCCATATCCTTCAGGAAAAAAACATCCTGGGGACAACTTGGCTTTGCATTTCAGCATGTAAAGGAGTAGGTTCTGTATAAGAACAGCCCAGAATATGGTGGTCTGTTGCCATTCAACCTCTGAGATGAACCCAGCTAATACAGAGAAAGAAGGAAGTCACACAGAACAACCATGATGCAATACTACTTAAAAGAGTTTGAAAAGCAAGTGAAATTCACCAGTCTGCATGGAAGTCAAGTGTTTTTATAAGGTCTGTAGACACTTGTGGAAGTAGCTTATGCCATGGTTCTTTTTATTTTTTATGTTTTTCATTTTTTCAAGACAGGATTTCTCTGGGTATTGCCTTGGCCATTCTCAGACTCACTCTGTAGACCAGGCTGCTTTCAAACTCACTTATAAAGATGAGATAGACTCTGCTCCCAGTGCTGGGATTCAAGGCCTGCAGCACTCTTACCCAGTGACACTATGTTTATTGATATGGGGCCAAAGGGTAAGCAGTGTTTGCTATTGGACATTTCATTGGGCTGTGCAATTATGGATCATTCACTTGTCCTACTCAGTAAAGCACTTCATTATTCACTTATCCTATTTAATAAAGCACTTACTTAAGACCAATTATAAGAGTAGCATTCTCTTTTTTGTGGAATAGTTTGAAGAATATTGGCTCTTCTTTGAAAGTCCAATAGAATTCTATACAAACACTATCTGGCCCAGGGCTTTTTTGGGGGGAGGGGGAGTTGGGAGAATTTTAATGACTGCTTCTATTTCTTTATGTGTTATGGGAGTATTTAAGTAGTTTATCTGGTCTTGGTTTAACTTTAACTTTGGTTAGTGTTATCTGTCTAGAAAATCCATTTCATTAAGATTTTCCAATTTTGTGGAGTACAGTCTTCTGAAGTAAGACCTAACAATTCTCTGAATTTCCTCAGTGTCTGTTGTTAGGGTTCCCCTTTCATTTCTGATTTTGTTTATTTGGATATACTCACTGTCTTTTGGTTAGTTTGGCTAAGCGCTTGTTTATCCTCTTGGTTTTCTCAAAGAACCAGCTCTCGGTTTCATTCTTTGTGTTGTTTTCTTTGTTTCTAAGTGATTGATATTAGCCGTGATTTTGATTATTTCCTGCCTTCTACTCTACTTTGGTGTGCTCAAGTCTTTCTTTTTTCTAGAGCTTTCAGGTATACTTTTAAATTGCTAGTGTGAGAACTTCCTGATTTCTTATTAAGGCACTTAGTGATATGAATATTTCTCTTAGCATTGCTTTCATTGTGTCCCATAAATTTGGGTATCTTGTGCCTTTATTTTCATTGAATTCTAGAACTCTTTAATTCTTTCTTTTTTTCCATGTCCCAGAGAGTAGAGAGTAGAGAGTAGAGAGTAGAGAGTAGAGAGTAGAGAGTAGAGAGTAGAGAGTTGTTCAATTTCCATGAGTGTGTAAGTTTTCTTGTGTTTTGTTGTTGAAGTCCAGCTTTAAACTGTGATGGTCTGAGAAGATACAGGGCATTATTTTGATTTTCTTATACCTGTTGATGCTTGCTTTGTTACCAAATATATGGTCAACTTTGGAGAAGGATCCATGAGGTGTTGAGAAGAAGGTATATTCTTTTGTGTCCAGGTGAAATATTCTATAGGTTTCTGTTAGGACCATTTGATTCATAATATCTATTAGTTCTGTTATTTCTCATTAGTTTTTGTCCAGATGACCTGTCAATTGCTGAGAGTAGGCTATTGAAGTCTCCTACTATTAATGTGTGGAGTTCAATGTGTGATGTAAACTTTAGCAGTATTTATTTTACAAATGTGGGTGTCATTGTGCTTGGGGCATAGACATTCAGAACTGAGATATTACCTTGGTAGATTTTTTTTTTCCTTTCATGAGTAAGAAATGTCCTTACATGTCTCTTTTGATTAATTCTGGTTGAAAATCTATTTTATTAGATATTAGAATGGCTACTCCAGCTTGTTTCTTGAGTCCATTTGCTTTGAAAATATTTTTCCAGCCTTTTACTCTTAGGTAGTAGTTATCTTTAATGTTGAAGTGTATTTCTTGCATGTAGCAGAATGATGGATTCTATTTTCACATCCATTTTGTTATTCTGTGCCATTTTTTGGGGGGATTGAGTTCACTGATGTTGATAGATATTAATGACAAGTGATTGTTATTTCCTGTTATTTTGATGTTGGTAGTGTTAGTATGTTTGTGTGTGTGTGTCTGTGTATATGTGTGTCTATGTGTGCTTCCCTTGTTTTTGCAAGTATGGAATTACTTATTTCCTGTATTTTCTTAGATGTACTTACCCTCCTTGGGTTGTATTTTCTATAGGGCTGAATTTGTGGATAGATTTTCTTTTAATTTGGCTTTGTCTTGAAGTATTTTGTTTTCTCCATCTATGGTGATTGAGTGATTTGCTGGGTAGTCTAGATTGGCATCCAACAGAATAAACTAAACATGGACTCTTGGGCTTTTAGAGACTTGAACCAACAACCAAAGAACATACACGGACTGGATCTAGGGCTCCTTGTACTTATATAGCAGATACGCAGCTAGGTTTTCATGTGGTCCTGAACAACTGGAGTGAGAGATATTCCAAAAGCTATTGCCTATACATGAGATATGTTCTTGTAGCTGGGCTACCTTGTGTGGCCTCAGTGGGAGAGGATGTGTATAGCTTACAGAAACTTGATATGACATGGTAGGGGCATACCCAGGGAGACCCCACCCACTCTGAGGAGAAGGGAATGGTGGAAGGATTGTGGGAGAGGGTGACTGGGAGGAAGAGGGCAGTGAATGAGATGAAAAGTGAATAAAAATAATAAATAAAAATAAAATTAAATAAAAATAGTAACATGCTCAATGGTGCTCCTTCCTAATGTCCACATAAAGCAGAGATTGTGTAACATCTCAGTAGATGGGCGCAGTGGTTTTTACCTCAGTAGATGAGAATTATCCCTATAGCCCATATATTTGAATGTTTGATTTCTAGTTGATAAACTGCAGGTGGTGGATTGTTGGTGTTTCTGACTGTGGTCTTTGAGGGTTCAAAATTCCAGACCATGCCCACTCTCTACATCTCTGCCCCTGCAGATAACTCTTATCTACTGAGATAACCACTGTGGCCTGTGGATCAGCATATAAGCTCTCAGTTACTGCTGTAGTACCATGCCTGCCTGCCTGTTGCAGTGTTTCCTGTTGTGATGGTCATAGATACAGCCTCTAAACTTTAAGTAAACCCCCAGATCAATGCTCTTATTTTAGAAGCTATCTTGGTCATAGTTTACTTGCACAGCAGTAGAACAGTAACTAAGACAATGGAGAAATACAGCAGGCTCACAGTGCCCAGTTTGTCCTTCAGATCCCAAGTCCATATGCCCTTACCTCTTTGGTCTGCAAACTGTCCCTCAGGGCATGGTCTGCAATCAAAACAGCAGTGGGGGGCTCCCAGTCTGGGCACTTGGCTGAATCCTGGAAGGCAGCTTTCACTGCAGACAGAGGTGGGCACCTAGTAACAGTGAGCATAGTGTCATTGTGACTCTCCAGGAAATCATGCTTAGCCTCACTCTGAGAAGCAGAACAGAACAGTTTCCTCTCAGCCTACTAGATGAGATGCCCTGCAGAAAACATATGTATCCTAAGAGAGATGCTAGACTGCAGAAGTACCATTGTATGTAATTGGAGAAGGGCTACATATAGCTTCCTTGGCTAATGACTTCAAAGACTTAGCTAAACAGTCTTCCAATCTCTCTGTGGCACCTAAATCAACAATTGAAGGTACAGGGCTACAGAGATGGCTAAGCTTTCAGAAGTATATACTGCTCTCTCTGAGCAGCAGGGTTCAATTCTCATCACCCACAGAGCACCTTACACTGTAACTCCAGTTCCAGAGGATCCAATTCCATCTTCTGACCTCTGTAGACACCAGGTGTACACATAAGATGTATGCAGGAAAATATGCATACATGCAAAATAAACTTGAAAAGAAACTGTAATATAGTCAGACATTACAGAAGCACTGCCATGTCCTTCTGTCAGGTCAGCCTGCTTGTCTCAGTTACTCAGGAAACCATCATTTTCTCTCTCTCTCTCTTTCTCTCTTTCTTTCTTTCTCTCTTTCTTTCTTTCTTTCTTTCTTTCTTTCTTTCTTTCTTTCTTTCTTTCTTTCTCTTTCTTCCTTCCTTCCTTCCTTCCTTCCTTCCTTCCTTCCTTCCTTCCTTCCTTTCTTTCTTTCTTTCTTTCTTTCTTTCTTTCTTTCTTTCTTTCTTTCTGAAATAGCCCATAACCTGGAAATGCTTCCCTTGCAACTCTTGGCTTTCTTTCTGTTTCTCTGAAGTTCCCTGCAGCCTTGTGATTGCTTTCTGGACTCCATGCCTAACTCAGAAGGCATGGCTGTCTCAGTTCCTTTTCCCCATCTCCCTCCTTTGTGAAGCTGTTGAGATTTATAGTTTGACTGTCCTGTTTGTTATTTTTGCATATATACTCTAATAATTAAGCATCCTTGAGCTTCAGAAAGAGAAAATTTACAGGTAGTAACCTTTAACACCTTAGCACAGACATAGACACACAGACACACACAGACACACAGACACACAGACACACAGACACACACAGACACACAGACACACACACACACACACACACACACACACACACACACACACACACACACAGGCACATACCCACACATGCATACCCCCACTTCCAGTAGAGACCTACAAAGGCTGCCTCAGTTTCTTTTAGCATACTCCCAACTCTAGACAAGGATTATCAGAAGGGCAGTGAAGATCTCTGAGATCTCTGCCATAAAAGAAGAGACTAAAACAATTTCCCAGTGCAAGCACATTAAAAGGTATTCCATAAGAGTCCTCTGAATACTTAGCATGTGTCTATGAATCAGAATCTCATTCTGATGAAGAAATCCTTAAGTTCACCATTGACTGGAGATGCCACCAGGACAAATTTAGAGGAAGTTGCAGAAGGAGGGGGATTCTTTGTCCACTGGTATAGTACAGGAAGCTGAAGCATTTCTATGCAGCAGATTACATACATAGATATGCCTATCTCAAAACAGCTGATTTATTAACATTTGTTAATAAGTGTTAACATTTAAATCTCAAGTTATTTCCCAAAGTCTTGTGTATTTTGGACCACTGATTAACAGAAGGTAGATTTTTGAAGAATATTTGGATCTTGATGCATCTGATATAATCAATGGGTCAATTCCTTAGTAGACTCATAATTTGATGAACTATTGTAGGTAGAAATAGGATATGGGATCTAATTGGTGGAAGAGAGAACAGGGGCTATGCACTAGTAAGATCTAAGTTGTTTATGTATCTAATCTATCTATAGCCTCACCTCCCACTTCCTTGGTCCCATGAATGGGGAAACTTCCACCACACATCCCTGCTGCCAAGACAGGGATTTTCTTAACCACACACACTCAAAGCAATGGATCCATCTGGCTTGGCCTTCCATGAGTCAATAAAAAACCTTTCCTCACTTCATACCATGAAGTATTTGTTATGATTGAGAACATCTAACACAGCAAGTACCCACAGAGTGTCTGCTGAGTCCATTTCTCAGGTGACCCATGGGACGGTGTCTGGTTTAGTGGGTCACTATCTTACTTTTCATTGATCAGGTCCTGAACACAGACAATGAAAATATTCTCAAAAGATCACCAGGTATAGATTCTGATCCTACTTTGGGAGTCTAGTATGTTCTTGCCCCCATTTTACACAAGTATGCATTGTGTAATTATGTGTATGTGTGTTTTTACATCTATATGTGATTATGTGCATGTATGTATGAGTGCATGTAGAGGCCCAAGGATAATGTTGGGAATCACCCTCCATTGTTTTTCCACTATGCACACTGATGCACAAAGTAAAACCCTGAGATAACTGATATGGTGAGTTTTACTTGCTGGCTTTTTTGGGCATCTCCTTGTCTCCAACTTCCAAGAATAAAATTACAGGTGGACCACACTGCCCAATCCACATATACAAGTGTTCTAGAGACCTAATGTCTGGATAGCAAACACTTTAACTGCTAAGCTATCTCTCTAACTCCAGATCTGATATATGTATATTCACTGGTGAGTGAGTATCATTCAGAGAATGCTCTTTTATGAGGTAAAGAACATAGTCAGTTATAATTGACTGGCCCTTTCTAGAGTGGCATCTGCTTACACAGAGATCAAGAACCCTGGACTTTGAATTTTTCTGTGACTTTATCACGGTAACACACAAGAGTCATCTCTGCATCTAGGCAACTTACTTGGATATCCTCCTTCAAATGGACCATCATTTTGTTCTCTGAAGAGGCTTGAGGGTCTATGATGCCTACATGAACCAAGTGGAATATGCCCTTGGGGATCTTCTGTCCTTGGAGAATGTCAAATTTTGACACCAAATCTCCATTGGCATCAAACGTAATTTCAACTCCATCAGGAGACTTGAAGTGAACCTTTCTGAGGGCATGAAGCAGCTGAGGAAGAATGGGAAATATTGTAGAATGGTCATGGCCAGTACCCAGGGAATTATTCAAAATTCCACAGGCCATTCACCTCTGCAATGGTACAAAGCCTCTTCATCTTAGGGCTGGCCCCAGTGGCCAGTAGGTATAAGGGGGCTTAAGGATGTGTGATATTTTCAGAGACTCACAAACATGTTCTAGCTTTTATAAAGTAATCATTCATAATAATTAACTCAGATATTTTAACCAGCCTCTCTCTCTCTCTGTCTCTCTGTCTCTCTGTCTCTGTCTCTGTCTGTCTGTCTGTCTGTGTCTGTCTCTCTCTCTCTCTCTCTCTCTATATATATATATATATATATCACACACTTTAGGCGTGTCAGAGGACAGCTATCAGTTGTGTTCTCTCCTTATGCTGCCATATGTTATTCAGGAGTCTAACCTAGGCTTGGGTACAAATTCCATTATCATCTCACCAGCCTTAAATTTATATCCCAAACATCACAATGTGGTATTATTTCCAGGGTCTCATTTGACTCTTTACTACTGGCTTCAAACTTCCCATCAAAACTCTTTAGACACCAAACCATAGTAAGACTTCCACAGACTGGCCCCAGACCACCTAGGTCCCCTAATCACTCTGACCTATGTGGCACATTCCTTTAGTACTCATGTGGCTCTTCTTTTTTGTTACCATTCTAGGGTGTTGATACATGCTATCCCTGCCATATGCAATGCTATTACTTTTTCACATGGTGAAATTTCTCATTTTCTATTTGGAACTCAGATATTTCCTGAAAGAGAGAATTTCTCAGACCATACGCAATCCTTTCCTTGCTTCTCACTCCTTCTACTTTACATTTTTTCATAGATTACCGACAGTAACCACCAGCCTCCTTTTGTTTGTTTTGAGACACTATCTTGCTGTGTAGTTTAGATTGGCATTGAACCTGATTCTCTTGCCTTGACTTCCTGTGTGCTAGGATGACAGGCTTGGATCACTAAGCCAGGTGTCATGTAATTTCTAATCAGTCACTCTCAGCCAAAAATGCCAACAACTATCACTGTATATCTGGCTCAGATGTATCTTTGCCAGGCACACAGTAGAGACTCAAGTCACCTGAAGGAAGCTAATTAAAACACCCCCCTCCTAGGCCACCAATCTTAACGTGTTTACTCTCAGTGGATTGCAGAAGATAGACAAATAGAGATAGGGTGGAGTCAAAAAGAAAAAAAAACATTATATAAATGTATGAAATTGGTATCCCCTCTGCCCGAACACCATCTTCCGTCTGACTTGTACCTCCACCAGGAGCAGATTGGTGTGCTTGCCTTTCTCCAATACCCCATAGCATGCATGTCTCTCAGGAGGTCTGCCACAACCAGAGACATAGGTAAGACCCCCACCTCAACATTCATGTCAGATAGAACCCCCACAGAGCCCAGCAGATGTGGGATTAGTCCTGTCTGCCTGAGCACCACCTTTTTTCTGGACCGCAACCTCACTATGGGGTATAAGAGAGGGGCAGGCATGTCACTCTGCCCTCTCTTACACCCCATAGTCTGCCTGTCTCCCAGGAGGCCAGACATAACCAGGGACACAGGAGGTTCACCCTAACTAGAGATACAGGAGGAATGCTATAACCAGGTATACAGGAGGCCCATTATAACCAGAGACAGTACTGTCTGACTCCCAGAAGGCATGATTTAACCCATCTCACCCATGCCTTCAAGGAGGTAGACTATAGTCAGAGAAACCCAGGCCAGTTAATACCAGAGACAAACAGATGGTAAGAGGCAAGAACAAGAACATGAGAAACAGAAGCCAGTATAATTTGGTGCCATCAGAACCCAGTTCTCCTACCACAGCAAGCCATGGGTACCCTAGGACACATGAAAAGCAAGATTCTGACCTAAAATCCCATCTCATAAAGATGATTTATGCCTTTTTGGAGGATATAAATAACTCCTTTATAAAGAAAAACAGAAAAAGACAGCCAAACAGGTAGAATCCTTTAAAGAGGAAACAAATAAATTCCTTAAAGAAATACAGGAAAAGACAAACAAACAGGTGAAGAAATCGAACAAAACAGCCCAAGACCTAGAAATGGAAATAGAAACAATAAAGAAGAGGGATGCAGGAACCCCTGTTAGGCCAGTGACACAGGTTCCTTCTTGTCTGAGCCTGTGCTCTGAATGGACCTTGGGGGCTGGCTCTACACCCAGTCCCACAACACCCAGAGGAAGCTCAACTTCCAGGTGCTCTAACATGCCCAGGATCAGAGGTGAGGAGGCCACAACATCAGCCACAACACCTGGAGTAACTGAGTCCCCAGAATCCAGGAACACAGGAACCTCTGCCCAAACAGTGGCACAGATTCCTTTCAGTTTGAACTTGCACCAGGAGCAGAATTTGGGCGCTGGCTCTGCACCCAATCCCACAACACCCTGAAGAAGCTCCACTCCCAGGTGCTCTAACATACCCAGGATCACAGGATCACAGGATTACAGAGGAAACTCAATGCCCAGAAATTCAGATACACCCAGGATCACTGGAGCTGTGACATACTCAAGATCGGAGCTGAAGTCACAACATCTTTCCTAAAACCCAGAGAAACTGGGACCCCTGCTCCAGGAACCAGGGAAACACAAACCTCAGCCCAGCCATAGTCATGGGTATCTTCCAGCTTGTACCTGTGCCCAGACCAAATCGGCTCTGGCTCCCCAGTCACTCCTGCAACACCCAAAGAAAATTTGACTCAGAAGAGCTCTGACACAACAGGATCTCAGGATCATAGGATCCCAGAATCTCAGGATGCCAGAGAGAGCTGGACTCTGAGGAGTTCTGATAAAACCAGGATCACAAGTGCTCCAGTCAGAGGCAGCAAGGGCAGGTAGCAGGAGAGATAACCAGATGGTAAAAGGCAAGTGCAAGAACATAAGCAAGAGAAACCAAGGCTACGTGGCACCATCAGAACCTAGTTCTCCCAACACAGTAAGTCTTGGATACCCCATCACACTGGAAAAGCAAGATTCAGGTTTAAAAATCACTTCTCATGATGATGATAGAGGACTTTAAGAAGGACATAAGTAACTCCCTTAAAGAAATACAAGAGAACACAGATAAACAGGTAGAAGACATTGAAGAGGAAACACAAAAAATCTTTTAAAGAATTACAGGAAAACACAAGCAGACAGGTGAAGAAATTGAACAAAACCATCCAGAATCTAAAAATGAAAAGAGAAACAATAAAGAAATCACAACTTTGGAGTTAGAAAACCTAGGAAAGAGATCAGGAGTCATAGATTCAAGCATCACTAAGAGAACAGAAGAGATAGAAAAGAGAATGTCAGGGGCAGAAATATCATAGAAAACATTAACACAACAGTCAAAGAAAATGAAAAATGAAAAAAGATTCTAACCAAAAACATCTAGGAAATCCAGAACAAAATGAGAAGACCAAACTTAAGGATAATAGGTATAGAAGACAGTGAAGATTCCCAACTTAAAAGGCCAGTAAACATCTTCAATAAAACTATAGAAGAAAACTTCTATAATTTCCCTAACCTAAAGAGATGCCCATAAACATACAAGAAGCTTATAGAATTCCAAATAGATTGGACCAGAAAAGAGATTTCTCCCATCATGTAATAGTCAAACCATCAGATGCATAAAACAAAGAAAGAATATTAAAAGCAGTAAGAGAAAATGTCAAGTAACATATAAAGGCAGACCTATCAGAATTACACCAGTCTTCTCAACAGAGTCTATGAAAACTAGAAGATCCTGGGCAGATGCCATTAAGACCCTAAGAGAACACAAATGTTCTACTATACCAGGCTACTATACCCAGTAAGACTCTCAATTACCATAGATGGAGAAACCAAGATATTCCATGACAAAAACAAAGTTACACAATATCTTTTTCAACAAATCCAGCCCTACAAAGGAAAATAGATGGAAAATGCCAAAGCAAGGAGTGAAACTACATCCTAGAAAAGGCAAGAAAGTAATCTTCTTTCAACAAACCCAAAAAAGATAGCTACACAAACATAAAAATAACATAAAAAATAACAGGAAGTAACAATTACTATTCCTTAATATCTCTTAACTTCAATAGACTCAATTCCCCAGTAAGAAGATGTAGAGTAACAGACTGGATATGTAAACAGGACCCAGAATTTTGCTGCATATAGCAAATGCACCTCAGTGTCAAAGACAGACACTACCTCAGAGTAAAGGGCTGGAAAACAATTTACCAAGCAAACGGTCCCAAGAAACAAGCTAGAGTAGCCATTCTAATACCAAATAAAATCAAATTTCAACTAAAAGTTATCAAAAGAAAGAGCAATCCGCAAAATTATTTGGAATAACAAAACAAACAAACAAGCAAAACAAAACAACAAAACAAAACAAACAAAAAACCTAGGATAGTAAAAAGAACTTCTGGGGGAATCACCATTCTTGACCTCAAGATGTACTACAGAGCAATAGTGATTAAAAACTGCATTGCATTGGTACAGTGACAGGCAGGTAGATCAATGGAATACAATGGAAGACCCAGAAATGAACCCACACACCTATGGTCACTTGATATTTGACAAAGGAACTAAAACAATCCAGTGGAAAAAAAGACAGCATTTTCAACAAATGGTGCTGGCACAACTGGCAGTTAACATGTAGAAGAATGAAAATCGATCCATTCTTATCCCCTTGTACTGAGCTTAAGTCTATGTGGATCAAGAAACTCCACATAAAACCAGAGATACTAAAACTAATAGAGGAGAAAGTGGGGAAAAGCCTCGAAGATATGGGCACAGGGGAAAAATTCCTGAATAGAACAGCAAAGGCTTGTGCTATAAGATCGAGAATTGACAAATGGGACCTCATAAAATTGCAAAGCTTCTGTAAGGCAAAAGACACCATCAATAAGACAAAAAGGCCACCAACAGATTGGGAAAGGATCTTTACCTATTCTAAATCAGATAGGGGACTAATATCTAATATATATAAAGAACTGAAGAAGGTGGACTCCAGAAAATCAGATAACCCCATTAAAAATGGGGCTCAGAGCTAAACAAAGAATTCTCACCTGAGGAATACCAAATGGCTGAGAAGCACCTGAAAAAATGTTCAGCATCCTTAATTATCAGGGAAATGCAAATAAAAACAACCCTGAGATTCCATCTCACACCAGTCAGAATGGCTAAGATCAAAAAATTCAGGTGACAGCAGATGCTGGCGTGGAGGTGGAGAAAAAGGAACATTCCTCCATTGCTGGTGGAATTGCAAGCTTGTACAACCACTCTGGAAATCAGTCTGGCGGTTCCTCAGAAAATTGGACATAGTACTACCTGAGGATCCAGCAATACCTCTCCTGGGCATATATCCAGAAGATGTTCCGACTGGTAAGAAAGACACATGCTCCACTATGTTCATAGCAGCCTTATTTATAATAGCCAGACGCTGGAAGGAACCCAGATGCCCCTCAACAGAGGAATGGATACAGAAAATGTGGTACGTTTACACAATGGAGTACTACTCAGCTATTGAAAAGAATGAATTTATGAAATTCCTAGGCAAATGGATTGTCCTGGAGGGCATCATCCTGAGTGTGGTAACTCAATCACAAAAGAACTCACATGACATGTACTCACTGATAAGTGGAAATTAGCCCGGAAACTTAGAATACAAGTTTCAAAGATACAAGATACAAAGCATATGAAATTCAAGAAGAACGAAGATCAAAGTGTGGACACTTTGCCCCTTCTTAGAATTGGGAACAACATACCCATGGAAAGAGTTACAGAGACAAAGTTTGGAGCTGAGACAAAAGGATGGACCATCTAGAGACTACCATATCTGGGGATCCATCCCATAACCAGCTGCCAAACGCAGACACCATTGCATATACTAGCAAGATTTTGCTGAAACGACCCTGATATAGCTGTCTCTTGTGAGACTATGCTGGGGCCTAGCAAACACAGAATTGGATGCTCACAGTCAGCTATTGATGGATCACAGGGCCCCCATGGAGGAGCTAGAGAAAGTAACCAATGAGCTAAAGGGATCTGCAACCCTATAGGTGGAACAACAATATGAACTAACCTGTACCCCTGGAGCTCGTGCCTCTAGCTTCATATGTATCAGAAGATGGCCTAGCCGGCCATCAGTGGAAAGAGAGGCCCATTGGTCATGCAAACTTTATATGCCTTAGTACAGGGGAACGCCAGGGCCAAGAAGTGGGAGTGGGTGGGTAGGGGAGTGGGGGGGGAGGGTATGGGGGACTTTTGGTATAGCATTGGAAATGTAAATGAGGAAAATACCTAATAAAACATTTTTAAAAATCACAAATAGAGGCACCCCTGGAGATGGAAAAGCTAGGAAAGAGATCAGGAAGTATAAATGCAAGTACCACCAACAGAATACAAGAGATAGAAGAGAGAATCTCAGGTGTAGAATATACTATAGAAGATATCAATACACCAGGCAAAGAAAATACAAAGTGTAAAAAGCTCTTAAAAGACTAAACCTAAGAATATTGGAATAGAAGAAGGTGACGATTCCCAGCTCAAAGGCCCAGAAAACATCTTCAACAAATTCATAGAAGAAAATCTCACTAATCTAAAGAAAGAGATGGCTGTAAATGTATAAAAACTTACAGAACACAAATAGATTATACCAGAAAAAAATCCTTCCATCACAACACAATTTTCAAAACACAAAATACACAGAATAAAGAAAGATGAATATTAAAATTCATAAGAGGAAAAGGCTAAGTAATGTATAAAGGCACATCTATCAGAATTATACTAGATTTCTCAATGAAGATTCTAAAAGCCTGAAGATCCTGCAAAGATGTCATACAGGCCCTAAGAGAACAAAAATGCCAGCCCAGGCTACTATACCCAACAAAACTCTCAATCACCATAGATAGAGAAATCAAGATATTCCATGACAAAACCAAATTTAAATAATATCTTTCTACTAATCCAGCCTTATAGATGATACTATAAGGAAACTCCAGCCGAAGGACAGTAACTACACCCAAGAAAACAAAAGAAATTAATCATCCCACAACAACCCCTGACCCCAAAAGAGAAACACACACATAATACCACCTCGAAGAACAAAGTTAACAGGAACTAACAATCATTGGTCTTTAATATTTCTCAACATCAATGCACTTAATTCCCCAATAAAAAGACACATAAGTAGACAGGATAAGTAAACAGGACCCAACATTTTGTTGCATATGAGAAACACCTCAGTGACAATGGACAGCCAATACCTCAGAGTAAAGCATTGGAAAAAAGTTTTTCAAGCAAATGTCCCCAAGAAGGAAGCTCAACTTTCAACCAAAATTTTTGAAAAGGTACAGAGAAGAATACATTATACTCATCAAAGAAAAACCCACCAAGATGAAGTCTCAATTCTGAACATCTGTGCCCCAAATGCAAGAGTGCTCACATTCATAAAAGAAACCTTAGTAAATCTCGAAACACATGTTGAACCTCCCAATAGTAGTAGGAGACTTCAACACCTCACTCTTACCAATGGACAGATCACCGAAAGAGAAACTAAAAAGATGCATAGTGAAACTAACAGACGTTATGAATGAAATGGATTTAACAGATATTTATAGAACATTTCACTATAAAACAAAAGAATATACCTTCTTCTCAGCACCTTATAGAACCGTCTCCAAAATTAATCATGTAATCATATACAAAACAAGCCTCAACAGATACAAGAAGATTGAAATAATCCCATGCATTCTATCAGATCACCATGAACTAAGTATGGACTTCAATAACAACAAAAACAGCAGAAAGCTCACATACTCATGAAAACTGAACAACTCTCTATCAATGATAACTTAGTAAGGGAGGAAATAAATTAAAGCCTTTCTAAAATTCAGTGAAAATGAAGACAGCATGTCCAAACTTATAGGAAACAACGAAAGCAGTTAAACACTGAGGAAAATTCATAGCACTGGGTGCCTTCATAAAGAAATTGGAGAGATCTTATACTAGCCACTTAACAGTAGAAATGAAAGCTCTAGAGCAAAAAGAAACAAACACATCCAAAAGGAATAGGCAGAATGAAATAGTCAAACTCAGGGCTGAAGTTAACCTATTAGAAACAAAGAGAGCAACACAAAGAATCAACAAAATCAACAGCTTGTTCTTTGAGAAAGTGAATAGAATAGAGAAATCCTTAGCTAAACTAATTAAAAGACATAGAGCAAGTATCCAAATTAACAAAATCAAAAAGGGAAAGGGAGACATAACAACAGAAACCTAGGAAATTTTTAAAAAATCAGATCTTACTACAAATGCCTATACTTGACAAAACTGGGAAACTAGACAAAATGAATGACTTTGTAGACAGATGTAATGTACCTAAATGTACATTAAATCAAGATCAAGAAAACTATCTAAACAGTCCCATAACATCTAAGGAGATAGAAGCAGTCAGTAAAAACCTCTCCACCAAAAAAAAAAAAAAAGCCCAAGGAACAGATAGTTTTAGTGCAGAATTCTACCAGACCTTAAAAAAACAGCTAATACAAATACTCCTAAAATTATCCCACAAAATAGAAAAGAAGGAACACTAACTAATTTATTCAATGAAGCCGCAGTTACTCTCATACCTAACCATACAAAGACCCAACAAAATAGAAACCTACAGACCCATCTTGCTTATATCAATTCATAAATACTTAAAATTATTGCAAACTGAATCGAAGAACACATCAAAATTATCATTCTCCATGATCAAGTAGGCTTTACCTAGGGATGCAGGGATGATTCCGTACATAAAAATCCATCAATATAATCCACTATATAAACACACAAAAATTCATGTGAATATCTCATTAGATGCCAAAATATCCTTTGACAAAATCCAACATCTTTTAATGTTCAAAGTCTTGGAGAGATCGCTAATTCATAGCATATATCTAAACATAATAAAGGCAATATATAGCAAAACAACAGCAAACAGAAATTAAATGGAGAGAAACTTGAAGCAATTCTACTAACTGGGACAAGGCTGTCCACTTCTTTCTATCTGTCCATTATAATATTTGAAATTCTAGATAGAGCAATTACTCAATGAAGTGGATCAAGGGGAATCAAATTGGAAGAGAAGGAGTTAATATATCACTATTTGTAGATGGTATGGTAGTATACGTAAGTCACCCCAAAGATTCTACTAGAAAACTCCTATAGATGATAAGCAATGTCAGCAAATTGGTTGGATATAAAATTAATACAAACAAATCAGTAGTTGTTTTTATACAAATGAAAAAGGGGCTGAGAAAGAAATTATGGTAACAACACCCTCCACAACAGCCATGAATAATATAAAATATCTTGGTGTACCTATAACTAAGCAAATGAATGATCTGTATGTCAAGAACTTTAAGTCCCTGAAGAAGGAAATCAAAGAAGGTCTCAGTAGATGAAAAGGTCTCCCATGTTCATGGATTAGTAGGATTAACACAGTGAAATTGTCAATCTTACCAAGAGCAATCTATGCAATCCAATGAAATCCCCATCAAAATTACAACACAATTCTTCACAGACATGGAAAGAGCAATTCTCAACTTCACATGGGAAAGCAAAAAACTCAGGATAGAGAAAACAATTCTCAACTACAAAAGAACTTCCGGGGGAATTACTGTTCCTGACTGCAAGCTGAACTACAGAGCAATAGTGATAAAAGTTGCATGGTATTGGTACAAAGACAGACAGTTGATCAATATAATAGAATTGAAGATGCAGAAATAAATCTACACACCTATTGACACTTGGTCTTTGACAAAAAAGTAAAAAGCATCCAGTGGAAAATAGTATGCATCTTCAACAAATCATGCTGGCCTAATTGGTGATCTGCATGGAGAAGAATTCAAATTGGTCCATATTTATCACCTTGTACAAAACTCAATTCTAAGTGGATTAAGGACTTCAACATAAAACCAGATACACTGAATCTAATGGAAGAGAAAATGGGAAATAATCTTGAACATATTTGCACAGGAAAAATTACCTGAACAGAACACCAATGGCTCAGGCTTTAAGATCAACAGCTGACAAGTGGGAATTCATGAAACCAAATGACACTGTTAATGGGATAAAATGGCAACATACAGATTGGGAAAAGAATCTCATGAACCCTACATCTGATAGAAGGCTAATGACAGCTTCAGGGAGTGCACACAGGAGATGCTCAAAGTAGACTGGCTAGCAGGATGAGCCATAACAATAACTTCTGGGTTTGAGTGAGGCACCATGTATGAAAGAATATGGTAGAAGAGTGATTGAAGGGTAATTTCTCATATCATCCTCAGACCTTCCCACATGTATGCACACACCTGTGACTATCCTCCACATGGGCCGGAATGCCTGCACACATATGATTCTACACTGATTAATCAATCAGTCAATTAACCAAGCAAGCAAGCAAGCAAGCAAGCAAGCAAGCAAGCAAGCAACCAACCAACCAACCAACCAACCAACCAACCAACCAACCAACCAACTAACCAATGACATTTGCTATCTGTTAGAAATTCTGATTTGCATCATACCTATTCTAAAAATCATCCTCTGTTTATGAAAACCCCAATTTGGGACAGTAGAAAAATGTAATATTATCTGTAAGGACTGGGATCACCTGAGATCACACACACAGCATGATATCTTATCCAATGCAGGTTCTGAGATGCCTCTCAGTTGAGAGGATGAGACATCCTTGATGAAGCATATGGTCTGCTATACCTCTATAGCTTAGTATAAACCATTGTTCCTGCTCCCTGTCACCCCTGAATCATCCATCCTACACACGTCTCTTTTACCTGCCAGGGCTGAAAGTCCTGGGAGTCTGTACATTTCCCATCCTGGTGCTCAGAGGATATCATATCATGTAGGGCATGAGCGATGCTGTAGACAGCTGCATAAGCAGCATCAATTTTACTCACTTCTGGGAAAGGATGTGGCTTGTTTTTCAAACTTTCATTTCCTGAACAGAACTGGACACCTTCTGTCACTGTGCTGTTTTGGTAGGGCCATGTACAATTAAAGGTGAACTCCCAGAACTTCTTTATAAACATGTCTTCTGGGGTCTGGCTGGGGCGCAGGTGAGCAAGGAACTCAGGGAAGCCAATAGCCCTGCTGCTATGAGGCAAAAGGCTAAATGTGCTTTGCAACACCTGGGAAATGTCTGGAATAGTTAGAGCAAGTGCCATGTGCAGAGTGTCCTTGCTTACCCACACCTGTCCTGAGACAGGAACAGCCAATAAGCCATGTAGGATGAGCTGGAAATTTGAATTGCTTAGGAAAACCAGAACAACCCTGGCTGTACATTTCTGCATCTTCTGGATAGTCTCTTCAATTTTAGAAAAGGACTGATGGGAAGGGACATGGAGGTGGTATTCAATGCAAACCCCAGCTGGGGTCAGCATCTGTGTGGCCAGAGAGCTGGCCTGCTGCCCAAAGTCATCATCATGGGCAAGAATGATCACCCAGGACCACTGGAAGTGAATTATCAGCTGGGTGACTGCATGGGAGGATGTGAGGTCACTAGTCAGGGTCCGAAGAAAAGATGGAAACTGAATCTTGTCACTCAAGCTGGGTAGTGATGATCCATGACTGACCTGTCAAGGAAGAGCCAGGCAATATGAGAATGTATGAGATCCTGGACTCAGGTAAAAGCTGATGGTCAGTTTGATTGTGAGAAGAAGGGGTCTGGTGAGATAGTTTAGAAGTTCAAGCTCCTGTTCTTCCTGTAGAGGATCTCAATTAGATTGCAAACACCTATATCAGGTTGCTAACAACTATCTATAACTCCAGTCCCAGGAGATCTCATGCTGTCTCTCTCTTTCCCTGGTAACTGTGGCATAGACATACAGAGACATATACACATACAGGTAAGAGTATATTAAAATCTAAAACGTGAAGATATTCATGAAAGCACTTGAATATCATGCTTTGGGATTGTGCTGATTCAACCAATCAGCTATGTGCTCCTCAATGGCTGGTCATCCCTGACAGCCCTGTGGCTCCTGAAGTGAAGTCCAGAACCATAGTTCTTCTTGTCCTCCTCTCAGTGTCTGTCCTTTCCACTGCCCCTTCATAGTTTGCTCCTGAATCTCAGGTAGGCTTGGTTAGACTCTCTGGTTTGCACACAGCTGTTGAGTTGTTCTTTTTAAATTTTTGTGTTTTGATGCTACTCTCTCTCTCTCTCTGTGTGTGTGTGTGTGTGTGTGTGTGTGTCTTTGATGATGCATATATAGATGTCAGAAAAAAATTATGGAGGATTGCTTTTCTTCTTCCACCAGCTGGGTTCCAGGAGCATAAACTCAAGTAATCAGGCTTGGTAGCAAGCACTTCTACCTGACGAGCTTCCTGGCTGCCAATAAATTATGGGCTCTTATCAAACCATCATTGTGTGCTTTTTCCATGTTTGAAAGAAAAAGGAGTCTGATTTGTCGATTTGCTGAGGAAATAGTGGTTCAATGTTCTCAAAAGAGATAGTTTTTGGAGATGTGACAACTAGGTATTTATTTATTTATTTATAGGCACAGATCTGGATATAATTCACAATATGTGTTGAAAACCTGCTCCTGCTACTAAAAAATCTATAATAGTTATACAGTCTTAAAACAAAAGCCCTAGTATCTTGTTGGTTCAAATGGAAGGATACAATTGACTCAATTGCATAAACAGGGTCATGCCAACCTATTCCATGAAACACACCCTAGTAATTGAAAAAAGTATATTTTAATAGAAATATTACAATAACTTATACTAAAAACAATTGATTGTTTCTCTGAAACTCAAACTGTTATTATTTTACATGGATGAGGGTTTTGCCTGTATTGATTACTATGCATCACATGTTGCCTGCAGTCTTTGGAGAACAGAAGAGGGAGTCACACTGGTGGAAATGGATTTAAAGAGAGATGTGAGCTGCTAAGGAAATAAACTTATGTCCTCTGTAAGAGCAGACCATGGTCTTAAACTCTGAGCCATCTCTCCAGTCCCTGGAATTTACCTGAAGCTTATCTTGTAGACCTATACATTGGAATACAAGAAGTTCTTTTTTGTTGTTTTGTTTTGTTTTGGTTTTTTTTCCAGACACAGTTTCTCTGTATAGCCCTGGCTGTCCTGGAACTCAGTTTGTAGTCCAGACTGGCCTCGAACTCAGAAATCTGCCTACCTCTGCCTCCCGAGTGCTGGGATTAAAGGCATGCGCCACCACGCGAGGCTAAGAAGTTCTTTAAAAACTGTTTAATATATCATGTTTCTGCTCTGGGTATGATAGTGCACAGCACTCAGGATCTAATGAAAGAGGATTAAGAGTTCAATGGAAAGTTTGGTTATACAGAGAGATGCTGCTTCAACATGCACACATAGTGAGACAAATAAACAGACAGACACAAACACAGACACAGACAGGTGCACCCACACAGACAAGCACATAGATATAAATAAATTCATGAATTTATTGACAGATTTTGCTTAAAAGAGAGCCTCTCTACAAAGTTGTTTCTCTCAGATATGATTGTCACAGCAAGGAAAAGCTACTTAACATTATAGTGACTGAATCTGTGGTTCAATACAATTGCCATTTGGCTCAGCAATTCTATGTACATTCCTAAGATGGCCAAAAAGCATGTAAGCATCATAGAAAGGAAAGAAAGAAAGACGGAAAGAGAGGAAAAAAAGGAAGGAAGGAAGAAAGAAAGAAAGAAAGAAAGGAAGGAAGGAAGGAAGAAAGAAAGAAATAAAGAAAGAAAGAGAGAAAGAAAACAAACCCTATACTCACTATTCATAGAAACAGCATGTGTGTGCTTCCCAAAGATGAAACAGCTGAAGTAATGGTTGTTCATTGATGTGGCCAAAATACCTGACAAGAACTGACTTGAATGGGGAAGAGGTGCTTTAGGTTCACAGTTTGAGAAGGTATAACTCGTATGGTAGGGAGTATATGCACAGCAGCATATATTTGAGAAGGTATAACTCGTATGGTAGGGAGTATATGCACAGCAGCATATGCTTCCATAGTAGCAGAGGTGTAGCTGGGAATCTTTACCTCCTCCTATGTTGGTGGAACATAAAGCAGAAAAAAAATACAGGAAGTGGGATCATGTGTTGAAACTTAGGGTCCACCTCCAGTGACTGTGGGATGGTCAAAGACAGCCTGTTTTCTGGTAGAGCAAGGAGACCCAGCAGATAACTGCACGGGATGGAAGGCTTTTGTCTATCACGCTCCTAGTCACCAGGCTCCCAAAACTAGGCCTCAGCTCTCCACAATTCTGTGGCCACCAGCGTATATGTACACGTAAGTGTGTATGCAAAGTGCTCAATACAGATGAAATAAAAATAATTACATCTTTAAAAATATTTTTAAATAGAAAAAAAATCTCTGTTTTTTTGGCAATGCAGGGGGATGATAGTTCTCTCTAAACTATCTATACATGGAGGAGAGAATCATGTTGGACATGGAGAATATTTCAGGGAAGCTGGCTCCTCAGCAGAGCAGCTCACTGCTGTGACCGTCACCGTCATCATTAAGAGACTGCACCACATTCACTAAAGAATAAGGCTTTGTGCAACTCACCTGGGGAAACTTGTACAGCCCCAGAAGCCTGGCCATGGAGACAGACAGGGATGACCGTGTGTCCCCAACCAAGGCAGCCTGAGGAGAGCCATGCTGGCATGTGTAGTTGGGGATGGGCTCCTCCTGCCCTGTGAGAAAGCCCATTGTCTCATAGAGGGCTCCATGCACTGAGTCTCCAGAGTTTCGAATGGAGAAGCCCAGTGTCAAATTTGGCAACAAGTGAGCACTCTTATTAATCTCCTCAATGGCAAAGACGAAACTCTGGGCTACCCGGTAGCTCCACATGGAAACGCTGAGGGAAAGAGAAGGCCACATTTATCACTCATTATGCAGTAAATGGAACAAGAATGAACACTGTGAGTCAAGTGATCCGAGTAAAAATGTACATCTCCTCAAACACTTGTGCAGAGATGTGCACAGGAGAACATTCCAGAGGAGTCAAAGGGGAGCCAGAGGGAAGGCAGAGACAGTAACCAAATGGAAAGTTTCAGAAGACAGGAGGGACATTTGAAGATCTATCATATGAACTGCTTTGGTGGTTGACTTTTTTAATTCCATAAAGGCAAAGGCAGGTGGATCTTTTTGTGTTGTAGTCACAATGGATTACAAAGCCAGACCCAGGTAGCCAGAGCTATATAGCAAGATCCTGTCTCAAGAAAACAAAGAAAGAAATCTATTGGATAGTATTATTGGTTAAAATTTTTAGTAACTAACATCTATTTCAGAAATGCTCAAAGTAAGCCAGAAGATACGGGGACGAGAAGTGAAATGCTGCCATCAGGACATGACTCAGACACTGCATGCAGGAGAGCCTGTCAAAAGCCAATCATGTGCTGGAAATTCCTTTGCTTGGCCCTACTCTTTCTTGCTGAACTATGGCAGCTGATGTATTTTGGGTTAAAGACTGTCATTTTCTTCAAATAACAGGTGACTCCACCAGGCTCCGATGGACATTCCAAACCCACAGCCATACAGGACAGCCCCAGTTAAAATCAGTGGGTACAAAACAAAAAGACAGGAAATGTGGGAAAGGGACCTCAAGTGTGGAGGAGGTAATGCCAGGTATGGAAGGAAAATAAGAGGGGTTGGGGAATGAGAATAAACTAAATTTACCATATAAACATATGAAATCATCAACAATTAAGTCTAATAAAAAATTTAAACATATACATACAAACAATATTAAAATTACTCAACAGGTCATATTTATATTTATTTATATATGTATCTGCATAATTATGCAGATACAATTTAAAAAGCCATAAATTGAAAATTTGAAAGGAAGGGTATACATGGACAGTGTTTAAGGAAGGATTGAAGGATGTATGTATGGGCTGGTTGAGACAGCAGGATCTCCCTTCCTGGCCAGAAATTTAGAAATCTACCTGCCTCTTCCTTTTGAATGCTGGAATTAAAAGCATGTGCCACCACATCCAACTGATGTTGCTACATTTTAATTAAATTTTTAAAAATGATAGTGCTGAGAGTAGATTTGTTTTTGTTTTAAGTCTGAGTCTCCATTTCACTTAGTCTGATATCACACTCACATCTGAGAATGGACTTGAACTTCTTTTATTTGTATACATGTATGCATGCATGTATAAGCTAGAGGTCAACTTCTAGTATCTCCATCAACCATGTTGGGCATGTGTGCATGTGCATGTGTATGTACATATGTATGGTGTGCATGGGTGTATTTCTTTGTGCGGGTGTAAAGGTTGATGTGAGATCAAGATACCGTTCTCAATTGCTTCTCCACCCTCTAAAAATCATTAGTCTGTGCACATATATTTTTATAGACCTACACACACTACAACACATAGAGTTCAGGACACAAGGTTCTGAGTCAGTTTTCTTCCTCCACTTTTATGTGAGTTCCAGGAGATCATTCAGGTCACCCATCAGGCTTGAAAGCCAAGCACTTTACCTCATGAGCCATCTCACTACTCCTCTCCATACTACTTTATGTGACAGGTTACCTCACTGAACCTGGACATCATCCATTCAGCTAGGCTGTTGGCCAGCAATCTTTAGGAATCCTCTCATTTCGCTGATCCTAACCAGGGTTATAGATGTTCAACATGCTAAGCTTTCACATGGGCTCTGGCAATCTAAACTCAGGTCTTCATGTTTGCATAGTAGACATTTCACCAACTCAGGCATTTCCTCAGCCCTCAAGATTCTCCCTTCCCAACCTCCCACATTAGACTTTAAATGTTTAAATCATTAAAAATAAGTGTGCAGGGGCTGGTGAGATGGCTCAGTGGTTAAGAGCGCCGACTGCTCTTCTGAAGGTCCCGAGTTCAAATCCCAGCAACCGCATGGTGGCTCACAACCATCCGTAACGAAATCTGATGCCCTCTTCTGGAGTATCTGAGGACAGCTACAGTGTACTTATAAATAAATAAATAAATCTCTAAAACAAACAAACAAACACCATTTAAAAAAAAAATAAGTGTGCAAATAATGAATTTGTTGGTGAGTTTTGTTAATTATTCTATAATGTATACATTTTAAAAATATTGCAATTTACTCAATACATATATTATTACCCATTGGCTTAAAAAATAATATGGTAACCAAATATGGTGGCACACACTGTAATTCCAGTCCTCATGGAGGGATAGGCAAATAGTGACTTTTAGACTAACCTCATCTACCCAGACAGACACTGTCCCCAAAACTAGGCAAGCTTGTGTGATGGTTCATGCCTGTAATCCCATATTTGGTGCTACCTGTACTACACAAGGAATTCCAGACTAGTCTTAGCACCAAGTGAGATACAGTCACACACAAACCAAAAAAGTCATTTAGATATTGTTAAATGTGAAAATTCGGAAGTAAAAGTCTCCTGCATTTCTGGTTAACTATAAAATGATGGTAATTTCTTTAGAAAACTCCCTTAATAACTGTTTGTGATTCAGGTCACACAATGTTTCTCAATCTTGGCTAAAAGTAACAATCTCCTGGCTCAGATTTATGAGTTCTGGAAGTACAGTCACATAACCAATATTCAGCAATTGTTGCAATGAAATTAGCTAAACAAAAGCATTCAAAACCATAAAGGCTGTGTTGGGAAGTACTGGGTGCAGCAATATTTTAGGAATGCTGGAACAAAAATGGGAAAAGACAGGTTGTTGACATGGCGCAGTTCATGGAGTTAGATCCTCATCAACTGAGTGTGATAGTACACTTCTATAATCCCAGGAAGTAGAAATTCAAGGTCATTTTTGACTACCTAGAGTTGGAGGGAACATGAGATTCTCAGAAAAAAATACCAAGCAAAAGGAATACAATAGAGAGAAAACACGGGGGCTATGGTTAATGAAAAAATCTATTAATTACATTATCATTTATTCAATAAACATACATACCTGGACCCTATTTAAGAAGAAAGGATATACAAAAGAATCAAAAATCCACACCTGACCTGTGGAGCACATATATTACAGCCAGTCCATGAGCAGTGTATATTTCAATTTGGTACAGATAAGAAAAAAAGATGTAGAGAAGTGATGCATAAAGAGAGCAGCAGAGCTACTTCATCTACAGAGAGAAAAGAAGTGGCCAAGTAGCTGGGTCTGAGAATCAACCCTTATCCAAGGCTTGACACAACCTTGTAAAGCTGCTCCCAGCTTTAGGAGACCCCTATCCTGCATACAGCACTTACCCTGAAGCCTGCAGCTCAGTTGGTGGAGCAGTAAAATTAGACAGGGTACCATTAGAAAACTGAAAAATAGAGAAGCTGCCCCCAATGATTACATCCCCAGGACGGTTAAATTGGGGGCTCTGTCTTGGCAACAGCCAGGCTATTGGTCCAGAATGGGCAGAGCCAGAGGGACAGCCAAAGAGAGCATGAAGAAGAGCATACAGCCACATGCCTGCTAGGGGGCCAGACAGCCAATGACAGGACAGCCCCATATGGGGCAGTGGCTAGCAGTGAAGGGGGCTTTTATCTGGGGAATTGCCCCTGATAAGCATCTGATGCTAAGATCATACTGGGACATCTGGGCTTGTAGAATATGGGGAGACTATCGATCATGAGGTGGTGGAGGTAGATGGACACCAAATCCCAGAGCCATTAAAAGTTGTATCCCCTTCTCCTGAGGTTTGTAACCTCTCTTTATGCAAGGTAGCAGCTCTGGGCATCATCTGCTGACTATAAAAAGAGTGACAATGGGCCCATATTTCTCCTGGGGAACTTGCAAGCCCAAGAGCAGCTGTGCCCAGGGTGCTCAGGGCACTGTTTTGGAGAAAGGCCACAGATGGGAACAAGAAGCAATTAGCCCAGTATCTGACATGACGTATAACCTCTGCGTTTCCCCCCCATGTTTCTGTACTAGTGTGATCTACCAACCCTCAATTGTCTTTGAAGTTCTTTGAGGAAATTCCAGGGAGGTTTTATCATAAAGAATTTGAACCTACACGAAATCACACCAGAAAACAATAAATGTTCTTGTCATTGTCAAGCATAAGCATCATCCCTGGTTACTGAGCCTTTTTTCCATCTTTTGAAAAAAACAAATCCTAAGGCTGGAAAGTTGGTTCAGCAGGTAAATTCACATGGTACACAAACCCACACTGTACTTGGAAGTCATGGTAGATATAAGCACTTGCTCCCAACAAGCAAATGCACACACACACACACACACACACACACACACACACACACTTCATAATTTCCAATAGATAAGTTTCATGTAAAAACGACAATTTTCAAGTTCTGCCATTCCAACTGATAAATATAATTTCCTGACATAACCATAATCCCATTCTTAAAGTTAAAAATAGATTAAAAAGGTGACTCCACAATTTAGCAAGTAAAGAAATCTGTTGCTAAGCTGAGAACCCTCACTAAATCCCCAAGTCCCACTGTTTGGAGGAGAAAACTGACTTCTGCAACTTGCTATTTGGGTTACATATATGTTGTATGTCATTTGCATATCCCCAAAAGTATGCAAATAAAAGAAGGAGCATAAGAAACACATCAATGTATTAATCAATAAATATAAAATTAGAAAGAAAATATATCATCAAAAACTCCAGTTGACTGATATTTCAGCCTATAGTTACTTAATATTCACTTTCAATAGTTTGATTTATTATTATAAATCAGAATATAATGAAAGATCATACCCTATAACTGATTGATAATTCTTTTTTAATACTAGCTTTTAATAAGACATAATCACACAATGTACAATTAATCTATTTATATTAAGCAATTTTCCAGATATTGGAGCACACCTAAAATGCCTGCACTTGGGAGGCTGAAGCAGCAAGATTGTTTCAACTTAGAAGCAAGCCTGGATGTCATGAAAATACCCCGTTTAAAATGAATAAATAAAAGCATATGACAATTAATTAATTAATTAATTAATTTGTCTTGAATATATATTCATGGTGTCTTATAACAATTACCAAACAATTTTATTTATTTTTAATTAAGGGTAAGTGGCAGCAGTATGAGCACATATGCTCACAGAGGCCAGAGCTGCTGTATCGGTAGAACTGTAATTACAGGTGGATATGAACTATCTGGCATGGGTTGTGGCAACCAAACTGGAGTTCTCTGGAGGAGGAGTAAGTGTTCTGAAATACTGAGCCACCTCTCCAGTCCCACAAAGTCAGTTTTATCAACTCATCACCCCAGAAAAAAATGCTGCACCCTTTCATCTTGACTCTTCCTGGCTAAATTCTTCTCCACAAAGCTCAAATACCACTAGTCTAATATATGTCACTATGGGTTTGCTCCTTTAGAATATTTTATTTAATATAATATTAAAATATATTGGTCCCTTCCGGTCGGTGCCAGCACCAGGTTACCTTGGGCACCAAGTCAGCAGACACCCCCAAGGTCCCTAGAGGACTCTACACGTGATCTTTGGACCTCTGTGAGTGGAACACAACTGCTGTTCCAATCCAATCGCATGGGACCTGAGACAGTATTAGGGAAGCAGAAAACCGGACTGACCAGGGTCACAAGTCCCTTCATGTTGGCGCCAGTACCTGGTCACCTTGTGCTAGGAGTTGGCAACACCCACACAGTCCTTAGAAGACTCTCCACATGATCTTAGGACCACTGACCAGACAGCTCCACAATCCTGAAAGGAGACACCACTTCCAGGCACTGTAACATGCCCAGGATCTTTGACAACAGGATCCCAAGATAAAAGGAGCTTGGTCACACCAGTATTTCAGGGTCTCAGAGGAACTTGACTGCCAAGAACTTTGACACACCCAGAATCTCAGGTTCAGAGGAGTCCACAAGGAAAGGATCACAGAGAAAGCTGGACTCTGAGGAGTCCTGAATCAACTGGGATTATAGGAAGGACAGGCTCCATACAGATATATTGAGGACAAAATACTTGAGATAATCAGATGGCAGGGGGCAAGCATAAGAACAGAAGCTACAGAATCCAAGGTTACTTGGCATCTTCAGAACCAAACTCTCCAACCATAACAAGTCCTGGAAACACCATCACACCAGAAAAGCAAGACATGGATCTAAAGTCACTTCTTATGATGATGATGGAGGACTTTAAGAATGAAATACAGGAAAACACAGGTAAACAGCTAGAAGCCTTTAAAGAGGAAACACAAAAATGCCTTAGAGAGTTACAGGAAAGCAATACCAAACCAGAGATGGAATTGAACAAAACCATCCAGGATCTAAAAATGGGAAATAGAAACAATAAAGAAAACACAAAGGTAGACAACTCTGGAGATAGAAACCTTAGGAAAGAAATCAGGAACCATAGATAGGAGCATCAGCAACAGAATACAAGAGATGGAACAGAGAATCTCAGGTGCAGAAGATTCCATAGGGAACATGGACACAACAATAAAAGAAAATGCAAAATCTAAAAAGATCCAAACTCAAAACATCCAGGAAATCCAGGACACAATGAGAAGACCAAGACTATGGATAATAGGAGTAGACGATAATGAAGATTTTCAACTTAAAAGGCCACAAATATCTTCAACAAAATTATAGAAGAAAACTTCCCAAACATAAAGAAAGAGATGCCCATGAACATACAAGAAGCCTACAGAACTCCAAATAGACTGAACCAGAAAAGAAATTCCTCCCGACACATAATAATCAGAACAACAAATGCACTAAATAAAGATAGAATATTAAAAGCAGTAAGGGGAAAAGGTCAAGTAACATTTAAAGGCAGGCCTATCAGAATTACACCAGACTTTTCACCAGAGACTATGAAAGCCAGAAGAGCCTGGACAGATGTTATACAGACACTAAGAGAACACAAATTCCAGCCCAGGCTACTATACCCAGCCAAACTTTCAATTACCATAGATGGAGAAAACAAAGTATTACGTGACAAAACCAAATTCACAAAATATCTTTCCATGAATTCAGCCCTTCAAAGGATAATAACAGAAAAAAAACAATACAAGGACGAAAACTATGCCCTAGAAAAAGCAAGAAAGTAATCTTTCAACAAACCTAAAAGAAAACAGCCACAAAAACAGAATGCCTACTCTAACAACAAAAATAATAGGAAGCAACAATTACTTTTCTTTAATATCTCTTAATATCAATGGACTCAATTCCCCAAATAAAAAGACACAGACTAACAGACTGGCTACACAAACAGGACCCAATATTTTGCTGCTTACAGGAAACCCATCTCAGGGAAAAAGTCAGAAACTACCTCAGAATGAAAGGCTGGAAAACAATTTTCCAGTCAAATGGTCTGAAGAAACAAGTTGGAGTAGTCATTCTAATATCTAATAAAATCGACTTCCAACCCAAAGATATCAAAAAAGACAAGGAGGGGCACTTCATACTCATCAAAGGTAAAATCTTCCAAGAGGAACTCTTAATTCTGAATATCTATACTCCAAATACAAGGGCAGCCACATTCATTAAAGACACTTTAGTAAAGCTCAAAGCACACATTGCACCTCACACAATAATAGTGGGAGACTTCAACACACCACTTTCATCAATGGACAGATCATGGAAACAGAAACTAAACAGGGACACAGTGAAACTAACAGAAGTTATGAAACAAATGGATTTAATGGATATCTACAGAACATTTTATCCTAAAACAAAAGGATATACCTTCTTCTCAGAACCTCTTGGTACCTTCTCAAAATTGACCATATAATTGGTCACAAAACAGGCCTCAACAGATTCAAAAATATTGAAATTATCCCACTCATTCTATCAGATCATCATGGACTGATAGGATCTTCAATATCAACATAAATAATAGAAAGCCAACATTCACGTGGAAACTGAACAACACTCTTCTCAATGATACCTTCGTCAAAAAGGAATAAAGAAAGAAATTAAAGACTTTTTAGAGTTTAATGAAAATGAAGCCACAACATACCCAAAATTATAGGATACAATGAAAGCAGTCCTAAGAGGAAAACTCATAGCTATGAGTGCCTCCAAAAAGAAACTAGAGAGAGCACACACTAGTAGCTTGACAACACACCTAAAAGCTCTAGAACAAAAGGAAGAAGATTCCACCAAGAGGAGTAAATGACAGGAAATAATAAAACTTGGGCAAAATCAACCAAGTGAAAACAAAAAGAACTATGCAAAGAATCAACCAAATGAGAAACTGGTTCTTTCAGATAATCAACAAGATAGATAAACCCTTATCCAGACTCACTAGATTGCACAGGGACAGCATCCTAATTAACAAAATCAGAAATGAAAAGGGAGACATAAGAACAGATCCTGAAGAAATTCAAAACACCATCAGATCCTTCTACAAAAGGCTATACTCAACAAAACTGGAAAACCTGGACGAAATGGACAAATTTTAAGACTGATACCAGGTACTAAAGTTAAATCAGGATCAGGTTAATGATCTAAACAGTCCTCTATCCCCTAAAAAAAAAAGAAACAGTCATTAATAGTCTCAGAACCAAAATAAGCCCAGGACCAGATGGGTTTAGTGCAGAGTTCTATCAGACTTTCAAAGAAGATCTAATTCCAGTTCTTCACAAACTATTCCACAAAATAGAAGCAGAAGGTACCCTACCCAATTCATTCTATGAAGCCACAATTACTCTGATATTTCAGAGTCTATCAGACCTTCAAACAAGATCTAATTCCAGTTCTTCTCAAACTATTCCACAAAATAAAAACAAAAGGTACTCTACCAAATTTATTCTATGAAGACACAATTACTCTGATACCTAAACCACAGAAAGACCCAACAAAGATAGAGAACTTCGGTCCAATTTCCCTTATTAATATTGATGCAAAAATACTCAATAAAATTCTCGCTAACCGAATCCAAGAACACATTAAAACAATCATCCATCCTGACCAAGTAGGTTTCATTCCAGGGATGCAGGGATGGTTTAATATATGGAAATCCATCAAGGTAATCCACTATATAAACAAATTCAAAGACAAAAACCACATGAACATCTCGTTAGATGCTGAGAAGGCATTTGACAAAATCCAACACTCATTCATGATAAAAGTTTTGGAAAGATCAGGAATTCAAGGCCCATACCTAAACATGACAAAAGCAATCTACAGCAAACCAGTAGCCAGCATCAAAGTAAATGGTGAGAAGCTGGAAGCAATCTCACTAAACTCAGGGACTAGGCAAGGCTGTCCACTTTCTCCATACCTATTCATATAGTACTTGAAGTCCTAGTCAGAGTAATTTGACAACAAAAAAGAAGAACATGGGGATAAAATTGGAAAAGAAGATGACAAAATATACCTATTTGCCGATGATATGATGGTATATATAAGTGACCCTAAAAATTCCATCAGAGAACTTCTAAACCTGATAAACAGCCTCAATGAAGTAGCTGGATATAAAATTAACTCAAACAAGTCAATGGCCTTTGTTTACACAAAGGATAAACAGTCTGAGAAAGAAATTAGGAAACGAAACTCCTCAAAATAGTCACAAATAATATAAAATACCTTGGTGTGACTCTAACTAAGGAAGTAAAAGATATGTATGATAAGAACTTCAAGTCTCTGATGAAAGAAATCAAAGAAGATCTCAGAAGATGGAAAGATCTCCCATGCTCATGGGTTGGCAGGATCAAGATAGTAAATGGCTATCTTGCCAAAAGCAGTATACAGATTCAACACAATAACCATCAAAATTCCAACTCAATTTTTCAACGAATTAGAAAGGGCAATTTGTAAATTCATCTGGAATAACAAAAAACCTAGGATAGCCAAAACTCTTCTCAATGATAAAAGAACCTCTGGTGGAATCACCATGCCTGACCTAAAGCTGTACTACAGAGCAATTGTGATAAAAAAAATGCATGGTACTGGTATAGTGACAGACAAGTAGACCAATGGAGTAGAATTGAAGACCCAGAAATGAACCTACACACCTATGGTCACTTGATCTTTTACAAGGGAGCTAAAACCATCCAGTGGAAAAAAGATAGCATTTTCAACAAACGGTGCTGGCACAACTGGCGGTTATCATGTAGAAGAATGTGAATCTATCCATTCTTATCTCCTTGTACTAAGGTCAAATCTAAGTGGATCAAGGTATTCCACATAAAACCTGAGATACTGAAACTTAAAGAGGAGAAAGTGGGGAAAGCCTTGAAGATATTGGCACAGGGGATAAATTCCTGAATAGAACAGGCATGGCTTGTGCTGTAACATTGAGAATTGACAAATGGGACCTCATAAAATTGCAAAGCTTCTGTAAGGCCAAAGACACTGTCAATAATACAAAAAGGCCACCAACAGATTGTGAAAGGATCTTTACCAATCCTCAATCAGATAGGGGACTTATATCCAATATATATAAAGAACTCAAGAAGGTGGACTCCAGAAAATCAAATAACCCCATTAAAAAATGGGGCTCAGAGCTAAACAATGAATTCTCACCTGAGGAATACCGAATGGCTGAGAAGCACCTGAAAAAATGTTCAGCATTCTTAATTATCAGGGAAATGCAAAACAAAACAACCCTGAGATTCCACCTCACACCAGTCAGAATGGCTAAGATAAAAAATTCAGGTGACAGCAGATGTTGGCGAGGATGTGGAGAAAGAGGAACACTCCTCCATTGCTGTTGGGATTGCAAGCTTGTACAATCACTCTGGAAATCTGTCTGGTGGTTCCTCAGAAAACTGGACATAGTACTACCAGTAGATTCAGCAAAAGCTCTCCTGGGAATATACCCAGAAGATGTTACAACTGGTAATAAGGACACATGCTTTGCTATGTTCCTAGCAGCCCTATTTATAATAGCCAGAAGCTGGAAAGAACACAGATTTCCTTCAAGAGAGGAACGGATACAGAAAATGTGGTACATTTACACTATGGAGTACTACTCAGGTATTAAAAACAATGAATTTCTAAAATTCTTGAGCAAATGGATGTACCTGGAGGAGTGAGGTAACCCAAGCACAAAAGAAGTCACTTGATATGCACTCAGTGATAAGTGGATATTAGCCCAGAAACCTAGAATACCCAAGATACAACTTCCAAAACACAATAAAATCAAGAAGGAAGACCAACTCATGGATACTTCATTCCTCCCTAGAATAGGGAATAAAATATCAATGGAAGGGGTTGCAGAGACAATTTTGGAGCTGAGACGAAAGGATGGACCATCTAGAGACTGCCACACCCGGGGATCCATCCCATAATCAGCCTCCAAACGCAGACATCATTGCATAGGCCAGCAAGATTTTGCTGAAAGCACCCTGATATAGCTGTCTCTTGTGAGGCTATGCTGGTGCATGGTAAACACAGAAGTAGATGCTCACAGTCAGCGATTGGATGGACACAGGGCCCCCAATGGAGGAGCTAGAGAAAGTACCCAAGGAGCTAAAGGGGTCTGCAACCCTATAGGTGGAACAACAATATGAACTAACCAGTATCCCCAGAGCTCGTGTCTCTAGCTGCATATGTAGCAGAAGATGGCCTAGTTGGCCATCATTGGGAAGAGAGGCTCCTTGTTCTAAACACCAGGGCCAAGAAGTTGGTGTGGATGGGTAGGGGAGTGGAGGGGGGAGGGTATGGGGGACTTTTGGGATAGCATTTGAAATGTAAATGAAGAAAATACCTAATAAAAAATAATAAAAAAAATATTATTTTGAGTGGCTTTCTTAACCCAATCTAAAATTATCAATGCGTGACCATATGTCAAAAAGTATTCTAGGCTTTCACAGTCATTGCAGCACATTGAGCTCCATAATGACAGCGCTGGGGCAAGCAAGAGTCAGAGGTTGTAAATTGGCATGGAAATTTAAAGCATGTTCTTGTTGGTGCACAGCCCAAAGTAGTTCTATATGGGAACCGTAGTTTGTTTTTTGTTTTTTGTTTCTTTTGGATTTATTTTTGGGTTTTATTTTTTTCATCTTCAGTTGTCTGTGATGCAGCTTATATGAAGATAATTGTTGTTCTGTTAACTGAATACCACTCTGTAATTGAAAAAAAAATTGTGGCTGTTTTTTTGACATCCTGAATGCTTCTAAGTAAATACCTTTAAAAAAAGTACTCTAATTCTTTTTATAATTCGTTCTTATTGGCAAATAATGTCCTAGAGTAAGCCATAGAAACATTCATTAACCAGTGAACATATAGATTCTTTCAAGGGCTCCAACATTTCTAAAAGAAACATTAATATACCTTAAATCACATCTTCAACCCCACACATTTATAGAGGGAGATTTCAACACTCAACTCACCTCAACGTGGAGGTCATCTAGACAGAAACTAAACAGAAAATAGTGGCACCAACAGACATTATGACTCAAATAGACAGAACATTTTATTCAAACAAAAAAGAGCATACATTCTTCTCAGCACCTTATGGGACCATCTCCAAACTGACCATGTACTTGGTCATAAAGGAAGTCTCAACAGATATAAGAAAATTAAAATAACCCTTTATATTTGATCAGACCAGCATGGATTAAAACTGGACCTCAAAAACAACAGAAACAACAGAAAGCCTACCAACTCATGGAAACTGAAGTACTCTCTACCCAATGATTACTAAGTCAGGGAACAAATAAAGAAAGAAATTAAAGACTTCCTAGAATTCAATGAAAATAAATGCATAACATATCTAAATGTATGGGATACAATGGAAACAGTGCTAAAAGGAAAATTCATAAATAAATTGGCCATGTGTCTTCATAAATAAATTGAAGAGATCTCATACTAGCAACTTAACAACACATCTGAAAACTCTAGAACAAAAAGAAGCAAACACATCCAAGTGGAATAGGTAGCAGAAGATATTCAAACTCAGGGTTTAAATTAATAAAATAGAGACAAAGAGAACAAGATCAGGACTCAATAAAACAAAGAGTTAGTTCTTTCAGGTAATCAGCAGATAGACACATTCTTAGGCAAAGTAACTAAAGGTAGAGAGAGAATATCCAAATTAACTAAATCAGAAATGAAAAGAGGGATGTAACAACATACACTGAGGAAATCAAAAGAATTATTAGGTCTTACTTCAAAGAACTGTGCTTCTTCATAGAAGCAGGGGGAGGGGGAATGTGATAGGTGATTTCCGGAGGGGAAACTGGTAAAAAGTATAACATTTGAAAAGTAAATAGATAAAATTTCCAACAACAACAACAACAACACCCTGTACTTCACAAATTTGGAAAATCTAAACAAAATGGAAAATTTTCTTGATAGATACTATTCACCAAAGTTAAATCAAGATTGGGTAAACAATATAAATAGTCAGATAATCCCTAAGGAAAAAGAAGCAGTCAGTAAAAGTCTCAAAACAATGACATTAGTAGAATTGCTTTGAGTTTTTTTCCATTTAATTTGATATTGGCTATCAGCTTTCTGTATATTGTCTTTATTGTTTTTTAGGTATCAAGACTGTCTACTATCTCCATATCTTTTCAATATTCTTGAAGTTCTACCTAGAACAATAAGACAACTAAAGGAGATCAAGGGGATACAAATTAGAAAGGAAGAAGTCAAAGTATCAATACTTGAAGATGACATAATAGTATACATAAGTGACCACAAGAAAAAATTACCAAAGAACTCCTACAGCTAGTAAACATCTTAGCAATGTTGCTGAATAGAAAATTAACTAAAAAATCAGTAACTCTTTTTTATACAAATGATAAATATGCTGAGAAGGAAATCAGGGAAATAACACCCTTCACAATAGCCATTAATAATATAAAATATCTTGGTATAACTCTAAGCAGGCGAGTGAAAGACCTGTATGACAAGAACTTCAAGTCTCTGGAAAGAGAAATTAAAGAAGGTATCAGAAGATAGAAACATCTCCCATGTTCATGCATCAGAAGGATTAACATAGTAAAAAAGAGGCCATCTTACCAAATCTACAGATTAAATGCAATCCTCATCAAAATTACAATACAATTCTCTACAGACATTGAAAGAACAATTCTCAACTTCAGATGGAAAAAGAAAAAACCCAGGATAGTTAAAAAATCATGCACAATAAAGGAACTTCTAGATGTATTATCATCATCCCTGATTTAAAACTGTACTACAGAGCAAAAGTAATAACTAATTCACAGCAGACTTATTTGTAATAGCCAGAAACTGGAAACATCCTAGATGTACTACAACTGAAGAACAGATAAAGAAAATGTGATACATCTACACAGTGGAATACTATTCAGCTATTAAAAACAAAGACATCATGAATATTGCTGGCAAATGGATAGATCTTGAAAATATCATCTTAAGTGAGGTAACCCAGTCCCTAAAGGACATGCATAGTATATACTCACTTATAAGTGAATATTAGCCATAAAATACAGAACTTTTGACACAAAATGCATAAAACAAAACTTTTGACACAAGATTTATCCTGTCTACAAGAAATGAAGGGGACGGAGCAGAGTAGGAGGCAATAGCCACCAATAACTGACCCAACTTGAGACCCATCACATGGCCAAGCACCAATCCCTGTCAGTAATAGTGGTACTCTGTTATGCTTGCAGACAGTAGTCTAGCATGGCTGTGGGAGAGAAAGTGCTTAGCCTTGCAGAGACTTCATGTGCTTGTGTGGGGAGAAATCCATAGCCTCCCTTCTCTTCAGAGAAGAAGGGGAGGGAGGTGGGTGAAGGATTGTGAAAGGGAGTTATTGGGAGGGGCCAGTAAGTAGGTTGTAAAGTAAATAAGTAAAAAATAAACACTAACAATAACAATCAGGACAATATGTCCCCACTTGTTCTAACAAACCCACTACAGCAGACCCTGAAGATTACAACACGATGGAATCACAAGAACAAAACTTTAAAATGGTCTTTATGAATATGATATAGGTCCTTAAGGAGGAAATTAATAAATTTCTTAAAGAAATACAGGAAAGCTGGGCATGGTGGTGCACGCCTTTAATCCCAGCACTTGGGAGGCAGAGGCAGGCAGATTTCTGAGTTCGAGGACACCCTGGTCTACAGAGTGAGCTCCAGGACATCCAGGGCTACTCAGAGAAACTCTGTATCGAAAAATCAAATAAATAAATAAATAAATAAATAAATAAATAAATAAATAAATAAATACACAAAGAATGGAAAGAAATGAATTAAACTCTTCAAGACTTGAAAAAAAAAAGAATCAATAAAGAAAACCAAAGAAGATTCTCAGCAAAAAGACCCAGAAAATATTTTCAACAAAAATATAGGAGAAAATTTCCCTAACCTAAAAAAGGAGATACAAGAAACTTACAAAACACCAAACAGATTGGACCAGAAAAGGAAATCCTCCTATTACATAATAGCCAAAATAGGAAATATGTAGAACAAAGAAATACTTTAAAAAGAAGAAAGGAAAAAGACCAAATAACATATAAAAGCAGACTTATCAGAATTACAACCGATTTCTCATTGGAGATTCTAAAAGATAGAAAGGCATGGGCAGAGGTATTGCACACCCTAAGAGACCACAGATGTCATCCCAGACTTCATTAGCCAGCAAAACTTTCAGTCACCATATATGTCTCCAACTATAGTGGCATTCCATGACAAAACCAAATTCAAATAATGCCTTACTACTAACCTAGTTCTACAGTGGATACTAGAAGGAAAACTTTAACCCAGTGAGGCTAAGTATATATAAGAAAATACAAGAAATAAATAATTTCATACCATTAAAACCAGTAAAAGAGAAACACACACACACACAACTAACACAAACATTAAAATAACAGGAAGTAACAATCATTGGACACTAGTATCTCTCAACATCAATGTAGTCAATTCTACAGTAAAAAGACACAGGCTAAAAGGATGGATACATAAACAGAATACATCATTCTGCAGTAGAAAAGGAACAAATCGCAGCAACAAAGATAGTCATTATCTCAATATAAAGGGCTGAAAAAAATGTTTTCCAAGCAAATGGACCCAAGAATACCTAATATAGCTCATCACAGCAAGACCAACTAATATGAGAGATAAACAGATAGCAAGAGGCAAGCACAAGAACCTTACCAACAGAAACTAAGGCTACTTGGCATCATCAGAACCCAGATCTCTCACCACAGAAAGTCCTTGATACCCCAACACACCAGAAAAGCAAGATTAGGATTTAATGTTACATCTCACAATGCCAATAGAGAACTTTAAGAAAGACATAAATAACTCCTTTAAAGAAAAACAGAAGAACAGATGTAAACAGGTAAGAGCCCTTAAAGAGGAAACACAGAAGTATCTTAAAGAATTACAGGAAAACACAACCCATCAGGTGAAGTAATTGAAAAAAAAACCACCCATGATCTAAAAGTGGAAATAGAAACAATAAAGAAATAAACAAAGGTAGGCAACCCTGGAGATAGAATACCTAGAAAAGAAATCAGAAGTCATAGATGCAAGCATCACCAACAAAAAAGAGAGAATATCAGATGCAGAAGATACCATAGAAAACATTGTCATAATAGTCAAAGAAAATGCAAAATGTAAAAAACCCCTAGCCCACAACATCCAGGAAATCCAGGACAAAATGAGAAGACCAAAGCTAAGGACAATAGGTATAGAAGAGAGGGAAGATTCACAACTTAAAGGGCCAGTAAATATCTTCAACAGAGTTATAGACGAAAGCTTCCCTAGCCTAAAGAAAGAGATGCCCATGAACATACAAGAAGCCTACAGAACTACAAATAGACTGAACCAGAAAAGAAATTCCTCCTGTCACATAATAAACAAAACAACAAATGCACAAAACAAAGAGATATTAAAAGCAGTAAGGGAAAAATGTCAAGTAACATATAAAGGCAGACCTATCAGAATTACACCAGATTTCTCCCCAGAGTCTATGAAAGCCAGAAGAACCTGGGCAGATGTCATACAGACCCTAAGAGAACACAAATGCCAGCCCCGGCTACTATACCCAGCAAAACATTAAATTAATATAGATGGAGAAACCAAAATATTCCATGACAAAACCAAATTTACACAATTCATTAAAGAAACTATAGTAGAGCTCAAAGCACATATTGCACCTCACACAATAACAGGGAGAGATTTCAACACTGCACTCTTATCACTGGACAGATCCTAAATGGAAACAGAAACTAGAGAGAGACATTGAAACTAACAGAAGTTATGAAACAAATGGATTCAACAGATATCTACACAACATTTTATCCTAAAACAAAAGGATAAACCTTCTTCTCAGCACCTCACGGGACCTTCTCCAAAATTGACCATATAATTGGTCACAAAACAGGCCTCAACAGATACAAAAATATTGAAATTATCCCATGCATCCTATCAGATCACCACAGACTAAGGCTGATCTTCAAGAACAGCATAAATAATAGAAAGCCAACATTCACGTGGAAACTGAACAACACTCTTCTCAATGATACCTTGGTTCAAGGAAGGAATAAAGAAAAGAAATTAAAGACTTTTTAGAGTTTAATGAAAATGAAGTCACAATATACCCAAACTTGTGGGACAAAATAAAAGCAGTCCTAAGAGGAAAACTCATAGCCCTGAGTGCCTTCAAAAGGAAACTAGAGAGAGCATACACTAGCAGCATGACAGCACACCTAAAAACTCTAGAACAAAAGGAAGCAAATTCACCCAAGAGGAGTAGATGGAGGAAATAATCAAACTCAGGGCTGAAAACAATCAAGTGGAAACAAAAGGAACTATTCAAAGAATCAATCAAACCAGGAGCTGGTTCTTTGAGAAAATCAACAAGATAGATAAACTCTTAGCCAGACTAACTAGAGGGCACAAGGATAGTATCCTAATTAACAAAATCAGAAATGAAAAAGGAGACATAACAGCAGAACCTGAGGAAATCCAAAACACCATCAGACCCTACTACAAAAGGCTATACTCAACAAAACTGGGAAACCTTGATGAAATGGAAAAATTTCTAGACAGATACCAGGTACCAAAGTAAAATCAGGATCAGATTAATGATCTAAACAGTCCCATAACCCCGAAAGAAATAGAAGTAGTCATTAATAGTCTCCCAACCAAAATAAGCCCAGGACCAGATGGGTTTAGTGCAGAGTTCTATCAAACCTTCAAGGAAGACCTAATTCCAATTCTTCAAAACTATTCTACGAAATAGAAACAGAAGGTACTCTACCCAATTCATTTTATGAAGCCACAATTACTCTTATACCTAAACCACATAAAGACCCAACAAAGAAAGAGAACTTCAGACCAATTTTCCTTATGAATATCAACGCAAAAATAGTCAATAAAATTCTCACAAACCAAATCCAAGAACACATTAAAACCATTATCTGTCATGATCAAGTAGGCTTCATCCCAGGGATGCAGGGATGGTTTAATATACGGAAATCCGTAATCCACAATATAAACAAACTCAAAGACAAAAACCACATGATCACCTCTTTAGATGCTGAGAAGTGAGCCCACACCCCTATGGTCACTTGATCTTTAACAAGGGAGCTAAAACTCGATAGTGGAAAGAATACATCATTTTCAGAAAATGGTTTTGGCATGTAGAAGAAGGCAGATCAAACTGTTCTTATCTCCTTGTTCAAAGCTCAAGTCTAAGTGGATCAGGAACTCCACATAAAACCAGAGACAATGAAACTTATAGAGGAGAAAGTGGGGGAAAGCCTTGAAGATATGGGCACAGGGACAAAACTCCTGAACAGAACACCAATGGCTTGTGCTGGAAGATTAAGAATCAAGAAATGGGACCTTGTAAAATTGCAAAGATCCTGTAAGGCACAGGACACTGTCAATAAGACAAAAATATCACAGATTGGGAAAAGATCTTTACTAACCCTAAATCTGATAAAGGGCTAATTTCCAATATATATACAAAGAAATCAAGAAGTTAGATGCCAGAGAACCTAATAACTCTATTAAAAAATGGGGTACAGAGCTAAGCAAAGAATTCTCAACTGAAGAATACCGAATGGCTGAGAATCTGGTACAACCACTCTGGAAATCAGTCTGGCATTTCCTCAGAAAATTGGACATAGTACTACTGGAAGATGCAGCAATACCTCTCCTGAGCACATACCCATATGATGTTCCAACATGTAATAAGAACCCATGCTCCACTATGTTCATAGCAACCTTATTTGTAATAGCCAGAAACTGGAAAGAGCCCAGATGTCCCTCAACAGAGGAATGGATTCAGAAAATGTGGTACATTTACACAGTGGAGTACTACTTAGCAATTTAAAACAATGAATTTATGAAATTCTTAGACAAATAGATGGATCTGGAGGATATCATCCTGACTAAGGTAACTCAATTACAAAAGAACACACATGATATGCACTCACTGATAAGTGGATATTAGCCCAGAAACTTAGAATACCTACAATTTGCAAACATGAAACTCAAGAAGAATGAAGACCAAAGTGTTGATACTTCGATCCTTCTTAGAATGGGGATCAAAATATCCATGGAAGGAGTTACAGACACAAAGTTCAGAGCTGAGACAGAAAGAATGACCATCCAGAGACTTCCCCACCCAGGGATCCATCCTATAAACAATCCTCAAACCCAGATAATATTGGATATGCCATTAAGATTTGGCTGACAGAACCCTGATATAGCTATCTCTTTTGAGGCTATGCCAGTGCCTGGCAAATACAGAAGTGGATGCTCACAGTCATCTATTGGATGGAACAGAGGGCCCCTAATGAAGGAGCTAGAGAAAGTACCCAAGGAGCTAAAGGGGTCTGCAACCCTATAGGAAGAACAACAATATGAACTAACCAGTACCCCTCAGACCTGTGTCTCTAGTTGCATTTGTAGTAAAGGATGGCCTAGTGGGCCATCAATGGGAGGAGAGGCCCTTTGTCTTGTGAAGATCATATGCCCTAGTACAGAGGAACGCCAGGGCCAGGAAGCAGGAGTGGGTGGAGCAGTGCAGGGGGAGGATATAGAGGGCTTCTGGGATAGCATTTTAAATGTAAGTGAAGAAAATATCTAATAAGAAATGCAGAAAATAAAAAAATCTGAACAAATAATATATTTTTGGAGCATGTATGCATTCATTCTATATCTGCTCTTGACCATGGATGTGACATGTGTCTGTGCGTTTCTGTGTGTCTGTATGTCTATGTCTGTCTGTCTGTATCTTTGTGTGTTTGTGTGTGTGTATATGTATATGTATGTGTGTGTGTGTGTGTGTGTGTGTGTGTGTGTGTGTGTGTGTGTGTGTGTGTGTTTCAGGTTAACACCTTGGGTGTCCCTCAGTGTTGAATCATATTCTGGAAAGGATGATACGATCTCAGATCTCAGTTGAGGGGACTGGAAATGTGAGTGAAACTTAGCAAAAGGCCTTTGTCAGTGGTGGAAGAGGTGGAATGTCTGTTTTGTTATCTCTGAGTCCATCCTTCAGATGACTGTTGAGACATAGTTCTTTAAATGAACACAGCTGTCTGTGTAAACAAATAGGCTTTAGGTCTTATAGATACTTCTGTTGGACTCAAGATGTCCTGGAAGTTTGGGTTCTAAAATGTTGAACCAAACTCTCAGAGGACTAAAGTCTCAGGTGTCTTAAAAGTTTTCTTCCTAAGCTTTGTGAGAGGGTGTTTGCCTGCATGTATGTATGTGTACCATGTATTTTCAGGTGCCTGTGAAGACCAGAAATTGTTAAGTTCCCTGGAACATCAGCTAAAGATCGGGTGCTGAAAAATGAATCCTGCCCTCTACAAGAACAACAAATGCCCTTAACCACTGGGTTATCTTTTCAGACCCAAAGACAAATATTTTAAATAATTATTACATTGTATCTTTTGAAAACCAGGAATTAAATTGTATATGTATGGACTAATGAGTCATTTCATCAGGGATATAAACTAGGCCACATCTGGTGATGAATTCCATTTTTTAAAACTTAATCTAACGGGTATGGGTATTTTGCCTATATGTGTATCCGTGGATTGTTTGTAGGACTGGTTCCTGCAGAGGTCAGAAGAGGGGATCAGATCCTCTGGACGTGAAGTTACAGAAAGTTGTGAGCCACCATATAGCTACTTGGAATTGAACCTGGTTATTCTGCACGAGCAGCCAGTACTCTTAACTGATGACCCATCTATCTAGCTTAAATTCCAGATGTTGGGCCTCAAACCTGGAACAAAGAGCTAACTGAGGTACCTATTTAACATAATCAAAGTGGAGTTGGCTACCCGGTTCTCCTTTAGTCCCTACCTGTTGCAGGGTATGACTTTCCAGTTCAGGAAGTGGGCTGCCCTCCCTCCAGCTGCCCTTCACTATATAATCCAGCCATTTTGGTTACTTGATCTGTTTTTCTACTCTTGTCTCTCCTATCTCTCCTCTCCCCTACCCTCTCTCCTAGCACTGCCTATCTCAGGGTCATGTTCACTCTGGACTCTGTCTGGCAATGCTCTCCTCATGTGTACAACAAACCTCCTCCACCATATCTAGGAGCAAGGCATTTTTAAATTTTTAAAAAATTTCATTCAGCAGTTTCTTGACAAATATATATTTGGGGCAACTGGAAGACATAGTGAATTTATAAATTCTTAAGGCAACTGCTTCTTTGGAAGTTGAACAAGACATACTAAATGAAAAATATAAAATTGGATCTGCGCATTAGGCACAATCACTAGAAAATAGGTAGGAAAGCAGCTGTCTGTGGGAACAAGAGGCAAAGATGTCCCTTTAGCTTCTGATCTACGGTAGTCAAAACATTGTTCCTTATCTTCCATACAATGTACCCAATTAACATTGTTTTTGTCTTGTCATTAACTGAGTATACAGGGAGTTAAAAATTTAGTTATCAATGATTTTGAATGAAAGCGTTTGAACAGCAATAAAAATGCATATTATAGCCAAGCCAACAGTTTTTGCACACATATGTGTATGTGTACAAGTACGGGTACAGGCATGGGTATAGGTATGTATGTATGATGTACACACACACACACACACACACACACACACACAGAGAGAGAGAGAGAGAGAGAGAGAGAGAGAGAGAGAGAGCATTTGTGTGTGAGCACTGGTGAGGGGTTCTTAAAGGCACATGGGTGACACGAATATCTGAAATACCATAAAGTCTCATCCATCATGGATGGGATGACCTCTTGAGAACTGCATCATGGAGTCCCTGAGTGTATACATAAATATACAGATACACAAGCACACATATAGTGCCTAAACTACTATACGGAATATGTTCATTTGAATTTGTTTCTTTATAGCCTCTTGATGCACAAAGAACTTCATGGTGTCTGAAATAAGACATCATCACAGTGGCTATCAGCCATACAACAGATCCCAGGAATACTGAAACAGTTTTATTTAAGTATCTTTCCTCGCCAGAAAGCTGTAGTCACAAACTCATATAAGCATGCCTGTTTTCTTTTAAACTAAGTTCATAGGGGTCAGGCTTGGGGGCAGGGTACCTGCCTGGGGAGCGACGGAAACTACATTTCCCGGGATGCAATACGCGAGACGATGGGGGTGGAGTTGAGCCCGTGGAAATTCGGCATTTATTTGTATTATTATTTTTTGGGGTGTGTGTTTGTGGACTAGTGCGCGGTTCGTGTCTGGAGCTAGATTTCCAGCGTGGTCTTTTTGGTGGTCGTTTAGGCGTTTCTGAGGTTTGTTTACCTAACTGGAAGCTCGGCGAGGTGGGCAGTTCTTATGGCAGAGCGCAAAGAGCTGCTCTGTGTTACAGAGGCCCTGCTGAGGCCCAGCGACTCCGCCCACATGCCCCGAGCCAGGCCTAGGGAAGAGACCTCGGCGACCTGGTCCTTGCTTCCTCTACAGAATCCAATGGCTGTGGCCATGCACAGGAACATAGCCCAGGTAAGTGCTGCGTCTTGCGCTGTCACCCGAGCGCTAGAGCCCCGGAAGAGGCCCCATCATGACCCTGAAGTTCCTAGTTGGTGCTCCTGGCAGCAGAACAGCTGTGTGCAGGGGTTTGTGAGTGTTGCAGAGGGATGCCTCCTGAAAGGGCTGCTAGGCAGGGAAGATTTTGAGTCCTAGTAGCCAAGTGTTTGTAGAAGCAGTTGTGAGGTCGATTTGCACCTGAGGAATTTGAGTTTAATTCTTCAGACACCGGGAGCCAGTGAGAATTGTGAACAGAGATCCTATTCGGGAATAGGATTCTAAATTTTCCTGAAGTTACTCAGAGCAAGGACAAACAGGAGGAGATATGAGGGGCAGGAGAGAGTTGTGCCACCGGTGTGACAGCTCTCAGGTGAGATTCAGAATTGTGGACCACTGCATAGACAGATTTGTAGTAATCCCAGGCCTTCTGACCCCACGGTGATCAGGGTCACTGTGTGACTGAAGCCTGTGAAGACCGCCTATGGCTGCTAGATTCTAAGAGCCTCCTCCTTTTTTCAGGTTCCCCTGACTTCAGAACCAGTTATGGAGCTTGGCCTGGTAAGTGGATCCTGCCATTACCCTCATGCTACCAACAGGTTTTAGGTTAGTGGTGTCCTTGGTCTATTATCTCAGTGTGCCCTAGTAGCCTGGTGCCTTGCAGTCTTGAACAGGTTAGGTACATAACCCAGAGATGTGTAGGCTGTGAGTTGTATGAAATTCTTGGCAAGTGTGAACAGAAGTGTAGAAGGTTGCTTCTCCCACGGTGTGTGCCAGTATGTGCCTGTGCCTGAAGGGGAGACTGAATTACTTAGGCATGTGCAGAAAGATCTTTCTCCTTAGAATAAGGATCAGTGAGGTGAAGGTGTCAGACCCAGAATAATTCTCTGAAAAGCAGAATGTGTACTTTATATGTAGAAATGACAATGGGAAATTTGGGTGTGGAGAAGGCTGGCAAGCCAACTTATTCTCCTCAGGCTCCTTGTTGCCGGCTGCTGCACGGGAAACCGACTGTGGAAGAAGGGAAATGGTGTTGTGTAGACAGTAATTCTGTGGAGACATGAACAAGCATCTAGGAGTCCCAGATAGGGAAGAGAGGACAGACCAAAGTACAACTTGGTAAGCCAGTGAGCTTTACTGGGGTTACTTACAGGAGTATGAGTGAGGGAACATTAGATAGCCGTGTCAACAAAACCCACCCCAGCATGGATTGATGACTCTAGGAAACTGGAACCCTAGAGCACATGGTATAAACTTGGAGATAGTGTGACAGGTTTTAGTGTCTTTGCTAGGCATCACATCTGGTCTGATCACTTCGACTATCTCTGCTCTTTATACTGGGCTGAAAGGGGTCTAGTGCATCACAATGTAGCTCAAGCTAGCTTTGAACTTGTGACAGTCTCCTAAGTACTGGAATTATAGGCATGAGTTATAATACCCGGCTTCCACTGGTAATTGTTGGTGGGTGTCTTAGGGCTTTATCGCAGTGAAAAGACACCATGACTCTGGCAATTCTTAGAAAGGAAACATTTAATTGAGGTTGGCTTATAGTTTTAGAGGTTAGTCTGTTAACAGAAATATGTAATCTCAGTCAGTGGTTTTGCCCTCCCTTTGATCATTTGGTTCCTGGATAAATGATACACAACTTTTATTATTATAATAAGCCTTCATCAACACTAGAGCTGGGCAGATATCTACCCTCTATGCTATTAGAATCTATTTCTCCACCAATAACCCCAAGGCATAATTTGCCATGTTCCATCTGGGCAGCTCTTAACTCCAATTTGCTAGCCCTCATGGCTATATCATGATTTACCTAACCCATGGTGGCTTCCTCTTCTCTTCACCTTCTATCTGTTTGTGCTTTTGCTCAGACCTCAACCTTGAGAACCTCAAACCTGACCTGTGTCTCTTCTGCCCAGTTGGCTGTCAGTATCTTTATTTAATCAAGGACCAAGGTCATGCTGTACACATGTGTGGAATCTCTGTGGGCAACCAGGCTTTGGGGGTCAGTGTCTAGCATTACAATACATAGTAAATGACCAAACCTCAACATTAGTTCATTATTGTCCTGACAGGAAGCATGGCAGTGTGCATGTAGACATGGTGTTGGAGGAGCGAAGAGGTCTACATCTTGGTCTGCAGGCAGCAAAAGGAGACTGTGTCACTGGACATAGCTTGAGCAACTGAGACCTCAAAGCCCACCTCCATGATGATATACTTCCTCTAACAAGGTTACACCTCCTCCAACAAGGCCACACCTCCTAATAGTGCCACTCCCTCTAGGCCAAGTATTCAAATTCATGAGTCTACAGGGGCCAAATCTATTCAAAACACCACAGTGGGTGAGGTTGAACCAAAGAATAGCATCAGGTAGGATACCATCATTACAGGGTTGGGGCTGCTTTGTAGTGGGGTCTGTGAGAGGTTGGGGAATTCCTCAAGGACTCTGTGGATCCTATGTGTTGAGTAACCAATGGGTAGGCCAAGGGGCTGCTTCCAGTGTGTAGCTATGGTTGTATGTATAGAGAGGTGTGTGGAACAAAAAGGTGGAAGTGCAAATTGATGATCTCAAGGTCTTGACATAGTAATGAAAGTTGCAAATCCTTGTTTGGTTGTATATGGAATGAGGGATGGGCAGGACTACTGGGCAGTTCTATGGTAGTAAAGCATGCAGCTCTACATGCCAGGGCCAGAATTAGATGTTGCCTATCATCCTTCTATGTGTTAGTGATGGGCATGAGTAGTCAGTGAGATTGAGAACCTGGTGTAAGTAGTACTCAGGCCTATATCTCATCATGGGCAGATAAGATTAGATGGGAGATGTGCATTACATTGGAGTCTTCAGAAGGAAATGGATCATAAACTTCTTTTTTTCCTATGATTCAGGGCCATGTAATCCTGAGGGTGTAGCTGTGGGAATGAAATCATACAAGAAAAGTACGATTCAGAGAGCTGTGTTTGGGAGTAGGGAGATGGCTCAGTGGGCAAAGTGCTTGCTTTTCATGGATGAGGACCTGAGTTCAGATTTCCAGCATCCATATAAAGCATGGGCCCTGTGGACCATGTCTGTAACCTCAGCAGTGGGATTGAGGGTGGGGAGCAGAGACAGGAAGATCCCTGGACGTCACTGGCTAGCCAGTCTGGTTAAACTGCTGAGTTCCAGTTTTATTGAGAAGGCGTATCTCACCAAATATGACAGCAAACATTTGAACATGACATCCAACATTGACCTCTTAGATGCACAAATGTGCAGAGGTAGCGTGAACTAATTTCCCCAGAAGTAGTAAAGAGTCTTAGGATAAAGAGGTGAGCCCATGTTCCTTGGGTCTGGAAGATTTTTAGGGTCTTCAGGGCTATTGTCTGATAAGACAAAATTTAAGTTAGCCTATCTTCTCTCTAACCATTTTTCTCCCTAACCAGTCTCTGTGACAGCCACGGCATTGATAAGAGGGCATAGTAGCCTTCATCCTAGGCCTTGAGTTTAGATTTTATCTTTCTGTTTATCTCCCTGTGTTTCCATGGAAGGGTACAATATCAGCAGGCAGAGAGTGGGCAATCAGTAGATGAGCGTCTCCTTTGATATGACATGGAGAATATAGAGAGCAAGAGATGTATATTGGGACAACAAAAGTGGAGTGCTTTGAGTTGGAGTCCAGAAAGAGAAGCCGGTTATAAGCTAAATTGTTTCCATTGTGATAGGATGTGTCCTTTGAGGATGTGGCCATTCACTTCTCCCAGGAAGAGTGGGTGCTCCTTGATAAGGCCCAGAGACTCCTGTACTGCAGTGTGATGCTGGAAAACTTGGCACTTGTGGCATCTCTGGGTAAGGTCCTTGCATGGCTCCCAGTGTCCAGAGTGGTGTCTACCGTTATTTTTACCCAAGAGTGATTGCTATCTTAGGAGTCATAACAAGTCTCAAACTTTCTCTACTGTGTCCTATGCCTTGGTTTCTGCCTAGTTCCTGTAGTTGTCATTTCTTTCTTCTTTTTCTTTTTTTTCCCTTTTGGAGGCAGTGTCTCTCTATATAGCCCCAGATATATTGGAATTCACTATGTAGACCAGGCTGGACTTGAACTCATAGAGATCTGTCTTCTTCTGCCTCCCGAATGCTAGAATTAAAGGAATGTACCAGGCTTAGTTGTCATTTCTTTATGGCTGCTTTTGTGAGGAATTGCCAGTGTTGTCATGCTTATTTTAAAATGAATTGTGAGCTATTCATGAAGGAGTCTTAAGCGTTTTGTTATGGTTTCTTTCCTATATACTATTTTAGATTAAGTTGCTATAAGTTAGTGTGGGTCACTCACATGTGTGCATTCTCTTCCTCCCTATCTCTCTTTCTCTTCCTCTCTCTCAATATTTGCATTTTTCATGTCTCATGTGTTTGGGGATGCAGGACATATCTTGATTGCCTCATAGAGTTGATAAATCAAGGTTGTCTTAAAGGAGACCGGACCTAGTGGTAGGCATGTAGGGAAGGGTATGTACATATTGTATCAGGAGACAGCAGAGTACCCACAGTGTTTTAGTAAAAGATTCACCCATATCTCATTTCTATCTTTACTCCATGTTTACAGCTTTGGCATCTTGTCATTGCACCTGCAACTTTTGGTTCTTGGCTACCTTTATGCTCTGTTGTGTTCTTAGTTTTGACACAAGATATTGTGAGGCACTTACATAGCTTTAATTAATCCTTGATTACTAGCTTCATTTGGGGACTTTTGCTCAGTGTAGACACATCCCCAATAGACACATCCTGGTGATGGCTGTTGGCTGAGGAATTGCTTGCAGACCCTGCTTGTCTTTTCCTGCATCTTATTCCTATGTGTTTTGTCTGGTGTGATAAACCCATTCTGTATTTGAAAGCAGCTCCCTCAGTATGTCTGCAGCTCTTTTGTTCTTAGAACATTCCAGTGCTTTCATTGCCTCTTTTCCATTATTTTTTCTTCTGTGACAATCCCTTGTCTATGTAGCACAGGCTAATCTCAGACTTATCAACCCTTTTGCCTCACATTCCCAAGTGTTTAGAGCATGGTATAATCTAAGTCCAGCTGTGTTGTTCCTTTTTGTGTCTAGCTTACCTTTGTGATGTGCTTTCCCTCTCCAGCATTACTTCATTAGCATCTCAACATGTATTTTTCTGATTTCAGGTTCCTGTACTGGAATGGGGGATGAAGACGTAACTTGTGAGCCTGCAGAAGAGGTGGTGTGTAACACAAGTCCATCTCCCCAGGAGACTCATCTCCTTGAGATACCTGTCCCAGCTTTGGAAGAGGCTTGGCACCAGAATGAGTTCTTGAGCACACAGCCTGTGCAGACATTAGATTTGAGCAGAACAGGTTCCGGTTTGAAGGAAGACAGTAACCGGCATTGGAAGAGTTACAGTGGTGAAAAGTCCTGTGAAAGGGATTCTCACAGGGCTACAGCTATGTCAAGTTGCAGATCCCATGGGTTGACTGAGCCATTCATCCGTGGGAAGGATGGTGAGGAGGCCCTCTCCTCTATAGCTGGTGTTCAGCAGCAGGGTGCGTGTCATAGTGAACAGCCCTCCACAGGCTGTCTTCAACAGCAAGCCACTTGTATTCGTGAACAGCCTTATAGCAGTGCCAAGTGTGGGCAAGCACTTTTGAATGGAGAGAAACATTGTAAGGACGGTGAATGCCAAAAAGGTTCAAGCTGCAAACACACACTTGTTCAGTGTCCAAGTGCCTCCTCTGAGAAAAGGCCATCTGAGTGTAGCAAGTATGAGAAAGCCTTCTCCTGCAGTTACAAGCATGCTCAGCATCAGGACAGTCACTCGGGAAAAAGGACACATGAGCATAGTCAGCATGAGAAGCCCTTCAGCAAAAAGTGCCGCCTCAACACACAAGACAGAATTTGTCCTCAAGAAAGGCCCTATAAATGTACTGAATGTGGAAAAGCCTTTATCTACAAATCTGAACTCGTTTACCATCAGAGACATCACAGTGCTAGAGTACATTATGAGTGTGTGGAATGTAGAAAATCCTTCACGTACAAATCCAACCTCACTGAACACCAGAGAATCCACACTGGAGAAAGGCCTTACCAGTGTGAACAATGTGGAAAATCCTTCAGACAAAACTCTAGCCTCTTTAGACACCACCGAATTCATACTGGAGAAAGGCCATACGAGTGCTCCGAGTGTGGGAAATCCTTTAGACAGATCTTTAATCTCATCAGACACAGGCGAGTCCACACTGGAGAAATGCCTCACCAGTGTGCTGATTGTGGAAAAGCCTTTAGCTGCAAAGCTGAACTCAGTCAACACGAGCGAATTCACAGCGGGGAAAAGCCTTATGAGTGTAGCGAGTGTGGAAAATACTTCAGGCAGTTCTCCAACCTCATTCGACACCGGAGAGTACACACAGGTGACAGGCCTTACAAGTGCAGTGAATGTGAGAAATCCTTCAGTCGCAAATTCATCCTCGTCCAGCACCAAAGAGTTCACACTGGAGAAAGGCCTTACAAATGTGGGGAATGCGGCACATCCTTCACCCGAAAATCTGACCTCATCCAGCACCAAAGAATTCACACTGGCACGAGACCTTATGAGTGTGAAGAGTGTGGGAAGTCATTCAGGCAATGCTCTAGCCTCATCCAGCACCGGAGAGTTCATACCGGAGAGAAGCCTTATGAGTGTATCGAATGTGGGAAAGCCTTTAGTCAGAGTGCTAGCCTCATTCAACACCAGAGACTGCACACTGGAGAAAGGCCCTATGAGTGTAGTGAATGCGGGAAGTCCTTCAGCCAGAGTGCTAGCCTGATTCAACACCAGAGAAGCCACAGTGGAGAAAAACCTTTTGAATGTAGTGATTGCAGCAAACCCTTCACTCATAAGTCTGACCTGATTCAGCACCGAAGGGTTCATACTGGAGAAAGACCTTACGAGTGCCATGATTGTGAGAAATCCTTTAGCCGTCGATCGAATCTTGTCCGACACCAGCGAGTTCACACCTAAGAAGAGTCTTCATCATGTAACATGCTGCCTAGCGTGTTCTTTATCACATCTAGGTGAGAAGGACGTAGGCAGAAAGTGCATAAAGATTTATGCCTGCCCCTGATTGGACGAAGGTGGGAAGTGTGCAGCTTTGTGGGTTTTGCCTTTATAAGCAGCTGGCTAACATAATTTGTGGCCATTCTCTGGGAATCCCAGGTTTGACCCTGGCCAGTATTTAATAAAACTTTCAAATTTGACTCAAAAAAAAAAAAAGTGCTGTTTAATAAGTGTAGTAACACTGGAGGAGACTCAGAGCCCTCTCTGAATTCAGAGATTATTCATCTGGGCTTCAGAAGTGGAGGTTATTTCAGATATGTGGGAAATTTTGAGGAGACTCATTCCAGTTTTTAGTATGCCTAGAGCCATGTCCTGATTTATGTCATTTGCAGTACCTGTGGTAAAAACCCCGTTACTCTTACCACCTGGAAGATTATGAGTCTGATTATCCCTGCTAAGTGCTTTGAGATTCAGACCTCTCTACTCTGCTCCGGCCTTAGCCTTGGAGACCCCTCCTTTCCTTTTTAGGGCAGCAATCTTATTTAGAAGGTGTGGTCCGAGTTGTGCTTTTAACTTTGCTAGGAAAGACAACCTTGTTCAGGACAGGTTTTGCTCTCACACTGTGCTCCTGATGAATATTTCTAGGCTGGAACTCACCAACTTGTGAAATGCTTGCTACACATTGCTATGCCCTAACTTTTGAAAAGGAAGTTTGTTTATGCTCCTTTGATCTTGAAGGCTCTGTTCATTCTGTGGTATGACGTATCAGGTGACCTATGATGTCAGCATGACGGGGTGGGCCAACTCCATAGACATCCCCACTTTCTGTTTGAGAAGGTATGGTAGAGCTGCAGGAAGCAGCAGTGTGGATTATTGGTCTCGTTTTCATGCTGTCCCTGCCCTCACAGGAGAGACTGTTGGTATTGTGTTCCTGACTCACTGAAGGTACTATGATTTTTGGGAGGTAAGAAGTCTTCATGAAGAGACGTGTTATGACAACCCCAGATATTCCTGTGCCACCTGAACAATTCTATTCACTTTTCCACCGGGATGTCACATAATTCCTAGCACTCTTGAAGGTAATCTCTTCTGCAGGCTTTGTACTGGAGCCATTTTATGTGTGTTAAGTAGTGAATAGGGTATTGATTGGGACAGGAACTGAGTTAATGGATATGAAAATAATCCTTCATTTCTTTATTGTGCATATATGTGGCTTGGTGCACATGGACTGTGGTACATGTGTGGAGGTCAGAAGGCAGCTTTTGGAGTTGTTTCTATTCTACCATGTGGGCTTCTGAGATTGAATTCAGGTCATCAGGCTTTGGGCAAACACTTTTCCCTACCGAGTCACGTCTCTGACCCCGGAACATGCTTCTCTTAAAACTCCACCCATAGATGTTCCAGTGATTTTGTATGAGTTGACAAATTCTTGAGCTCTTTATGGCTATTTCCTATGGCTGTGAGTTTTTGTCGGAGAAAAGAGTGAGATGATTTTGTAGGTTCTTCTCTTCCCCTGGATTTGCCATGAGCCAAAGCTGTACAGTTAGAAACACAAGGGGAAGAAGATGACTCTGTGAGATGGAGTATAATTCTGAGTTGTGATTTAAGGGGCAGTAACTTTTATTACTTACCAAGGTTGACTGTCAGTAGAGCAAGGCTGTGACGCTCAGATCTGAGAAGAAACATGATGGGATCCATATCAGGTTGTGAATATTTTTTTGAGAACAGCAGGGCATCTAGGTATACTGTTTTGGGCTACTTTTTATGGCATTGTTTATGTATCATCTGGATGATTTATACTTAAAGGGCATAGCATGGCACTGTGGTATATACCTGGAGTTCCCGTTTCTAGAAAGGCTAAGGAAGGAGGAGTTCATGAGCCCAGGGGATTGTGGCTCAGTGTGGGCAACATAGTACGACTCTATCTCAAAACAAAACCTCAATTTTATAAAGTCTTGGAATCATTACAGTTATGAAAATGAATTTATCTGTCATCTGTATATTTACAACATGCCACTTTATTTACATTTCCTACCTCTCCTGGAAACAAGTGATTTTGTTTTTCATTTAAACTTTATTTTTTAGGCATATGGATGTTTTCTCTGTATGTATGTATGTGTGCCTAGTGCCTGGGGAGGCCAGAGGAGGGAGTAGGAGCTCCTGGGACTGGAATTACAGATAGTCGTGGGCAACCATGTGGGTACTGGGAACTGAACCCAGGTTTCCTGGAAGAACATCTAGTGGTCTTAACTGCTGAGCCATCTCTTCAGACCCTGCTTTTTCTTACACAACAGATTAGTTTACATCATTTAGAATTTTAAATTATTGCCATCAAAACATGTATGCTTTTATATATGTATATATGTTGTATAATTTCTTGAAGATTCAACAGTGATGCTCATATGAAAAGTTGTTACTGTTGCTGAATAATGTTTTGTATGGATCAACTACTGTTTGTTTATCCATTAATTTATTTATAAAATTTCTTTATAGATTTTTTCATATGACAAAGCTGCTGTGAATATGTCAGTCTTTATATAGCTATGCAGTTTAAGCACCTTTGTGTTAACAATACAAATTGTAATACAGGAGTTATAGATGAATATTTTAAGAACAGTTTAGGAAATGCCAACTGTGATGTGTTTGCTCCCTCTTGCGTTCCCACCAGCAGAATGTGAAAGTGGCTGTTTCTCTCCATCCTGACATTTAAGATTTTACCATTTGGTGAGTCTGCTGTGACATTTCACTATGTATTTCATTGTATTTCCTTAAGTATTCTGAAATAAAACACTTTTTTTTCATGTGCTTAATTGCCACTTATACATCTGTAATAAAATGACTATTCATGTATTTTTTTTATTTTCCTTCAGTGAAACTATCATCATTATTATTATTATTATTATTATTATTATTAATTATTTTGAGAACGTGTCTCTCTATGTAGTCCTTGCTATTCTGGAGCGGGCTATGTAGCCTGGACTGGCCCAGAACTCTCAGAGATCCTCCTGCCTCTGCTTTACAAGTGCTGGAGTTACAGACGCCTGACACCATCCCAAGCCTAAATTTATTTTAACAGATAGGACAAAGTGTAACAACAAAAATACACAGGATTTTGTTGATGGTTTAGTGTTATGAATAGTATTTTGTCATGTAAATCAATTGCTTTTGAATACTGGAAGAAAAACATTTTCCTTAAGGTTTTTGTCATATGTACAATGAAATGCCTATATTGACCATAGATAAGTAAGTTTAACATACATTTTAAACAGACCACCCATAGGTGTCTTAAGTTAAAACTTTCAGTACTATACTAAGCCCAGGTTTGTGGTCTTTCCCAGTTTCCTTCTATGAGTACTGTTGAGATCAGTTTTCATCTGCTGAGATGTCACTGTAGGTGGAGTCTGGGAAAGTATGTAGTAACATCTTTTTATGAATTCTGTTTCCAACATACTGATTGAATTGCTGCAAATGGCTTTTGGAATACAGGTATTAAATCAAACATAGTGATTAGGAGTGGTATGTATTAAATATTAGTTTCTAAAACAGTTGTGATATAATTTATTAGACCTGTGTACCTTTAAAACATTTTTTTGATGTCTTTACATGCCTATCTCATCAAAGCAAGTGTCCTTCTTGCTCTTTTAATATAGTTTTTTCAGTGCATACAATTACTGAGAAAACGACTAATTCTTTAAAAATAATTAAAAGTTGGATAATTCCTTACTTATATACAGTGCAGTATGTACACATCCTCCTAACTGTCATTACCTTCTCTTATTCTTCCCCCTCTTGCTGATCTCCTTCATCCCAGCTAGTCCTCCTCCTGGTTTGGAGTGTGTATATGCCATGCATGCATGTGCATGCGCGTGTGTGTGTATGTGTGTGTGTGTGTGTGTGTGTGTGTGTGTGTGTGCATTCAGAGGTCACAGCAGGAAGCTGATTGTCCTTTAGCATTTTCCTTAGTCTTTGAGACAAGGTCTCTCATTGCATATAATGTCCTGATTGTATTTGCTTACCACTCCCCCTAATTCTTCCCAAATCTACCCTCTACCTTTCTACCCTTTCCCGATTTTCATTTCCCCACTTCTCTCTCACTGTCTTTGTCTCTATCTGTCTCCTTAACTACCGACCCCATGTCCAATTAGTGTTTCCCATATGTGCATGGGTGTGGGGCTACTCACAGGAGTGTGAGCAACTTATCATGGTCCACATGAAAGAAAATGGACTCTTCCTCTTCCTTATCCATTAACCTCAGCTAGAAGCTCATGAACTATTCTGCTCTTCCTTTTGGAAGGTCTACTGGCTTGATCCCCTGCATATAGGTCTTGGGTAGACAACACTAGCTTCTGTGTGTTCAAGAGTGGAACAGTGCTGTCATGTATAGAAGACACTGAAAATTTATGAGCTCATAGGACTGGCAAGATGGCTTAGCAGTTAAGACTTCTTGCTGATTTTTTAGAACACTGGGGTTTGGTTCCCAACACTGATGTTAGGCAACTGTTCAACTCCAGTTCTGGTGGGCTTTGATTCCCTCCCTTGACTTTTGAGAGAACCCAGACACAGGTACTCCCTCCCCACAAACACATTTATGCACATAAAATCAATCATAAGTATGAAGTTGAAAATGATGTTATCTGAACCACACACAATATTTCATCAACATAACATCAAAAAATGGACAAGTATCTGATAAACCACTTATGAAAGTAAGTATTTTAGAGACAGAGATAAATTAACTTAATAGTTTTCAGAAAAAAATGCAATTTATGACTGAGAAACATAAAAAATGTTTATGAGCAGAGTTGGAAATATTTCCAGATTTGGACAGTAAAGAGTTTACAAGAATATGGGAGGAGGAAACCCTTAGCCATTGCTGTTGGAAATGTAGATGTTACCATTTTGGAAACTGGCTTGTGATTATTCTGAGAAAGAAAGACAATCATTGCCTGGAAACTCTGCCATGAAGTCTATACATTCAAAATGCAAGTATGTGTGCACCAGGATTCATTTAGAGAAAGATTCAGACCAGGGTCTTTATAACAGTTAAAAAGGTCGAGCACACCAAGTGCTCATATAAATGGCCACTTCTTTGGCCTCATTGATATGATTTATTTTAGATTGAAATTGGCCATCAATGGGAGGAGAGGCTCTTGGTCTTGCGAAAATCATATGCCCCAATATAGGGGAATGCCAGGGCCAGGAAGCGGGAGTGGGTGGGTTGGGGAGCAGGGTGGGGGGAGGATATAAGGGACTTTTGGGATAGCATTTGAATTGTAAATGAAAATATCTAATAAAAATTGTTTAAATAAAAAATAAATAATAATAAAAAAAGATTTTACCGCATTTGAGATGGACAAGCCTGATTTCTTCATCCCACCAACATGAACTATCCAACACATGAAATTATGAGTTTTGAATTTTTATTTTATACTAATATTTATTAGCACATTTATAATAGATTTCATATTCTGTACACACATGTATGCATCTTGATCATAGTGTCCCCCTATTACCTTTGTTTCCTCTCATCTTTCCCCACTCCTGCTCATCTCTGCCCTCTTGTGAACTTTTCATTAGTGTTGCTTAGCAGGTGCGTGGCTAAGGGTTTATTGCAGAAGCATGCAGCTTTTAAGTGGATTCATCACTGAAGAAAGACTCTGAACCAGCAAACATTGGGAGATTCATGAGCCCCTCCCTACTTGGTCAATAGATGCTCGTGGGGAGGTGGCATGGTAAGCCACCCTTCTACATGACAGAATGTTGATGTGCTCAGATATGGGCAAGCCTTGGGCAAGTAATTAGAGCTGATGTGAGTTCCTGAGTGTAGAGACCGCTTTATACCTGGAAGCAGAGTTCCATAACACTCCACCCCTTTCTTCGATTCTACTTTGTCTCTATTTCCTCCTTTTCTGTGATGTCCCGTAAGCTCTAGGTGGTTGGTGGTACAGGGCTGAGCATTTAATAGTCATTTTTTTCCCCTCAGAATCATCAGTCTCAGCAGTAACTTCCACTCACTTCACAAAGAAACTTTTGGAACCAAAGCTGACACAATAGTAGTTACATATGGGTACAAACATAAATGTTTAGAAGGCACTTTGAGAGGCACAAAATGTCCATTTAGCAAGATAATCATAAATAATTCCCCACTATTACCTGTGTCCATGTCTCTCATAGGCTCTCACCTAGGTTTAAAGTCCCAGGCATGAATTGTATCCTGAGGAGTGGTCCTCAAATCTAAGCAGAAAGTAGTTCATTGTCCCCATAACAACCACTACCACTGTAATGAGCTTATTTTGATTGGGAGGTCAGTAGTGTTGCATGTAGGGCCCAAAGCTGAGCAAGACTGCTGATGATGGCTTTTTTTCACCCAGCACCCTGCACAGCACTTTCAGACAGTAGGGAAGGGAGGCTGGTTCAATGTCAGCTTAGTCCCAGTGTCCTGTAACCAAAGTGTGTGGTGTCTGCACTATACAAATAGTTTTAGATGCATAGAATGGATTTCTGGAGAGTCTAAAAGGAAATAAACATTAACTCCCCATGAACCTTTTAGAAAATATTGTTGGAAAGAGTGGAAGCAAGATTTCCACATCTCTATGTTTCTCAATGTTGGTGTTTCTTAAAAACTTTTTTGGAGTCTCTATAGCAATGACTGGACTGGAACTCACTGTGTACATCAGAGTAGCCTCATATTCAGAGATTGACCAGGCTCTGTCTCTGGCAGTGCTGGGATTAGAGGCATGGTGGTACAAGCTTGGTTTATTTCCTTAAAAAAGAAAAAGATTTCTGTGTAGGTACCTGAGTGCAGATACCAGTGGAGGATGGCACTGGATTCCATGGAGCTGGAGCTACAGTTGTCAACAGCCAACCTAGGTGCTGGGAATTAAACTCAGGTCCTATGCAAGAGCAGCAGAGTTTTCTTAACCATTCTTTTTAACCACTGAGCCATCTGTCTACCCCAAAGTTTATGGTCTTAACAACTGTTAAAGATCCCAGAATATTAGGTGTTTGGAAATGGTCCTTAGGCAGTCTCCAAACTGGCCAAATCATGCTTCTACAATTTTTGGTTGTTGTTGTTGTTGTTGTTGTTGTTGTTGTTGTTACTGTTGTTGTTGGCCTTTTGTGCCTCCTGCATAAATTCCTGTTTGTTCTAGTCCAGGTATCAGAAGGTTTTCTTCCCAACTCCTCTTAATTGCTTCCTTGGATTTGGTCATGTAATTTGTACATGTTTTACTGACATTCAGTTGGGGCAACAATGTTTAAAAGTTTTTTTCAGTTCCCTCTGTAGATGCTGTCATAGACCCAGAGTAGACATGAAAATCTCTGATCCAGTGAGGACGAATCCAGAGAATAATAAAACTATAAATTAGGGAGTAGAGTCTCCTCACCACCACAGGACAGATTAAACTCACAGTTCCTGTCGTCTCTACAGCATCACAGAACATACAGGTGGATGTTTTGTTTTGTTTTTCACAAGATGTGTGAAGTCAGAAGTCTGAGATGCAGATGGCATAGGGGAAAGTGACTCTTGCTAATTTTCCTTTTTACCCCTTCATCTAGTCTTTGTTCTTCCTTCTTTGTACTTTTCTCTCTCTTAAAAAGATCATCTTATATTTTTAAATTATGTGTTTGTTGGTGAACCTGTGTTGTGTGAGTTCAGGAATCTGTGGGGTCCAGAACAAGACATTCAATACCTGGAGGTAGAGTTACAGATGGCTGTGACTTCCCTAATGTGCGTTCTGGAATTGAACTCAGTTCTTCTGCAAGAGCAGTACACACTCTTAACTGGGGAGGAACCGAAATGGTTCTCCAGTGCCTCTTTTCTCTTTTTACTTAAACGTCATTGCTCTGAAAGTTATATGAATTGAGATGGATATTTAGATGTCAACTTCTCAGCATAACTCGCTCACTAAACATGACAAAATATTGTAGAGATTTCCAGAATTGACTTGATCTGGGAAAGACCCACCCATGTATGAATGAGCATACATAATGAATGTGTTTCTGCTTTACTTTGAACTGTACATGAAAATTGATATGAAATATAGGCTTGTGCCTGGTGTCATGGCCTTGTAAACCCCAGCTGATTGTATTTGTATTTCAGCTAGGGTGGCCAGACAATGAGCTTCTGGGGCCCACCATCTCTGTGTCCCATTAACTCTTGCCTTGCAGGCTTGTACCATAATGCCCAGATTTTATGTAGGTGCTGGAGATCTTAATTCAAGTTCTCATGATCATTTTACTGGCAGAGCCATCTCTTCTGCTCTGTTCCACTTATCATGTTAACATGTTATGAAGTTTCTTTTCCCTCATCTGTTGTACCTATAATTAAAAATAATTTCGTCTTCTCATTTTGTCCCACAGTCCCTCCCCACCTCTCAAATTTAATATTTTTCTCGTGAATTTATTTTCCATTCGATCCATTCTACTTAGAGGACTTTCCTCTGAGTTTTAAAATCAGGAGATAGACTTTTTCAATTCCACATCCATTTCAGATTGAACTTTCTTCAGTGGTTTTATTCTTTTATTGAATTCATGTTCTAAATACTGGATTGTATTTATCATTTTACTTCACTTAATGCTTATGTGTTATGTGTTATGGGGGCATCACTGCATGTTTATTCTCTTTATGTTTATTGAACTATTTCTTTGTGTCTTCTTTAAATTGTCTGAATTCTTTAATAAAGTTTATGATTGTCCTTTTAAAATTTGTGGAATAAAATAGGTTAGTGCTTTTCTACCTTCCTAATGCTGTGGCCCATTGATACATTTCCTCATGTTGCGGTGACCTGCAACCATAATATTATTTTCATTGTTATTTCATAAATGTAACTTTGCTTCTATTATCAGTCACAATGTACATATTTGTGTTTTCTGATGGTCTTAGACAACCTTGTGAAAGGGTCATGTAACCCCAGGGGTTCATGACCCATAGGTTGAGAAGCAGTGAACTAGGGGATTCTCATTGGAGAACATTTTGATAGTACTAGTGGATATTGAAGTTGACATCCTGTTTTGTTCTTCATGAAGTTTGTATTTTTTTCAGTGAGACCTGATCATGTGCAGTTCTTGTTGTTGCAGATGTGTCTCATGTGGATACATTAAACTAGGCTGCCTAGAGTCTGTGCCTCTTGTCCAACAACTGGAATCCAGGAAGGGACTCACCCGATTGGGCTTGTAGATTGGGTGTGGGTCTCAGGCTTGTTGGGGTGAGTGCTAGATACTTAAGCATGAGACTGCCTCAAGAGGCTGGGTGTGGTTTTCAGGTTGGATCTGGGAAATGGCTAGGGCTTGGGAGAAGGGAATACAGTCTTGCAGGGGAGGAGGGAATTAAACAAAATATAAGTTGATATGGAGACTGATGTAGTACAGATTGGCCTAGAGCTCACTATGTAGGTGAGAGTCACCCTTTACATCTGAAGCTCCTGCCTCTACCTCCCAATGGCTGGGATTGCAGGTATGTTCCAATACACTCAGCCTATGTTGTTCTGCAGTCAAGCTCCATGCTTGTATATGGCATGCAAGTATTTTACCAACTGAAAAATCCTCATCACCACTTAATGTTCTTCTACTAATTCCAATTTTGATTTACTCAATTGAGTCTTACAGTCACGTTTTCTAAGTAGCTTTGTTTTTTACTAACAATTTTTGTGTTATTTTAAATTTCCTATATCATTGGATACACGATAGCACCTTTACTCCCTCCTAAGCCTCATGTTTATCCTTTCAAACACCAATGGTGATAGGTGCACAGGCGCTACACTGATGTTTTTATGAAAGTCTTGAATCATTTTGGTGAATGATCTGGAGCCAGAACTGGATTGAAGCTAAACCTGCAACCTGGTATGAAATTTTGTTTGATCTTTGATCTTAGTGTTTGACCCTCAGGAAAATCCACAAATTAAGTACAACCAGAAATATGCTTCTTGTGCCTGGAGTAAGGGATGTTCAAGATTTCTTGGTGCCATTTCTATGGAATTTTCAGGACAAGATGTGCTTAGTATGATTCTCGTGCCAATAAGGAGAACTGGTAACTTCTTATGGAGGTGCCTGGGAGCAGACATAATAATAGTTTTGCACAGTTGTGGTTTTGGTAACTATTGTGGTCTTGTTTCTGATGAATGGAGATTAAGTTTGTTCATATCCCTGGAAAACAATTGCATCATTATGTTAGAAGAAACGAGATGACAACAATAATTCTTTGATTTTAGAAAAGACTGTGGAATAAACACAAAAATCCTCTGACTGGATTTAAACTGAAATAAACTTAAGAAAGCAATTTGAGTAATGGTGAGAAATGTTAAAACTCATATTATTTAGATGTCTCTATTATTAAATATCATGACATATACATTATCCTATTATCCACCAAGTAGCTGTTTATATGAATGGATGCATGAGGTTTTTATTTTATTTTGTTTTATTTTATTTTATAAAACATTGATCTTTGAGAAAGCTTTATATACAGGACAAATTGAAGACCTTTTAAGTGACTATTGTGTTTGTGGGAATGAAACCCAGAGCCTTGGCAGGCATGTTATCTGCTGAGTCAAGTCCTCTATCTTTATTTATGTACTTTAATAAAAGTAGTACATACTTGCAAGTTTCTCTTCCAGGTTAGCCTAACATAAACAATGTTTTTGACTGTGGGAAAATGAAATCAGAGCATTTGGCAATGAGTACAGTCTTTTTTTTTATTATTCTTTATTGAAAAGACAAACATGATTTTAAATACCCCCATCTTCTTATCTGTGTATAAATGTCAGAGTTCTCGGTCAGACTTGAAAACACTTTTGCACAAGTCCTTGGCAATCTCTAAATTGTTCTTGGTGACCTTGATAACCCTTTGCTCAAAACTGAGGCCAGAGGGAATGAGTACAGTCTTAACCTTGCAGGCTGCAGTAGGAATCCTGGGCAATTCTTCAGTTCTGCTTAATTATTGAACCAAGGATTGACTAAAAAGAGATTGATGCTTAAAATCCTGACTGTAAAGCCCTTGACTTTTGCCAACTGCTCTTGTATTTTTTCTAGAGGAATTCCTAAGGTAATGACAGAGTTTGGAATGAAATATTTCCTAGATGTCATTGAGTGTAAACTTATACTTTATCTTTCTCGAGTACTCCAGGGGATTTCACTGTATTCCATGTCTTCTGATTTATTTCCAAGCAACCACAATCAACCCTAGTGAGGTGAGTTGGATGAAGCATAAACACAGAGCCATCAAGTACATGGGTCCTTCTATCTTACTGTTGAAAGCTTTTATTTATTTTTTCTTCAATTATACTGAATAGTTTTGATGGTAAAATAGTCTAGTTCAGAAAATTCTTACCCTAGCCTATATCCTGAAGGGTTCCTCCCTAGTCTTTCTTCTAGCAGCTCCACAGTCTAGGCCTAAGACTACGATGTTGATCTGGTTGGAATTGTTCTGTATGCTGGTTCAGATGTAAGGATCCATTTCATTCTTCTACATGTAGACATCCAGATTCTCCATACTGGTTCTTGATAAAATGAATCCAATATGGTCACCAGCGTGGGTCGCGAGGCTAAGCAACGCAGGAGAAGGTCTAACATGGACCATCTCTGAATTCCCTGTGAGACAAACCTGGTTTGCAAGGAGGTTGGTATCTGTTTTCAACCTTATCCTAAGGATTTTTCTAAGGCTCTGCGTCTCCTCCCCCAAAGATACCAAGAGCCATGACTGTGGGTCGTGATGGTACCCACGGGAGGAATCAGGTCAATGCTCGCCCCCCCACCCCCGCTGGCTAACGCCCACTCATCCAAGGAAGAGATGACGATTGATCACTCCACTTCTGTGGGGCCTTAATGAAAATAATTAAAAGGGAGGAGATGCCGGGAGCCATGGCCTGAGCCATGGCTTTGTGGATATTTTCTAGCTTACATAAACAATCCTGAGAGAACATTCATGGTCATAACAGTAAGAATGTTTGTGGGTAAAGAGGACACTGTGACCATTGGTTCCAGGAGCTGAAGATTGCCACCTGACCTTCAGAGAGCCCCTGGGCTCTTCCCCCCTCCCTTGGAGCCTCCTCTTGCTTATGTTTATATTGCCACTCCTGAATAAAATTTCAGAGCTTGATCAGTATGACTTGCTCTCATTCTTCGTGTCTCTTATCCCTCCCACTCTCTCTCTCTCCTGCCCTGGGTCCCCGCTGATTGTCCCTGCAGGTCCGGGGAAGAAGGGGATAGGAATTCTACAGGAAGAACAACAGAGCCAACTAACCTGGACCCCTAGGAGTGCTCAGTGACTCAGCCACCAACCAAAGAGTATACATGGGCTGGACTGAGGCCCCTCCTACGTGTGTAGCAGACATACAGCTCAGTCTCCATGTGGATTCCTTAACAACTGGATCAGAGGCTATTCCTAAAGCTATAGCCTGATTGTGGAATCCATTCCCCAACAGGTTGCCTTATGTGACCCCGGTGGGAGAGGATGCATGTAATCCTGCAAAGACTATTCACTAGGGTAAGGGGGTGGGAGAGGGGCAAACCCTCTCAGAGGAGAAAGTGAGGGCACATGGAGGGAGAGATTTTATGAGAGGAAGACCAGTCAGGAGGGGTGGCAATGTTTGGGATGTAAATATATAAATAAATAAGTGGCCACTGGCTTTTGGTGCTAAATTTGTATTTTGCTTTTTGTTGAATGTATTTATCAGCTGTAGGAGTTTTCTGGTAGGTAGTCTTCAAATCTTTTAAGTGTAGCCTCATATCATCTACAAATAAGATACATTGACTTATTTTTTCTCTATTTATATTCCTTTAATCTCTTTCACTTCCTCCAGATAAGACTTCACATACTATGTTAAACAAGAGTGGGGAGAATGGATATCCTTGTCTTGTTCCTGATTTTCTTGGACATACTTCAAGTTGAATTCATTTAGCATGAATTTGGCTTGGTGTATTGTGCCTTTATTATATTGCTATATTGCCTATATTTCAAGATTCTCTAGAACTTTTATTTATAAAGAGACAGATTTTTCCCCAAAGGCCTTTTATGATTCTATGATCATGTGGTTCTCTCCTTGAGATGGTTTATGTAATATATTACACGTATTGATTTTGTAATATTGGACCACCCCTGCATCTCTGGGGTAAAGCTGATTGAATAACAGTAGATACTCTTCCTAATTTGATCAAAAACTAAGGGATGAGTTAAATGGGAAAAGGAATCCCAAGATATGAAAGTAAAGGCAGAAATGATAGACACCCAACCTGGAATGATATTGTAAATGAAAAACTTAATAAGCCAAATAGAATTCTTTGTAGAAAGCTTCATTAATAGAATGGATCAGGCAGAAAACAGAGATTGAGGTATAAAAGACTAATTTGAATTTAGTTTGTAGCTATTTTACTGAGCCTTTTTGCATCTAAATTCATCAAGAAGATTCACCTATAATTCAGTTTTTTATGTTGAGTCTTTGTCTTGTTTTGGCATCAAGAGAAACATTGACTTTGTAAAAAGAATTTGGAAGCATTCTTTCCTTACCTGCTTATTGGAACAATTTGAGAAATGGTAGTATTAGTTATTCTTTGAAGTTCTGGTAGGTCCATATGCTGGGTCTGATATTTTCATATTTTGAAGAGTTTAAACATTTTTAGTTTAAATATAATTACTCATTCTTTATTATTTATTTTTAATATTTTAACTTTATATGGCATAAAGGGTTTCTTTTCTGGTTTTATATATTTGGAATTCTGCAGAATTCTTGTACAAGCATTTTTTTTTCTATGCTTAGAAAAAAAATTGAAAATACTATCCATGTCTTCACCACAGTTTTATCCTTTTTGCCATTTCTACAATCTGAAGGTCAGATATTTTCATGGTGGTTTAGAACTCCTCCAGTCTTTGTTCATATTTTCTTTTCTATTTATTATTGATACTTACTACATTATCTAATTCCTCAATCTTGACTTCCATACCTCACTCTTTGTTTTCTGCCTGTTCCTTTTTCTTGATAATGCTCTCTACTCATGATTTTATTTGGTTTATTAAGTTTTTTTTTCTTGCAGTGTCATTTCAGGTTGGGTGTTCCTCAGCATTTCTGCTGTTATTTTTATATCACTTTATTCATTCTCATTTATTTATTCTCACTTTATTCATCTTTTTGTTCTTTTAGAGTTTATTCATGCCTTTGAATTATTTGAACACAATTAAAATCATTTTTTGAATTCTTTGTCTGGTAGTCCTTCCAGGTAGCTTTCATTTGGTGTCATTATGATGGGGTCATTGATTTGTGGGAGAATCTTATTGTCTTTGCTTACGTTTCTGAGCTGGGATTGTTCATCTGGAGTTAGTGTGTTAGTTGAGGTTTTCTTTCTTTTCTATTTTTTGTTTGTGTAAAAATCTTAACCACTTCCTCCTCCTCCTCTTCCTCCCCCTCCTCCCCTCCTCCTCCTCCTCCTCCTCCTCCTCCTCCTCCTTCTTCTTCTTCTTCTTCTTCTCCTTCTCCTTCTCCTTCTCCTCCTCCACCTCCTCCTTTCCTCCTCCTCCTTTTTTCTTCCTCCTCCTCCTTCTTTCTTCCTCCTTCTCCTTCTTTCTTCCTCCTCCTCCTTTCTTCTTCCTCCTCCTCCTTTCTCCTCCTCCTCCATCTTTCTTCCTCCTCCTCCCCCTTCTTCTTCTTCCTCTCTCTCTCTCTCTCTCTCTCTCTCTCTCTCTCTCTCTCTCTCTCTCTCTTTCTCTCTCTCTTTCTTTCTGGTGATTCCAATGTTCAGTGAAGAACTAAGTCCTAGTAGGTTTGGTGTATGCTATTCCTCTGGTGGACTGGCATTTAAAGTCAGACCCTCTGTCTCTAGCCTTCCTCTGAGGTTAAGGCTTTATTTGTGTCAGCTAGGACCTTATATCTGGGATTATAACTTGTTCTCTGATTTGAGGATCTTTTCACTCCCTGTGATCCTTGAACAAGGTCAGATCTGGTCCTTACTCTGGATCCTCATCTATTTCTGGAACTTATTTGAAATGTGTAGCTTTCCAAACACTTGTGGATTTAAAGTGATCTCTGCTTCCCCACCTTGGTCTGTAGCTTTCTAAAGCCATTGCAAGGTGTAGAAATACCCAAGTACCAATAAGTCTTATACTAGCTCAGGATTGCTCCCTAAGAGAAACATTTTGATGAATGGACAGATGTTTTAAAACTGAAGATTCTTTCATTCCCTTCTGTGGTAGTTTGAATAGGTATGGCCCCTCAAAGACACATGTGTTTGAATACTTGCCCCTTAGGGAGTGGTAGTATTATGAAGTATGGCTTTGTTGGAGTAAGTGTGGCCTTAGAGGGAGTATTTTACTATGGAGGCAGGCTTTGAGGTCTCATATCTATGCTCAAGCTATGCCCATTATTGAGACAGTCTCCTTCTGATGCCTTTGAATCAAGATGTAGAACTCTTGGCTTTTCCAGCACACTGTCTGCCTGCATATTGCCATGATTCCTATAATGATGATTCTGGACTGAACCTCTGAAACTGTAATCCAGCTCCAAGTAAATGTTTTCCTAGAAACTAGAGACAAACACAAAGATAATCCCTGCTAAAATATTTTATTTTTATATCTCTTGATGTGGATACATTTGCTTTTTCTTAGATGACAGGGGGTGGTTCCTGAGAATTTTCCAGCGGTGATTATTTCCCCAGACAGTTGTAGGAATCCTGGACAACTGGTCACATATGGTTTATTATTTCATGTCTATATTTAGAGGTGAGCCTTTAAAGCATGTCACTTTTGTCAACCAACTTCATGTCTGTGATTTCAAGAGGCATTCCTCAATGACAGAGCTGGGATTGAAATATCTCCTGAGGACAATGGATTTAAATTTGTTATATGCCTGCATTATATAGCCTGAGGGGTTTCCATCATTCTATATGTTTCCTGAGTTGCTTCCAAGTCTGCCCCAGCAGTCTATGAGGATAAAGCTTAAACAGAAAACCAGTAAGTACATTGTTCCCTCTTATTCTTTCAACTGTCTTGTGCACCTGCTTCTAAACAGCAGAATTGCTATGAGAGATACTGCCCTGGATACCAACAGACATTTCACTAAGAAATAAAATGTGGATTACTGGTCATCAGTTGGTTATGGAGGCTCTGTAACCCCACTATATTTATTCTTGATCTGTTTCATTGAGGTTTTCTATCTGTGTATCATGCCCTAGACCACTGTCTCCATGGTGTGATTCCACTACAAGTACAAGAAACAGGTCCAGTACATCCACGGTGACCACCATTCCCTGAGTCTCACCTGAAACTAGAGCCACTTAAGCCATCCTGATCCTGGTGCGCATCTTAGTCACTTCCTAATTGATGTGCCAAGTTACAAGGCAGGCTTAAGGAGTAAACCTGTTAATCTCACTAAGAAAGGGAAGTAGAACAGACATTGTGAGTATATTGTGTGTGTAGGGTATTGAATGAGTTTGTGTGTGCTAATAGAAACAGGTTAGGGAGAGGAAGGAGGAAGAGATTACTGGAAGAGACTACTGGAATCTGGTCACGAGATGAGGTGGGTGAGTTGCAAGATCTCTGGGACAAGCTAGAAACATAGAGAAAAGGAAATTTCCAGGAATCGATGAGGGGGATTGAAAAGGATCAAAATAGTCTATAAAATTATTAAATAACTAATAAAATGAAAAGAGTGAAAATTGAGAAAAAATATAATATGCTCTCACTCTCTTGCAAAATTGACTTGATGATGCAGATCAGTAGAAGATCAAATGCTAGGAAGAAAGCATTACAGGGATGTTTGGATATGAGATAGTAATGGGGTATGAATATGATGAAAGAATACAGTATACATGTATGAAAATGTTATAACAAATCCCATTATTCTCAATACATGCTTTAAAAAGAAGAATTAACATTTCATTATTTTCTGACACATATGGACATATGTGTCCATGTATGTTGCATATATGAAGCCACAGTATTATGACAGCATGCCTAAGACCTGCTCAAGATAAAGCCAGACAAAATACAGCATGGGACAGGGAAGTGGCTGCAAAGTCCCACCCTTAGCTGAGGAGCTCTTGACCATTGATGACTGCTGGGGGAGGGAGACTTGGTTTTCTTCAAGGGATTCAGAACATTGGGGGATATCCATGTTCCAGTAGATGATTCTAAGACCATGCACATATAGAAAACACTAAGTGGGTTCAGTGTGTTTAAAGTGGTATGGGGATAAGATAGAAATTATAGGGAGGGAATGGAGGGTGATTTTGTCAAAACACATTATATGCAGATATGAAAGACTTAAACAATAAAAAAAAGAGAGAAGAAAAAAAGTGTTCCCACAATTCTATGATGGAAGTTAGCTTTCTACTATTTACTAATTTATCTCTGGACTTCCAGCTCCTATATACAATGTTCTGTGATACTGAGTTCTCAGAATGTTGGTATTGTTTGTAACTTTAGTTATTCCAAACATTCATTTCACCAGGAGATATTTACCTTTATTCTCCTTTATTGAATAATTAGTAATATCTAATTTATAATGTTTCTTTGTAATTTTTTTGAAGGGGAGCTAGAGATACAGGTTAGAATCCTACAATTACTGAGAATTTAATAGTCTCAGGGATCTAAGGAATTCTCAGAAATCCCTACTTCCTATAGGTTCTACCCCATTCCTGGGGCTACACAGAGAAAGTTGAGGGGGGATATTAAAATTATAAGTACATTATTCTTATTTATTTTCAAAGAAGAATATGTGTATGAGCATTGTACCTGCATGTATGCCTGTGCACAATGTGTGTGGCGTGCCCAGGAAGGTCAGAAGTGGGTCTCAGACCTTCTAAGACTAGAGTTATAGATGGTTGTGAGCACAGTGTAAGCACTGAGAGAGAAACCTGGATCCTCTAAAAGAACAGCAAGTACTTCTGATCACTGAACTTTCACTCCAGCCCCCCCCACCCCCCACCCCCCCGCTCCATTTTCTCCTTTATTTTCAGACAGTGTCTCAGGCCAGAAACCGAGTACTTAGATTAGGCTGTGCATGGACTCATGGAGGTCTATCTGTCTTTCCCTCCTTAGTGTTTGGATAAAAAGGTGTACTCTCCCACACATGGTGATTTAACAGTCTTCTTTATTCCTGTTTTTGGCTTTCCAACAGGTTTTCTATGTAATCCTGACTGTCCTAGAACTTGTTATGTAGACCAGGCTAGCCATAAACACTCAGAGATCACCCACCTACCATTACCTTCAGAGTGCTGGATTTTAAGGTGGGTTCCAACAAGCCTTGATAAACATTATGCTTAATATTTTATTGATTCAGAGAAACTGAACAACTCTCTACTCAATAATCACTTGGTCAGGGAAGAGATAGAAAAAAGAAATTAAAGTCTTTCTGAAATTCAATGAAACTGAAGGCACAACATATCCAAATTTATGAGACACAATGAAAGTAATGCTAAGAGGAAAATTCATAACACTGAGAGCCTTCCTGAAGAAATTGGAGAGATCTCATATTAGCAACTTAACAGCATATCTCAAAGCTCTAGAACAAAAAGAAGTGAACACATCCAAGAAGAGTAGATGGCAGGAAATAGTCAAATTCGGGGCTGGAATCAATCCATTAGAAACAAAGAGAACAATACAAATAATCAACAAAACCAAGAGTTGGTTCTTTGAGAACAAATGGTGCTGTGTAGAGAGATGACATGAGGTAACTGCTCCTAGCCTGCTAGCTGCAGGGTGACTGTGATGGTTTGTATATCCTTGGACCAGGGAGTGGCACCATCTGGAGGTGTGGCCTTGTTGGAATAGGTGTGACCTTGTTGTGGGCATAAGATCCTCACCCTAGTTGCCTGGAAGTCAGTCTTCCACTAGTAGCCTTTGGATGAAGATGTAGAACTCTCAGCTCCTGCGCCATGCCTGCCTGGATGCTGCCATACTTCCCCCCTTGATGATAATGGACTGAACTTCTGAACCTATAAGCCAGACCCAATTAAATGTTGTTTTTTATAAGACTTGCCTTGGTCATGGTGTCTGTTCACAGCAGTAAAACCCTAACTAAGACAGAAGTTGGTACTATGAGTGGGGTATTGCTGTGATAGGCCTGACCATGCTTTTATTTGAAAGAATGTAGATTTTGGGACTTTGGATTTGGAAAGCAGTGGAATGCTTTAAATGGGGCTTAATGGGTCATCCTAGTAGGAATATAGAAGACTTTGTTGCTGGGAGTGATTTGAACTGTGTTGACCTGGCTCAAGAGATTTCAAAGGAGAAGAATTTCAGAATGTAGCATAAAGACTGTTTTTGTGATATTTTGGAGAAGAATGTGGCTACTTTTTGCCCTTGTCTGAAAAGTTTGCCTGAGGCTAAGGTGAAGAGACTTGGATTAATTGCATTGACAAAAGTTTCAAAAAAGCCCAGCAGAGACGTTGTTCTCTGGTTAAGTCTTATGAAGAGAAGTTTGAATAAGCATAGCAAGCTTAGAAAGGAAAAATATAAAACATATGGTTCGAATATTAAAGGGGTACCAGGAAGTGAAGTGGAGCAAAATCTTGTGTTCTAGGAGATAAAAGATAAAGGGAGTGAGACCCTGGGGCAAGATCCTACCCAGATAAACTTAGATACAGGCAAGGTGATACACACCTTTAATCCCAGGAGACAGGCTTGCTAATCTCTGCATTCAAGGTCAATCTACAGAGTGAGATCCAGGATAGCCAAGCTTAGGCAGTGAAGGATTTGGAAAACAAAAAGCCAGTGAAAATGTAATAGCACAAGCAGGTCATGTTGTAGTTCATGCAAGCAGCAGAACTTTGCAGCTTCAGCCACGTGGCTCTGGCTCTAGAGTTAAGAATGGAAGGAACTACTGGGACAATCGATGCTGGTTAGTTGGAGCTAAGAAATTAGCAGTGATTAAGAAGAGACCAGCATCACTGAGGTGAAATCTTCTGGGAAGTGTTTTCTGGGGGCACAAAGAAGCTGTATTCCAGAGATAGCCAAGGTTGTGCCTCTTGTTGCAGCTGGACTTGGTAATATGTAAGAGTCACCCAGGTGTACTGGTTTTGAATGCATGAAGGTGTAATGAAGAACAGCTGAGGCTTAGCACTGTGAGAGGTCATGGAAGGCCATTGGAGAAGGTGTAGCCTCAGCTGTAGTTGATGGCCCAGGACTGAAGGGGTCAGGCAAAGGATTTGATGCTTGACATCTTGAAGAGAGCCTATGAGAGGCTATTGGTGAAGCCTAGTTGGAGTGGAACACCCCAGTGTGTTGGAGATGTCAGAACCATGGGGTGATCACCAAGAACAGAAGCCGAAGTGAAGTGGATCAATCTGAGCTTAGAGTGCTACAGAGGTCAGAGCTCGAGAAGTGATGCCAGCCCTTAGGAGGAGTCCAAAAGATCAAGTGGAATCCCAGACACTGAAACAAGAAGCTGTAACATTGAAATTGCCTTGGAGACTCAAAGATGTTAAAGATGCCAGAGCCATGGGATACATGCTGAGGAAAGCTGCTATCAGGGAGTGGAACTAGACCAGGAGAAAGCAGTTTGTTGCAGTCAACAAACATGAAAAGGAATGGAGATCTGAAGACCAGAGACTGCACCACCTGGGGATTCATTCCATATGCAGAAACCAAACCCAGACACTATTGCTGATGCCAAGAAGTGCTTGTTGACAGGAGCCTGATATAGCTGTCTCATGAGAGGCTCTGCCAGATCCTGACCAATACAGGTATGGATACTTGCAGGCAACCATTGGATTGAGCACAGCAATCCCAATGGAGGAGTTAGGGGGAGGACTGAAGGAGCTCAAGAGGTTTGCTAACCCCATAGGAAGAGCAACAATATCAGCTATCCAGTCCCCCTAGAGCTCCTGGGGACTAAACCACCAACCAAAGAATACACATAGAGGCTCCATATCCATATGTAGCAGAGGATGGCCTTATCTGGCATCAATGGGATGGGAGGACCTTGGTCCTGTGAAGCCTTGATGCCCCAGCATATGGAAATGCTAGGATGGTGTGGCAGGAGTGGGTGGGTAGATGGGGGAGAACCCTCATAGAGGCAGCAGGAGGGAGGATGGGGCAGAGGGTTTGCTGAGGGGAAACTGGGAAGGGTGATAATATTTGAAATGTAAATGAATAAAATGACCAATAAGATAAATAAATAAATATACAAATAAAAGTAAAAAAAAAAAAACAACAAAAAAAGAAACATTCAACATTCTTAGTCATCAGGGAAATGCAAATCAAAACAACCCTGAGATTCCACCTTACTCAATCAGAATGGCTAATAAAAAGACCAACACAAAACAAAACTCAAGGGACAGTAGATGCTGGCAAGGATGTGGTGAAAGGGGAATACTTCTGCATTGTTGGTATGATTGCAAACTTGTACAACCGCTCTGAAAATTAGTTGGACATTTTCTCAGAAAATTGAAAATACTTCTACCTGAAGACCCAGCACTCCTGGGCATATACCCAAAAGATGCTCATACCCATTCTGTTAGTTTGTGCCTTTTAAATGGGAAATTGCAACTATCAATATCAGTGAGCAGTGTTTATTGATTCTAGTTATTTTCTTTAATGTGTGTGTGTGTGTGTGTGTGTGTGTGTGTGTGTGTGTGTTCTCACTTGATTTTCTGGTCTGAGTTCATTTATTTCCTGTATTGATTTAGATGTGATTAACTTCTTTTGATTTTTGTTTCCTTCTAGCAACTTCTGTAGGCCTGGATTTATAGAGGTATATATATATATATATATATATATATATATATATATATATATATAAGCCCCCTATCTCATCCTCCTCCTCCCTGCTTCTATGAGGGTGCTCCCCACCCACCCACTTACTTCCACCTTACTGCCCTAGCATTCCCCTATGCTGGGGCATTGAGCCTCTACCGGATCAAGGGTCTCACCTCCCATTGATGCCAGATAAGGCCATCCTCTGCTACATATGCAGCTGGAATCTTGGGTCCCTTTATGTATACTCTTTAGTTGGTGGTTAGTCCCTGGGAGCTCTGGGAGGAGGGTCTTGTTGGTTGATATTGTTCTTCCTATGGGGTTGCAAACCTTTTCAGCTCCTTCAGTCCTTCGCCTAGCTCCTCCATTGGGGTCTGTATTGGTTAGGGTTCTCTAGAGTCACAGAACTTATGGGTAGTCTCTATATAGTAAAGGAACTAACCTGCTATATGCAGCAGCAAATATCAAAATGAAGAGAACCTGCAAATATCAAAATGATGTAGAAGGGAATGACTGACAGTCATTACATTTGGAATGTATATTGTGCTCAGACCTTTCTTTACATGTACACTATGACACACAGGAACCCACACTCTCAAATATTCTCACATACCACAGGCACACAAAACAAACAATATTTTTCTCCAGTGGTAAACTTCTCATCTGAAGAAGCTGGATTGAACACAGACATAGGACCTGAATCCAGTTGACAACAGAGAGAAGAATTTTAATGTCCTTTCTGGGAATGGTCTTCCATAAACTCAGACTCTACTTGTTTGCTCCTTTAATATCAAGGCATTTATGATTATGGATTAAAATTTCTCCTGGATGTCTTCATAGATAAACTTGCTGTGTGTCCTGGGGAGTCTCTCTGTGCAGCACTTATGTTCTCTGTTGCTTCCAAGCAATCATAATCAGTCTAGCAGCACAAGATGGATGAAGCTTACACAAAGAGCCATGAAGTACATCCGTCCCCACTGCTCATTCAGCTGGCTTGTGCATGTGATTCTAAACATCATAAGTACCATGAGAGTGACTTGTCCTCATAAGAGCAGGGATGGCAATAACTTTCAGTTTTAGATGTTGTGCTTGTTTTGTTTCTGGAACATTGTGTGGGTTCCCCCTCTGCTTTACTGATGGTATGTGTTTGAGTCACATTGTCTGGGATAGGGTCCCCATGATGAACATCCTCAGCAGGGACAAAGGGACAGGTAGAGTATTTTCACAATGCCAAGTCCTGTCCTAGCATCTTCCCTGTGTTCAGAACCACCCTGCCCATTCTGATCCTCATGTGGACTTTTGTTTTCTGCTATTCATTATCCTCCATCCTGGTTCTTTATATAGTAATGTTTTGATAATATGAGACTATCATCTCAAAATATACTTGTATTGTAGAAACATATCCCCATAGACTCATGTGTTTGAATGTTTAGTTACCGTGATAATGAACTAAACCTCTGAACTTTAAGCCAGTCCCAATTAAATGTTTTCCTTTATGAAAATTTCCATGGTTATGGTGTCTCTTCACAGCAATAAAACCCTAACAAAGAGAGAAGTTGGTACCAGGGACTAGGGTATTGCTGTGATAGGCCTGACTATACTTTTGTTTGGAGGAATGTGGAATACTTTTGGACTTTGGATTAGAAAAGAAACAGTTGAATACTGTAAATAGAACTTAATGAGCCATACTCGTATGAGCATGGAAGACAGTGAACTATGGAGGCCATGTCAAGAGGTTTCAAAGAAAGAGAATGGTAGCATATGTCCTAGAAACTATCTTGTGCTATTTTGGTGAGGAATGTGGACTTTTTTCACCTTGTCTGAAAAGCTTGTCTTAGGTTAAATTGTAGAGTTTTAGATTGATTACATTTACAGAGATTTCAAATTAGCCTAGTGTGGACTATGTTGTGTGGTTATAAGTGGTTACACTTCTGCAAATCTATAATGAAATGGAGCAAGGTGAGAAAGGAAAGTTACAAAATGTACAATTTTAACAGAAAAGGAGCATCAGAAAGTGGAATGTAGCTAAGTCCTGATCTTGAGGAGACAAACAGAACAAAGAAAAGTCTGATGTTAAGATTTGCCAACATATAACAAAGACACATGTTCCACTATGTTCATAGCAGCCTTTTTTTTTTTAAATAATAGCCAGGAACTGGAAAGAACCCAGATTTCCCTCAACAGGGGAATGGATACAGAAAATGTGGTACATTTACACAATGGAGTACTACGCAGCTATTAAAAACGATGAATTCATGAAATTCTTAGGCAAATGGATGGACCTAAAAAATATCATCCTGAGTGAGGTAACTCAATCACAAAAGAACACACATGGTATGCACTCACTGATATGTGAATATTAGCTCAAAAGCTCAGAATATTCAAGATACAATTCACAGGTCACATGAAGCTCAAGGAGAAAGAAGACCAAAGTGTGGGTGCATTGATCCTTCTTATAAAGGGGAACAAAATACTCATGGGAGCAAATATGGAGAGAAAGTGCAGAGCAGAGACAGAAGGAAATGCCATCCAGAGACTGTTCTACCAGGAGATTCATCCGAGATACAGTCATCAAACTGTGACACTATTGTGGATGCTAAGAAATGCTTGCTGAAAGGAGCCTGATAAAACTGTCTTCTGAGAGGCCCTGCCAGATTCTTACAAATACAGAGTTGAAGGCTAGTAGCCAACCATTGAACTGAGTGTGGGGTCCTCAATGGAGAAGTTAGAGAAAGCACTGAAGGAGCTGAAGGGGTTTGTAACCCCATATGAAGAATAACAATATCAACCAACCAGAACCCACAGAGCTCCCAGGGACTAAGCCACCAACCAAGGAGTACACATGGCTCCAGCTGCATATGTAGCAGAGGATGGCCCTGTCAGATATTGCGCCCACCTCGGCCGGCAAGGAAGACACAACATGGTCAGATTCTTCTCAACAGCCTTTATTGCAGGAACACCTTGATGCTGCTACGGGGACCCGGGAACCCAGGGAGGTCTGCTTATATACTCTCCAGCACAGGGAAAGGCTTCATGGCTCCCTGGGATTGGTCAGTCTTCCGGCACCTAATTTGCATGCACCCGCTTGAAAGGGGTTGGCACCAGACTTGGACTTACACCTGCGCTGATGTTGTTTATGACAACGGCACACCTGGCGCCCGGCGCCATCTTAAAGTTGGCTTCCTACAGTCAGACATCAATGGGAGGATATGTCCTTGATCCTATGAAGGCTAGATAAATGCCCCAGTGTAGGGGAATCAAGGGCAGGGAGGTAGGAGTGGGTGGGTTAGTGGAGTAACACCCTCACAGAAGGAGAGGGAGGGGAAGTGGGATAGGGAGTTTCTTGGAGGGGGGGAAAACTGGCTAAGGGGATAACACTTGAAATGCAAATAAATTTGAATAAATAAATAAATAATTATGATAATGAAAAGAAAAATATCTAATACAGAAAGAGAAACAATGTAAGTAAATTTTAAAAATAAATTTAAAAAATGGATTAAAGGGAATAGTGGCCTTGGGCAAGATTACACCCAGCTATGCTTCCAACTTTTGAAAGAAAATTAAAGAAAAGTTTAGAGTCTGATGTGGAAACATAAGCTTGCTTTCTTCCTTCCTTCCTTCCTTCCTTCCTTCCTTCCTTCCTTTCTTTCTTTCTTTTTTTTTTTTTTTTTTTTTTTTTTTTTAATCCCAGGACTCTAGAGGCAGAGGGAATTGCTTCTCTGAGTTTGAAGCCAGCCTAGTCTACAGAATGAGTTTCAGGACAGTCAAACTTAGGTAATAAAGGAATTCATCAAAGAGAGAAAGTTGGTTAAGATGTAATTCAAGGAGGGGACCATGTTCCAGCCCCAACAAACAGCAGAACCTGGCTGCATCAGCAATGTGACTCTGTCTTTAGAGTCTAAGATAGTGGAATTAGATTATGGACTCTCTGTCTGAGACTGAGGAAAGACACTGAGACCAGGAGTGTGGCAGTGGTGTCCCTGCCTAGAAAAGGGACACCCCTAGAGAGTATGGTCTAGATAGAACTAAAGAGGCCATTGCATGAAGCTGTAAACTGGAGTCTGGATTAACTTGGAGAACCCAATATGTTGGAGTTGTCAGAGCTATTGGATATCCAGCATGGAACTCCTAACAGGGAGTGGAACCAGCCCATTAGAAAGATTTGTGTTGCATTCAGCAAAGAGGAGAAGGAGCAAGAGATCTGAAGAATGTTTTGATATCAGACATGGAGAGGCAGAGTTTGGAGTCTGCCCAGCTGGTCTTTGGTCCAGTATTTCCTTACTATGTTCTCTTCTTTACCTTTTGGAAAGGGTATATATATATATATATATATATATATATATATATATATATATATATATATATATATATATATTCTGTGCCATTATATGTTGGAAGTACGTGATCTCCTTTTTTATTTTGATTTGAGAAGGGATTAAAGCTAAGAGAATGCATGAATCTCAGAAGAGACTTTGAACTTTGGACTTTTAAATAGACTATGGGGACTTTTAAAGTTGTACTGAATGCACTTCTGCATTATTTTATGATTATAAGCCTATGGGAGGCAAGGAGTGGAATGTAGTGGTTTGAATAGGAATGATTCAGTAGACTCATGTGTTTGAATGATTGGTACAGGGCATAGCACAATTAATAAGTGTGGTCTTTTTGATATACATGGATCACTGGGGGAGGGCTTTGAAGTCTCAGAAGATCAAATTTGGCCAATGTGTTTCTGTCTTCCTTCTTGCTACATGGCAATCTGGATATAGAGCTTCTCCAGCACTATGCCTTTCTGCAGGTTACTATGTTTCCAGCCACAATGATAGTGGATAAAACCTCTGATCTGTAAGCCACCCTCAATTAAATGTTTTCCTTTATAAAAGTTGCCATGGTTATGGCATCTCTTCACATCAACAGAACCTTAACTAAGACATTCTTATTCAGCAGTGGATCCTGCATGCTACAATAATGTCCTACCCAAGCAAGATGTGCCTACTAGCTCAGTTGTTGCATGGCTGTTACTGAGGTAACCATTTGCTTTCTGACTGAATCTGTGGCCCATGTCTCAAGGGAGCTTATGCCTTGCCCTGTAAATCCAGTCAAATCTCCAAGGCTTGGGAAATAATAGACTTTATAGGATAACCTACTATAGCTGTTTTGCTAAATGGTCACATTGTCAAACTGCTTCTTAAATATTTATGTTTGTATTCATAGATTTGTGATACAGTAAACCCTTGTCAGAATTTTCTTTTGCATTAGGCTGTAGTTAAAATAGACTAATAACTAGTCAACTGCTTAGAATGAGTGGTTATGAGTGTTTATATATAGACAACCTTCCCTCCAGGTGCAAGGGGCATGACATATAAGAAGAAAGAGAAAGAAGTTTAAGAACTAGAAGATATGAAGGAGAGCTATAAAATGTTGTCTTCTGTGTATGACATGTCTGCGGCCCTTATGAGCTCCTATGGGTACCCACACAAGGCTCTTTAAAATTAATTCAGTTTTCATTGGAATAGTACAGCTTGGGTAGGGGCAGAGTTACTGAGGCCCCACTCATATATATGGACCTATTTTCAGGGGCCTGGGTCTAAAAGCAGGAGAGTCATTTTTCCTTGGATGTTCGATAACTGATACATTGTCCAAGGCATAGTGGATGACACACAATCATGAGCATATAGGCAGCACTAATTTGACTTGGAAGGTGATGTTTAAAAATGACAAATAAGAAAAGAAAAAATGGAGGCGAGAGCCACAGACCTTCTGAGGCAGCGCCATTTTCGGCTCCAGACAACCAGCCATCTTCCAGGTCAGAGTACAGCTGTCTGGCCGGCCCGAGAGGCTTGTGCCTCAGCTTCCGCGGGTGCCACCTTGGTTCCAGGACTCCGAGGAGGACAGGCTGCACGGGTGAGGGTGTGGAATACAGAGGCTAGCAGTTTCTGGGACAGACGAGAGCCACAGACCTTCTGAGGCGGCGCCATTTTTGGCTCCAGACAATCGGCCAACTTCCAGGTCAGAGCACAGCTGTCTGGCCGGCCCGAGAGGCTTCTGCCTCAGCTTCAGCGGGTGCCACCTTGGTTCCGGGACTCCGCGGAAAGAAATCTACACAGGTGAGAGTGTGGACGTCTGAAACAACGGCTTCTGTGACAGGCCAAAGCAACACAGCTTCTGGGAAAGATCCTGTTTTGGGCCTTCATCTTCAGCCAGGAGGAGGTCCAAACACCAGATAACTGTGCAGCTTCCCTGAAAGAGGACAGCTTGCCTGCAGAGACTGCTCTGACCACTGAAACTCAGAGGAGAGAGCTAGTCTCCTAGGTCTGCTGATACAGGGTAACAAAATCACCAGAGGAACAATCTCTAAACATAGACAACTATAACAACTAATTCCAGAGATTGCCAGATGGCGAAAGGTAAATGTAAGAATCCTACTAACAGAAACCAGGACCACTCACCATCATCAGAACCCAGCACGCCCACTTCGCGCAGTCCAGGGCATCCCAACACCTGAAAAGATAGACCTAGATTTAAAAGCATATCTCATAATGATGGTAGAGGACATCAAGAAGGAATTTAATAACTCACTTAAAGAAATACAGGAGAACACTGCTAAAGAGTTACAAGTCCTTATAGAAAAACAGGAAAACACATCCAAACAGGTGATGGAAATGAACAAAACCATACTAGACCTAAAAAGGGAAGTAGACACAATAAAGAAAACCCAAAGTGAGGCAACGCTGGAGATAGAAACCCTAGGAAAGAAATCTGGAACCATAGATGCCATCATCAGCAACAGATACAAGAGATGGAAGAGAGAATCTCAGGTGCTGAAGATTCCATAGAGAACATCGGCACAATAATCAAAGAAAATGGAAAATGCAAAAAGATCCTAACTCAAAACATCCAGGAAATCCAGGACACAATGAGAAGACCAAGCCTACGGATAATAGGAGTGGATGAGAATGAAGATTTTCAACTCAAAGGACCAGGAAACATCTTCAACAAAATTATTGAAGAAAACTTCCCAAATATAAAGAAAGAGATGCCCATGAACATACAAGAAGCCTACAGAACTCCAAATAGACTGGACCAGAAAAGAAATTCCTCCCGACACATAATAATCAGAACAACAAATTCACTAAATAAAGATAAAATACTAAAAGCAGTAAGGGAAAAAGGTCAAGTAACATATAAAGGCAAGCCTATCAGAATTACACCAGATTTTTCACCAGAGACTATGAAAGCCAGAAGAGCCTGGACAGATGTTATACAGACACTAAGAGAACACAAACTCCAGCCCAGGCTACCATACCCAGCCAAATTCTCAATTACCATAGATGGAGAAACCAAAGTATTCCACGACAAAGCTAAATTCACCCATATCTCTCCACGAATCCAGCCCTTCAAAGGATAATAACAGAAAAAAACCAATACAAGGACGGGAACCACGCCCTAGAAAAAACAAGAAGGTAATCCCTCAACAAACCTAAAAGAAGACAGCCACAAGAACAGAAGGCCAACTTTAACAACAAAAACAACAGGAAGCAACAATTACTTTTCCTTAATATCTCTTAATATCAATGGACTGAACTCCCCAATAAAAAGACATAGACTAACAAACTGGCTACACAAACAGGACCCAACATTTTGCTGCTTACAGGAAACTCATCTCAGAGAAAAAGATAGACACTATCTCAGAATGAAAGGCTGGAAAACAATTTTCTAAGCAAATGGTCTGAAGAAACAAACTTGAGTAGCCATTCTAATATCGAATAAAATCGACTTCCAACCCAAAGATATCAAAAAAGACAAGGAGGGGCACGTCATACTCATCAAAAAAATAGGTGGGTTGTGGAAAGGGCTAGTGGAAGGGAATTCCACTGGAGCAGGTTTCTGCACTAGGTCCAGAGGAATAGCATAATCAGTCTGTTGTAGACAACCGGCCACCTTCCTGGTGAGAGCACAGGGGTCCACCCGGCCCGAGAGGCTTCTGCCTCACGTTCCGTGGGGGCCACCTTGGTTCCGGGACTCTGCGGCGGACGGTCTGCGGGTGAGAGTGTGGAACACAGAGGCCAGCAGCTTCTGGAATGGGCGAGAGCCATAGAGCCTCTGAGGCGGCGCCATTTCCGGCTCCAGACAACCGGCCACCTTCCTGGTCAGAGCACAGGTGTCCGCACAGCCCGGAAGGCTTCTGCCTCATGTTCCGCGGGGGCCACCTTGATTCTGGGACTCCGCAGCGGGCAGTCTGCAGGCCAAAGCAACACAGCTTCTGGGAAAGATCCTGTTTTGTGCCTTCATCTTTGGCCAGGAGGAGGTCCAAACACCAGATAACTGTGCACCTCCCTGAAAGAGGACAGCTTGCCTGCAGAGACTGCTCTGACCACTGAAACTCAGGGAAGAGAGCTAGTTACCCTGGTCTGCTGATATAGTGTAACAAAATCACCAGAGGAACAATCTCTAAACAGAGACAACTATAACAACTAACTCCAGAGATTACCAGATGGCGAAAGGTAAACGTAAGAATCTTACTAACAGAAACCAGGACTACTCACCATCATCAGAACCCAGCACTCCCACTTCGCCCAGTCCAGGGTACCCTAAAACACCTGAAAAGCTAGACCTGGATTTAAAAGCATATCTCATGATGATGGTAGAGGACATCAAGAAGGACTTAAATAACTCACTTAAAGAAATACAGGAGAACACTGCTAAACAAGTAGAAGACATTAAAGAGGAAACACAAAAATCCCTTAAAGAATTACAGGAAAACATAACAAAAAAGGGAGAAGACATTAAAGAGGAAACACAAAAATCCCTTAAAGAATTGCAGGAAAACACAACCAAACAGGTGATGGAATTGAATAAAACCATCCAAGACCTAAAAAGGGAAGTAGACACAATAAAGAAAACCCAAAGTGAGGCAACAGTGGAGATAGAAACACTAGGAAAGAAATCTGGAACCATAGATGCGAGCATCAGCAACAGAATACAAGAAATGGAAGAGAGAAACTCAGGTGCAGAAGATTCCATAGACAACATCGGCACAACAATCAAAGAAAATGGAAAATGCAAAAAGATCCTAACTCAAAACATCCAGGAATTCCAGGACACAATGAGAAGACCGAACCTACGGATAATAGGAGTGGATGAGAATGAAGATTTTCTTTTTTTTTTTTTCTTTTTTTTTTTTTTTTTTTTTTTTTTTTTTTCCATTTTTTATTAGGTATTTTGCTCATTTACATTTGCAATGCTATACCAAAAGTCCCCCATAGCCACCCACCCCCTCTCCCCTACCCACCCACTCCCCTTTTATGGCCCTGGCGTTCCCCTGTACTGGGGCATATAAAGTTTGCGTGTCCAATGGGCCTCTCTTTCCAGTGATGGCCGACTAGGCCATCTTTTGATGCATATGCAGCTAGAGTCAAGAGCTCCGGGATACTGGTTAGTTCATAATGTTGTTCCACCTATAGGGTTGCAGATCCCTTTAGCTTCTTTGGTACTTTCTCTAGCTCCTTCATTGGGGGCCATGTGATCCATCCAATAGCCGACTGTGAGCATCCACTTCTATGTTTGCTAGGCCCAGGCATACTCTGACAAGAGACAGCTATATCAGGGTCCTTTCAGCATAATCTTGCTAGTGTATGCAATGGTGTCAGCATTTGGAAGCTGATTATGGGATGGATCCCCGGATATGGTAGTGTCTACATGGTCCATCCTTTTATCTCAACTCCAAACTTTGTCTCTGTAACTCCTTCCAAGGGTGTTTTGCTCCCACTTCTAAGGAGGGGCATAGTGTTCACACTTCAGTCTTCATTTTTCTTGAGTTTCATGTGTTTAGGAAATTGTATCTTATATCTTGGGTATCTTAGGTTTTGGGCTAATATCCACTTATCAGTGAGTACATATTGTGTGAGTTCCTTTGTGAATGTGTTACCTCACTCAGGATGATGCCCTCCAGGTCCATCCATTTGGCCAGGAATTTCATAAATTCATTCTTTTTAATAGCTGAGTAGTACTCCATTGTGTAGATGTACCACATCTTCTGTATCCATTCCTCTGTTGAGGGGCATCTGGGTTCCTTCCAGCTTCTGGCTATTATAAATAAGGCTGCTATGAACATAGTGGAGCATGTGTCCTTCTTACCAGTTGGGGCATCTTCTGGATATATGCCCAGGAGAGGTATTGCTGGATCCTCCGGTAGTACTATATCCAGTTTTCTGAGGAACCGCCAGACTGATCTCCAGAGTGGTTGTACAAGCCTGCAATCCCACCAACAATGGAGGAGTGTTCCTCTTTCTCCACATCCACGCCAGCATCTGCTGTCACCTGAATTTTTGATCTTAGCCATTCTGACTGGTGTGAGGTGGAATCTCAGGGTTGTTTTGATTTGCATTTCCCTGATGATTAAGGATGTTGAGCATTTTTTCAGGTGCTTCTCTGCCATTCGGTATTCCTCAGGTGAGAATTCTTTGTTCAGTTCTGAGCCCCATTTTTTAATGGGGTTATTTGATTTTCTGAAGTCCACCTTCTTGAGTTCTTTATATATGTTGGATATTAGTCCCCTATCTGATTTAGGATAGGTAAAGATCCTTTCCCAATCTGTTGGTGGTCTTTTTGTCCTATTGACGGTGTCTTTTGCCTTGCAGAAACTTTGGAGTTTCATTAGGTCCCATTTGTCAATTCTCGATCTTACAGAGCAAGCCATTGCTGTTCTGTTCAGGAATCTTTCCCCTGTACCCATATCTTCAAGGCTTTTCCCCACTTTCTCCTCTATAAGTTTCAGTGTCTCTGGTTTTATGTGAAGTTCCTTGATCCACTTAGATTTGACCTTAGTGCAAGGAGATAAGTATGGATCGATTCGCATTCTTCTACATGATAACAACCAGTTGTGCCAGCACCAATTGTTGAAAATGCTGTCTTTCTTCCACTGGATGGTTTTAGCTCCCTTGTCGAAGATCAAGTGACCATAGGTGTGTGGGTTCATTTCTGGGTCTTCAATTCTATTCCATTGGTCTACTTGTCTGTCTCTATACCAGTACCATGCAGTTTTTATCACAATTGCCCTGTAGTAAAGCTTTAGGTCAGGCATGGTGATTCCACCAGAGGTTCTTTTATCCTTGAGAAGAGTTTTTGCTATCCTAGGTTTTTTGTTATTCCAGATGAATTTGCAAATTGCTCCTTCTAATTCGTTGAAGAATTGAGTTGGAATTTTGATGGGGATTGCATTGAATCTGTAAATTGCTTTTGGCAAGATAGCCATTTTTACAATGTTAATCCTGCCAATCCATGAGCATGGGAGATCTTTCCATCTTCTGAGATCTTCTTTAATTTCTTTCTTCAGAGACTTGAAGTTTTTATCATACAGATCTTTTACTTCCTTAGTTAGAGTCACGCCGAGATATTTTATATTATTTGTGACTATTGAGAACGGTGTTGTTTCCCTAATTTCTTTCTCAGCCTGTTTATTCTTTGTGTAGAGAAAGGCCATTGACTTGTTTGAGTTAATTTTATATCCAGCTACTTCACCAAAGCTGTTTATCAGGTTTAGGAGTTCTCTGGTGGAATTTTTAGGGTCACTTATATATACTATCATATCATCTGCAAAAAGTGATATTTTGACTTCCTCTTTTCCAATTTGTATCCCCTTGATCTCCTTTTGTTGTCGAATTGCTCTGGCTAATACTTCAAGTACTATGTTGAAAAGGTAGGGAGAAAGTGGGCAGCCTTGTCTAGTCCCTGATTTTAGTGGGATTGCTTCCAGCTTCTCTCCATTTACTTTGATGTTGGCTACTGGTTTGCTGTAGATTGCTTTTATTATGTTTAGGTATGGGCCTTGAATTCCTGATCTTTCCAAAACTTTTATCATGAATGGGTGTTGGATCTTGTCAAATGCTTTTTCTGCATCTAACGAGATGATCATGTGGTTTTTGTCTTTGAGTTTGTTTATATAATGGATTACATTGATGGATTTTCGTATATTAAACCATCCCTGCATCCCTGGAATAAAACCTACTTGGTCAGGATGGATGATTTCTTTAATGTGTTCTTGGATTCGGTTAGCGAGAATTTTATTAAGGATTTTTGCATCGATATTCATAAGAGAAATTGGTCTGAAGTTCTCTATCTTTGTTGGATCTTTCTGTGGTTTAGGTATCAGAGTAATAGTGGCTTCATAAAATGAGTTGGGTAGAGTACCTTCTACTTCTATCTTGTGAAATAGTTTGTGCAGAACTGGAATTAGATCTTCTTTGAAGGTCTGATAGAACTCTGCACTAAACCCATCTGGTCCTGGGCTTTTTTTGGTTGGGAGACTATTAATAACTGCTTCTATTTCTTTAGGGGATATGGGACTGTTTAGAAGGTCAACTTGATCCTGATTCAACTTTGGTACCTGGTATCTGTCCAGAAATTTGTCCATTTCGTCCAGGTTTTCCAGTTTTGTTGAGTATAAGCTTTTGTAGAAGGATCTGATGGTGTTTTGGATTTCTTCAGGATCTGTTGTTATGTCTCCCTTTTCATTTCTGATTTTGTTGATTAGGATTTTGTCCCTTTGCCCTCTAGTGAGTCTAGCTAAGGGTTTATCTATCTTGTTGATTTTCTCAAAGAACCAACTCCTCGTTTGGTTAATTCTTTGAATAGTTCTTCTTGTTTCCACTTGGTTAATTTCACCCCTGAGTTTGATTATTTCCTGCCGTCTACTCCTCTTGGGTGAATTTGCTTCCTTTTTTTCTAGAGCTTTTAGATGTGTTGTCAAGCTGCTAGTATGTGCTCTCTCCCGTTTCTTCTTGGAGGTACTCAGAGCTATGAGTTTCCCTCTTAGAAATGCTTTCATTGTGTCCCAAAGGTTTGGGTACGTTGTGGCTTCATTTTCATTAAACTCTAAAAAGTCTTTAATTTCTTTCTTTATTCCTTCCTTGACCAAGGTATCATTGAGAAGAGTGTTGTTCAGTTTCCACGTGAATGTTGGCTTTCCATTCTTAATGTTGTTATTGAAGATCAGTCTTAGGCCATGGTGGTCTGATAGGATACATGGGACAATTTCAATATTTTTGTATCTGTTGAGGCTTATTTTGTGACCGATTATATGGTCAATTTTGGAGCAGGTCCCGTGAGGTGCTGAGAAGAAGGTATATCCTTTTGTTTTAGGATTAAATATTCTGTAGATATCTGTCAGGTCCATTTGTTTCATAACTTCTGTTAGTTTCACTGTGTCCCTGTTTAGTTTCTGTTTCCACGATCTGTCCATTGATGAAAGTGGTGTGTTGAGGTCTCCCACTATTATTGTGTGAGGTGCAATGTGTGCTTTGAGCTTTACTAAAGTGTCTTTAATGAATGTGGCTGCCCTTGCATTTGGAGCGTAGATATTCAGAATTGAGAGTTCCTCTTGGAGGATTTTACCTTTGATGAGTATGAAGTGTCCCTCCTTGTCTTTTTTGATAACTTTGGGTTGGAAGTCGATTTTATCCGATATTAGAATGGCTACTCCAGCCTGTTTCTTCAGACCATTTGCTTGGAAAATTGTTTTCCAGCCTTTCACTCTGAGGTAGTGTCTGTCTTTTTCCCTGAGATGGGTTTCCTGTAAGCAGCAGAATGTTGGGTCCTGTTTGTGTAGCCAGTCTGTTAGTCTATGTCTTTTTATTGGGGAATTGAGTCCATTGATATTAAGAGATATTAAGGAAAGGTAATTGTTGCTTCCTGTTATTTTTGTTGTTAAAGTTGGCATTCTGTTCTTGTGGTTGTCTTCTTTTAGGTTTGTTGATGGATTATCTTCTTGTTTTTTCTAGGGCGTGGTTCCCGTCCTTGTATTGTTTTTTTTCTGTTATTATCCTTTGAAGGGCTGGATTCGTGGAGAGATAATGGGTGAATTTAGTTTTGTCGTGGAATACTTTGGTTTCTCCATCTATGGTAATTGAGAGTTTGGCTGGGTATAGTAGCCTGGGCTGGCATTTATGTTCTCTTAGTGTCTGTATAACATCTGACCAGGCTCTTCTGGCTTTCATAGTCTCTGGTGAAAAATCTGGTGTAATTCTGATAGGCTTGCCTTTATATGTTACTTGACCTTTTTCCCTTACTGCTTTTAGTATTCTATCTTTATTTAGTGCATTTGGTGTTCTGATTATTATGTGTCGGGAGGAGAGAATGAAGATTTTCAACTCAAAGGACCAGCAAACATCTTCAACAAAATTATTGAAGAAAACTTCCCAAATCTAAAGAAAGAGATACCCATGAACATACAAGAAGCCTACAGAACTCCAAATAGACTGGACCAGAAAAGAAATTCCTCCCGACACATAATAATCAGAACAACAAATGCACTAAATAAAGATAGAATACTAAAAGCAGTAAGGGAAAAAGGTCAAGTAACATATAAAGGCAAGCCTATCAGAATTACACCAGATTTTTCACCAGAGACCATGAAAGCCAGAAGAGCCTGAACAGATGTTATATAGACATTAAGAGAACACAAATTCCAGCCCAGGCTACTATACCCAGCCAAACTCTCAATCACCATAGATGGAGAAACCAAAGTATTCCACGACAAAACTAAATTCACCCATTATCTCTCCACGAATCCAGCCCTTCAAAGGATAATAACAGAAAAAAACCAATACAAGGACGAGAACCACGCCCTAGAAAAAACAAGAAGATAATCCCTCAACAAAACTAATAGAAGACAGGCACAAGAACAGAATGCCAACTTTAACAACAAAAACAACAGGAAGCAACAATTACTTTTTCATAATATCTCTTAATATCAATGGTCTCAACTCCCCAATAAAAAGACATAGACTAACAGACTGGCTACACAAACAGGACCCAACATTCTGCTGCTTACAGGAAACCCATCTCAGGGAAAAAGACAGACACTACCTCAGAGTGAAAGGCTGGAAAACAATTTTCCAAGCAAATGGTCTGAAGAAACAAGCTGGAGTAGCCATTTTAATATCGGATAAAATCGACTTCCAACCCAAAGTTATCAAAAAAGACAAGGAGGGACACTTCATACTCATCAAAGGTAAAATCCTCCAAGAGGAACTCTCAATTCTGAATATCTATGCTCCAAATGCAAGGGCAGCCACATTTATTAAAGAAACTTTAGTAAAGCTCAAAGCACACGTTGCACCTCACACAATAATAATGGGAGACTTCAACACACCACTTTCATCAATGGACAGATCGTGGAAACAGAAACTAAACAGGGACACAGTGAAACTAACAGAAGTTATGAAACAAATGGACCTGACTGATATCTACAGAACATTTTATCCTAAAACAAAAGGATATACCTTCTTCTCAGCACCTCACGGGACCTTCTCCAAAATTGACCATATAATTGGTCACAAAACAGGCCTCAACAGATACAAAAATATTGAAATTGTCCCATGTATCCTATCAGACCACCATGGCCTAAGACTGATCTTCAATAACAACATAAATAATGGAAAGCCAACATTCACGTGGAAACTGAACAACACTCTTCTCAATGATACCTTGGTCAAGGAAGGAATAAAGAAAGAAATTAAAGACTTTTTAGAGTTTAATGAAAATGAAGCCACAACGTACCCAAACCTATGGGACACAATGAAAGCATTTCTAAGAGGGAAACTCATAGCTCTGAGTGCCTCCAAGAAGAAACGGGAGAGAGCACATACTAGCAGCTTGACAACGCATCTAAAAGCTCTAGAAAAAAAGGAAGCAAATTCACCCAAGAGGAGTAGACTGCAGGAAATAATCAAACTCAGGGGTGAAATCAACCAAGTGGAAACAAGAAGAACTATTCAAAGAATTAACCAAAAGAGGAGTTGGTTCTTTGAAAAAAATCAACAAGATAGATAAACCCTTAGCTAGACTCACTAAAGGGCACAGGGACAAAATCCTAATTAACAAAATCAGAAATGAAAAGGGAGACATAACAACAGATCCTGAAGAAATCCAAAACACCATCAGATCCTTCTACAAAAGGCTATACTCAACAAAACTGGAAAACCTGGACGATATGGACAAATTTCTGGACAGATACCAGGTACCAAAGTTGAATCAGGATCAAGTTGACCATCTAAACAGTCCCATATCACCTAAAGAAACAGAAGCAGTTATCAATAGTCTCCCAACCAAAAAAAAGCCCAGGACCAGACGGGTTTAGTGCAGAGTTCTATCAGACCTTCAAAGAAGATATAATTCCAGTTTTGCACAAACTATTTCACAAAATAGAAGTAGAAGGTACTCTACCCAACTCATTTTATGAAGCCACTATTACACTGATACCTAAACCACAGAAAGACCCAACAAAGATAGAGAACTTCAGACCAATTTCCCTTATGAATATCGATGCAAAAATCCTCAATAAAATTCTCGCTAACCGAATCCAAGAACACATTAAAGCAATCATCCATCCTGACCAAGTAGGTTTTATTCCAGGGATGCAGGGATGGTTTAATATATGAAAATCCATCAATGTAATCCATTATATAAACAAGCTCAAAGACAAAAAACACATGATCATCTGGTTAGATGCAGAAAAAGCATTTGACAAGATCCAACACCCATTCATGATAAAAGTGTTGGAAAGATCAGGAATTCAAGGCCCATACCTAAACATGATAAAAGCAATCTACAGCAAACCAGTAACCAACATCAAAGTAAATGGACAGAAGCTGGAAGCAATCCCACTAAAATCAGGGACTAGACAAGGCTGCCCAATTTCTCCCTACCTTTTCAATATAGTACTTGAAGTATTAGCCAGAGCAATTCGACAACAAAAGGAGATCAAGGGGATACAAATTGGAAAAGAGGAAGTCAAAATATCACTTTTTGCAGATGATATGATAGTATATATAAGTGACCCTAAAAATTCTACCAGAGAACTCCTAAACCTGATAAACAGCTTCAGTGAAGTAGCTGGATATAAAATAAACTCAAACAAGTCAATGGCCTTTCTCTATACAAAGAATAAACAGGCTGAGAAAGAAATTAGGGAAACAACACCCTTCTCAATAGTCACAAATAATATAAAATATCTTGGCATGACTCTAACTAAGGAAGTGAAAGATCTATATGAGAAAAACTTCAACTCTCTGCAGAAAGAAATTAAAGAAGATCTCAGAAGATGGAAAGATCTCCCATGCTCATGGATTGGCAGGATCAACATTGTAAAAATGGCTATCTTGCCAAAAGCAATCTACAGATTCAATGCAATCCCCATCAAAATTCCAACTCAAATCTTCAACGAATTAGAAGGAGCAATTTGCAAATTCATCTGGAATAACAAAAAACCTAGGATAGCAAAAACTCTTCTCAAGGATAAAAGAACCTCTGGTGGAATCACCATGCCTGATCTAAATCTTTACTACAGAGCAATTGTGATAAAAACTGCATGGTACTGGTATAGAGACAGACCAGTAGACCAATGGAATAGAATTGAAGACCCAGAAATGAACCCACACACCTATGGTCACTTGATCTTCGACAAGGGAGCTAAAACCATCCAGTGGAAGAAAGACAGCATTTTCAACAATTGGTGCTGGCACAACTGGTTGTTATCATGTAGAAGAATGCGAATCGATCCATACTTATCTCCTTGTACTAAGGTCAAATCTTAGTGGATCAAAGAACTTCACATAAAACCAGAGACACTGAAACTTATAGAGGAGAAAGTGGGGAAAAGCCTTGAAGATATGGGCACAGGGGAAAAATTCCTGAACAGAACAGCAATGGCTTGTGCTGTAAGATCGAGAATCGACAAATGGGACCTAATGAAACTCCAAAGTTTCTGCAAGGCAAAAGACACCGTCAATAAGACAAAAAGACCACCAACAGATTGGGAAAGGATCTTTACCTATCCTAAATCAGATAGGGGACCAATATCCAACATATATAAAGAACTCAAGAAGGTGGACTTCAGAAAATCAAATAACCCCATTAAAAAATGGGGCTTAGAACTGAACAAAGAATTCTAACCTGAGGAATACCGAGTGGCAGAGAAGCACCTGAAAAAATGTTCAACATCCTTAATCATCAGGGAAATGCAAATCAAAACAACCCTGAGATTCCACCTCACACCAGTCAGAATGGCTAAGATCAAAAATTCAGGTGACAGCAGATGCTGGCGTGGATGTGGAGAAAGAGGAACACTCCTCCATTGTTGGTGGGATTGCAGGCTTGTACAACCACTCTGGAAATCAGTCTGGTGGTTCCTCAGAAAATTGGACATAGTACTACCGGAGGATCCAGCAATACCTCTCCTGGGCATATATCCAGAAGATGCCCCAACTGGTAAGAAGGACACATGCTCCACTATGTTCATAGCAGCCTTATTTATAATAGCCAGAAGCTGGAAAGAACCCAGATGCCCCTGAACAGAGGAATGGATACAGAAAATGTGGTACATCTACACAATGGAGTACTACTCAGCTATTAAAAAGAATGAATTTATGAAATTCCTAGCCAAATGGATGGACCTGGAGGGCATCATCCTGAGTGAGGTAACACATTCACAAAGGAACTCACACAATATGTACTCACTGATAAGTGGATATTAGCCCAAAACCTAGGATACCCAAGATATAAGATACAATTTCCTAAACACATGAAACTCAAGAAAAATGAAGACTGAAGTGTGGACACTATGCCCCTCCTTAGAAGTGGGAACAAAACACCCTTGGAAGGAGTTACAGAGACAAAGTTTGGAGCTGAGATGAAAGGATGGTCCATGTAGAGACTGCCATATCCAGGGATCCACCCCATAATCAGCATCCAAACGCTGACACCATTGCATACACTAGCAAGATTTTATCGAAAGGACCCAGATGTAGCTGTCTCTTGTGAGACTATGCCGGGGCCTAGCAAACACAGAAGTGGATGCTCACAGTCAGCTAATGGATGGATCACAGGGCTCCCAATAGTGGAGCTAGAGAAAGTACCCAAGGAGCTAAAGGGATCTGCAACCCTATAGGCGGAACAACATAATGAACTAACCAGTATCCCGGAGTTCTTGACTCTAGCTGCATATGTATCAAAAGATGGTCTAGTCGGCCATCACTGGAAAGAGAGGCTCATTGGACACGCAAACTTTATATGCCCCAGTACAGGGTAACGCCAGGGCCAAAAACGGGGAGTGTGTGGGTAGGGGAGTGGGGGTGGTTGGGTATGGGGGACTTTTGGTATATCATTGGAAATGTAAATGAGCTAAATACCTAATAAAAAATGGAAAAAAAAGACACTTAAAAAAAAAAAAAAAAGAAAGGCTGGAAAAAATTTTCCAAGCAAATGGTATGAAGAAACAAGCTAGAGTAGCCATTCTAATATCTAACAAAATTGACTTCCAACCCAAAATAATAAAAAAAGACAAGGAGGGGCACTTCATACTCATCAAAGTTAAAATCCTCCAAGAGGAACTCTCAATTCTGAATATCTATGCTCCAAATACAAGGGCATCCACTTTCATTAAAGAAACTTTAGTAAAGCTCAAAGCACACATTGCACCTCACACAATAATAGTGGGAGACTTCAACACACCACTTTCACCAATGGACAGATCATGGAAACAGAAACTAAACAGGGACACAGTGAAACTAACAGAAGTGATGAAAGAAATGGACTTAACAGATATCTACAGAACATTTTATCCTAAAACAAAAGGATATACCTTCTTCTCAGCACCTCATGGTATCTTCTCCAAAATTGACCATATAATTGGTCACAGTACAAGCCTCAACATATACAAAAATATTGAAATTGTTCCATGCATCCTATCAGATCACCATGGACTAAAGCTGATCTTCAATAACAAAATAAATAATAGAAAGCCAACATTCACGTGGAAACTGAACAACACTCTTCTCAATTTTACCTTGGTCAAGGAAGGAATAAAGAAAGAAATTAAGGACTTTTTGGAGTTTAACGAAAATGAAGCCACAACATACCCAAACTTATGGGACACAAAGAAAGCATTTCTAAGAGGAAAACTCATAGCTCTGAGTGCCTCCAAAAAGAAACTAGAGAGAGCACACATTAGCAGCTTGACAACACACCTAAAAGCTCTAGAACAAAAGGAAGCAAATTCACCCAAGAGGAGTAGAAGGCAGGAAATAATCAAACTCAGGGGTGAAATCAACCAAGTGGAAACAAAAAGAACTATTCTAAGAATGAACCAAATGAGGAGCTTGTTCTTTGAGAAAATCAACAAGATAGATAAACCCTTAGCCAGACTCAGTAAAGGGCACAGGGAAAGCATCCTAATTAACAAAATCAGAAATGAAAAGGGAAACATAACAACAGATCCTGAAGAAATCCAAAACACCATCAGATCCTTCTATAAAAGGCTATACTCAACAAAACTGGAAAACCTGGATGAAATGGACAAGTTTCTAGACAGATACCAGGTACCAAAGCTAAATCAAGATCAGGTTAATGATCTAAACAGTCCTATATCCCCTAAAGAAATAGAAGCAGTCTTTAATAGTCTCCCAACCAAAAAAAGCCCAGGACCAGATGGGTTTAGTGCAGAGTTCTATCAGACCTTCAAAGAAGACCTAATTCCAGTTCTTCACAAACTATTCCACAAAATAGAAACGGAAGGTACTCTATACCCAACTCATTCTATGAAGCCACAATTACTCTGATACCTAAACCACAAAAAGACCCAACAAAGATAGAGAACTTCAGACCAATTTCCCCTATGAATATCGATGCAAAAATCCTCAATAAAGTTCTTGCTACCCGAATCCAAGAACACATCAAAACAATCATCCATCCTGACCAAGTAGGTTTCATCCTAGGGATGCAGGGATGGTTCAATATACGGAAATCCATCAATGTAATCCATTATATAAACAAACTCAAAGACAAAAACCACATGATCATCTCTTTAGATGCCGAGAAAACACTTGACAAAATCCAACACCCATTCATGATAAAAGTCTTGGAAAGATCAGGAATTCAAGGCCCATACCTGAACATGATAAAAACAATCTACTTCAAACCAATAGCCAACATCAAAGTAAATGGTCGAGGCTGGAAGCAATCCCACTAAAATCAGGAACTAGACAAGGCTGTCCACTCTCGCCTTACCTATTCAACATTGTACTTGAAGTCCTAGCCAGAGCAATTAGACAACAAAAGGAGATCAAGGGGATACAAATTGGAAAGGAAGAAGTCAAAATATCACTTTTTGCAGATGATATGATAGTATATATAAGTGAGCCTAAAAATTCCACCAGAGAACTCCTAAACCTGATAAACAACTTCAATGAAGTAGCCGGATATAAAATTAACTCAAACAAGTCAATGGCCTTTCTGTACACAAAGGATAAACAGGCTGAGAAAGAAATTAGGGAAACAACACCCTTCTCAATAGTCACAAATAATATAAAATACCTTGGCGTGACTCTAACTAAGGAAGTGAAAAATCTGTATGATAAGAACTTCAACTCTCTGAAGAAAGAATTTAAAGAAGATCTCAGAAGATGGAAAGATCTTCCATGCTCATGGATTGGCAGGATCAACATTGTAAAAATGGCTATCTTGCCAAAAGCAATCTACAGATTCAATGCAATCCCCATCTAAATTCTAACTCAATTCTTCAATGAATTAGAAAGGGCAATCGGCAGATTCATCTGGAATAACAAAAAACCTAGGATAGCAAAAACTCTTCTCAAGGATAAAAGAACCTCTGGTGGAATCACCATGCTGGACCTAAAACTGTACTACAGAGCAATTGTGATAAAAACTGCATGGTACTGGTATAGTGACAGACAAGTAGACCAATGGAACAGAAGTGAAGATCCAGAGATGAACCCACACACCTATGGTCACTTGATCTTTGACAGGGGAGCTAAAACTATCCAGTGGAAAAAAACAGCATTTTCAACAAATGGTGCTGGCACAACTGGCGGTTATCATGTAGAAGAATGCGAATTGATCCATTTCTATCTCCTTGTACTAAGTTTAAATCTAAGTGGATTAAGGATCTCCACATAAAACCAGAGACACTGAAACTTATAGAGGAGAAAGTAGGGAAAAGCTTGGAAGACATGGGTACAGGGAAAAATTCCTGAATAGAACAGCAATGGCTTGTGCTGTAAGATCGAGAATTGACAAATGGGACCTAATGAAACTCCAAAGTTTCTGCAAAGCAAAAGACACCGTCAATAAGACAAAAAGGCCACCAACAGTTTGGGAAAGGATCTTTACCTATCCCAAATCGGATAGGGGACTAATATCCAATATATATAAAGAACTAAAGAAGGTGGACTCCAGAAAATCAAATAACCCCATTAAAAAATGGGGCTCAGAGCTGAACAAAGAATTCTCACCTGAGGAATACCGAATGGCTGAGAAGCACCTGAAAAAATGTTCAACATCCTTAATCATCAGGGAAATGAAATTCAAAACAACCCTGAGATTCCACTTCACTCCAGTCAGAATGGCTAAGATCAAAAATTCAGGTGACAGAAGATGCTGGCGAGGATGTGGAGAAAGGGGAACACCTCCCTTGTTGGTGGGATTGCAACCTTGTACAACCACTCTGGAAATCAGTCTGGCGGTTCCTCAGAAAATTGAACATCGTACTACCGGAGGATCCCGCAATACCTCTCCTGGGCATATATCCAGAAGATGTCCCAACCGGTAAGAAGAACACATGCTCCACTATGTTCATAGCAGCCTTATTTATAATAGCCAGAAGCTGGAAAGAATCCAGATGCCCCTCAACAGAGGAATGGATACAGAAAATGTGGTACATTTACACAATGGAATACTACTCAGCTATTAAAAAATGAATTTATGAAATTCCTAGGCAAATGGATGGACCTGGAGGGCATCATCCTGAGTGAGGTAACCCAATCACAAAGGAACTCGCACAATATGTACTCACTGATAAGTGGATATTAGCCCAGAAACTTAGGATACCCAAGATATAAGATACAACTTGCTAAACGCATGAAATTCCAGAAGGAAGACCAAAGTGTGGACACTTTACTCCTTCCTAGAAATGGGAACAAAAGACCCATGGAAGGAGTTACAGAGACAAAATTTGGAGCTGTGACAAAAAGATGGACCATCTAGTGATTGCCATATGCAGGGATCCATCCCATAATCAGCTTCCAAACGCTGACACCATTGCACACACTAGCAAAATTTTGCTGAAAAGACCCAGATATAGCTCTCTCTTCTGAGACTATGCCGGGGCCTAGCAAATACAGAAGTGGATGATCACAGTCAGTTATTGGATGGGTCACACGGCCCCCAATTCAGGAGCTAGAGATATTACCCAAGGAGCTAAAGGGAACTGCAATCCTATAGGTGGAACAACAATATGAACTAACCAGTAACCCGGAGCTCTTGCCTCTAGCTGCATATGCATCAAAAGATGGCCTATTCGGCCATCACTGCAAAGAGAGGCCCAGTGGACTTGACAACTTTAGATGCCCCAGTACAGGGGAATGCCAGGGCCAAAAAGAGGGAGTGGGTGGGTAGGGGATTGGGGGTGGGTATGGGGTACCTTTGGGATAGCATTGAAAATGTAACAGAAGAAAATACCTAATAAAAAAATTAAAAAAATAAAATAAACATTAATTCTTTGTATAGTACTAAAAAAAAAAAAGAAAAGAAAAAATGTGAAATTAGGAGGGAAATCTACTGGAAAGGAGATATTGGAGAAGGGGAAGGAGAGTAGATATGATCAAGCTACATTGTGCATATGTTTCAAATTTTAAAATAGTAAATAAAATAATTTTTAAAAATCCCATAGTCCTCAAAAATACATTGAGTCTTTTTGAAATGTATGCCATTGGAATACATGTACACAATGCATTACAATAAATTTACTAGGAAGTTTATAGAAGTCTCACTTGTAATAGCTCAAAATTGGAGTCCACACATAAACTGTTCATATACATAGTTGTAAATTCATGCAAAGGACTTTCTTTAGACATCAAGATTAATGGAGTCTAGAAGCATACAAACCAAGCAACAAGCACTCAGAGAATGCTGATACTAAGAAGTGAGAGTTAAAGAACTGTGGAATCTCCAATTTTAATGCCTCTTAATGCTGGTCATTTAACTTCTCTAATCTCTCAAGATATGAGGTCTTGAGGAAAAGCAGTCAGATCTGCCCAGATTCAAATAGAGCCATGTAACTTCCTTGTAAAACCATGAAATGGGACTTGTGTGTCTCTGCTTGTGACACTCTGTGTACTCTAGGGACTCACAGAAAAGTTTTTCTCCCATCTCCTCATAATTGCTTCTGTGTATCTACTGTCTTATTCTGGATGTTTACATTACAGGCAATTAAAGCAAAGTTGTTGAAAAATTATTCTCAATCCTCTATGTTGAGGATTGAGAAAACTGTTGCCATGGATCTAGAATTGAAAGTCACAGGTCCTTAGGGGATGAAGACTAGGGAGTTATAAGCATGTAAGTGAGGAACTAGAGTTTTATCTCAACAAGGCATACTCATCGCCTTACTACAGCACACACAGTAAGTACATACACTCTTTATACCAAGTCACAGGTGATCAGAGCACTTACAGGTAGAAAAGAATAGAGGAGAGTCACTATTGCTAAGTATTGAAGCAATATCTTGAAAAGGCTTTCACACAAAGTGGGAGCTATTTCCTCTTTAAAGAAAGACTGTCTCTTGCCTTTCCCATTCTGTGCAGACTTCCAACAAGCTCCAAAATTTCCCTTCTTATCTTGTGACAACTCCCATTCTCATTCATATTTATGATATAATTAGATCTGTAAATGAAAACATCCAGATAGATGTATAAATAAGTAGGGAGGTAGATATATGATTGATAAATAGACAATAGGTAATAGTGTGTGTGTATGTGTGTGTGTGTGTGTGTGTATGTGTGTGTGTGTGTGTGTGTGTGTGTGTCTGGTGTGTTTCTAAGCTGGTAACCAACAACACCCAGCAAATCCATGCAGGTTGTATGATGTAAACTCAGATATGGATGCTTGAGTAAATACTTTTACTTTTACTTTTACTTTTACTGTGTCTCCCGCCCCTACATTACCCTTGTTAAGGGCTGAATTCTGCTCTTTCTATTCTCTCCTGGTGAATAAAAGTTACTAATCTTTCCTTTTAAGATTCATGCCTATTATATTAAATAATGTTTATTTGTACTTATGCTTGTGGGTATGTGTATGTTGGAGCAAGCCCAGAGTTATCAGAATCTAACTTTTAGCTATAGTTGAGGGCACCTGATGTTGGTGCTTCAGACAGAATCTAGATTCTCTGAAGGAGCAGCAAGAATTCTTAACCACTGACTCCTCTTTCCAGACTCCAAGTTACTAACCTTACGATCTCAGGGACATAAGCCATTAATGGCACTCTAACATCTTTTAAGTAACTAAAAGAGATTTTTTTCTTAAAGAAATAGATGCTTTAAACTAGACTCTTCTGTGCAACTGAATGGACAGTGTGTACATTGAGCAGCATGGCACATACATAGTGTGACTGACTGTTATCTTTGCAGACTGAGCCAGATTTCTGTGTTTCAAAAGAGAATTCTTTCAGTTAGTTTTGTAAAATTTGAGACAATAAATATCCTTCTGCATCAGTTTAGGTGATGGCAGGGAAAACACAGTTGCTATTCTCCTCAGCACCTCACTGTGAGAATAGTGAAGGGGAGTCTTGAATGAAATCTGAAGGAGAAAGCTTACAATTGACAGGTATGGTTTTGATAATTTTTGATGTATTCTGAAACTCAGGAGACTTTTAGGACATGAGCATGGGATTTGAGTAAAAAAGTGAGGAGAGTCCTGTCAATTCCAGAGCCTAAGAAACAATATCATGGACTGGACAGGGTCAGGCTCAAATGAGGAACTCTGCAAATGGAGCAGGCCCACAAGGAGTTCTGGGAACTGCTGTTTCAGAGTGCTTCCATCTGTCTGTTCATCCACTATGATTATAGACAAAGCTTGTCAAACTCCCTTGGTATCCAGGCTGAGACAGTTTTCTGCTCTTGCAAAATGAATTTATGGAAAATTCTCCATTGAAGTATGTCAGAGAGATGACTAGAATTTGCTTTCTGGTTTCGACATTTTATTAGTTTTCCTTTCTGTAGATGAAGAAATTTCATACTGAGCCATCCATATACCAATGACCTGTTTTGTTTCTAGATGTTCCATTATATTTTTATATCTTCCCTTTACCATTTTAGAATGAATCATTATTCATTATTCATGGATGGAATGCCTGAACCCAATATAGTATTTATCACATAATCTGACTCACAGGAGCTGTCGTGTTTGAATACAGTATCTATTATCTTATCTGAAATTCCAGAATTGCTCAGTAGCCTGACAGATTGTACCCTGTGAACCAATCTATTTTGTCTTACTCCATTCTTTGTCTAATTCTATGCAGGTATGCTGTGTTAAGTCTCTCTTGTTCTATACATTGTATTTGATTGCTCTCTCTCTCTCTACCTTGTAACAGCTCTTAACTATAGAAGCTTTTCCAACTGCCATGTAACTTAGTATATGAGTAAAAGAATGCCAATAAAGAACCACATGAGTGTCTTCTGATACTATCACTATCAGGAACACCTTCATACACTAAGCTCTTCTTAATGCACATATATTCAAGACACATGATTAGGATATGCACTGAGAGCTAGACTGGTCCAAAATTTCTCAGAAGCCCTTATGAAAGATTGAAAGGAACCCAGGTCTGTTTGGAAGAGTGGACTCTGTCCCGGTCTGGGACTGAGACCAGGGACTCAAAGGAGTTAAGGTTGTGGTTCCTAGAAACTTTGTTTATCCTCTTGAAAAGCTGGAATTATCTGTCTAGGACCACTGTCTACTCAATATTTGAAGCCTTTGAGATATTCTGTGCTCTCATTGTTCAAGTTAGCTTGAGAAGTTTCTTGCTGACTTTGTCCCATTTCTCCCTGGAAAGGATCATATGAGATGCTGTAGTTTTAGATAAATTTTAAATTTAAGTAAGTTCATTGTTTAAAATGAGACTGAGACATATGGCATGGGTCCATTTGCATTTACATTGTGCTGTAACAGTATATCAACTTTGAAAATTCCTGTTCTCTAGGATCAAGGTTACTGAAGTTCAAGAAGAGGTTCCCTTGGACTGTTTGATGAAGTAGAGAGAGTGCTTTTTCATCCATTGGAGGTAAAGAAACATTCAAGTTGTATGCTATTTTCATTGGACATTTAGAACCTTTATATATCCTCAGAAATGAATGTATTCTAGGAGGGAAGTAATATCCACAGAGGAATCCCTTTAAAAACTCATTTTATGTCAGTTTTTAGTATAGTTAGTGGTTTGTATAGATTTTTACCACTTCAATAATCATAATTCTTTGATGAATTTCATTATTGATTTCACTGTTACCAACCTCTATTTGCTCGTGGAAATATCTTTAAACTATCTTCTTACTTCAGTATTTTTTAACTTATTGACCTCTTACAAAAGGGTCTAATAATCAATAGTAGGATGTTTTATAAACAAACAAACAAACAAATGTATTATTCTTTCACATATTTCATCCCAAACAAAATTTTCCCTCCCTCCCATCTCAGCCTTTCCTCTCTCCTCAGAAAAGAGCAGACCTCCATAGGATATCAATCCAGCAGGGCATAAGGAGCTACAAGACCAGGTATGTACAATCAGATCAAGGCTGGATAAGGCAACTAAATAGGATGAAAAAGGTCCCACAAGAAGGCTAAACAAAATACCCATGGAAGGAGTTACAGAGACAAAGTTCGGAGCTGAGACAGAAGGAAGGACCATCCAGAGACTGCCCCACCCAGGGATCCATCCCATAAACAACCACCAAACCCAGACACTATTACATATGCCAGCAAGATTTTGCTGACAGGACACTGATATAGGTGTCTTTTGTGAGGCTATGCCAGTGCCTGGCAAATACAGAAGTGGATGCTCACAGTCAACTATTGGATGGAACACAGGGCCCCCAATGAAGGAGCTAGAGAAAGTACCCAAGGAGCTAAAGGGGTCTGTAATCCTATAGGAGGAACTACAATATGAACTAACCCCAGAGCTTGTGTCTCTAGTTGCATATGTTGCAGAGGATGGCCTGGTAGGCCATCAATGGGTGTAGAGGCCCTTGGTCTTGAGAAGATCATATGCCCCAGGACAAGGGAATGCCGGGCCAGGAAGCGGGAGTGGGTGGGTTGGAGAGCAGGGTGGGGGGGTATAGGGGACTTTCGTGATACTATTTGAAATGTAAATGAAAAAAATATCTAATTAAAAAAAAAACAAAACAGAAGGCAAAACAGCAAGAGCTGCTGCTTCCGCTGTTAGGATTTCCACAAGAATACCAGCCTACTCAGCCCTAACATGCAGAGTGTCTATGTCAGATGCCTGTAGGCTCCCTGATCTCTCAAGTTCCCATGAGTCCTAGTCAGTTGATTCTGAGAACTCTGTTCTCATTATGTGTCTTTGACTGCGGTAGTTCCTCTGATCCTTTCTGCCCTTCCTCTGCAGGACTCCCTGGACCCTGCCTAATATTGGGCTGTAGAACTTTGCATCTACTCCCATAAGCTGCTGGATGAAGTCTCTCCGATGAGAATTCTGATTGACTCTTGTTCCAGCACAATCTGCAGACAGGGCAAACTGTAGGTTAAAGGTTTTGTGTCTGAGTTGCTTTCCCAATCAGGCTTTGCATGGTTACAGAAGATAGTGAATTTAGGATCTCTGTTACCCAATACTAAAAGTCTTTGGTAGAGATACTCTTATGGGTTTCATGGAATTTACATTGTACTAGGCTTTCAACTGACTCTGAAATTCCTACTAATTCCAACAGCTTTTCCCAGTATGTTCTCTACTTCTGCCTCTGTACTTCTTAATAAGCTTGCTTGGCATAAGACATAGCTTAGTACATGATCTCCTAAGGTCCTCTCCTTTTAATCTCTGATCTCCTGGACTTTCCTTCTTAGAACCCTGTCAAAGAATAAAACCTGCTGGCTCAAAATTGCTCTTTAGGTGGTTAGGGAGATGGTCTTGGACTGGCCTTCCTTTTTGAAGATGTTAGAATGACACATTCCAACTCTCATAGTCTCTCTATAGCCTTCTCACTCCATCCTCTTATTCCCCTATTTCTCTCTTATTTTGTTGTTGCTTTCTCAAATCAGAGTTGTGCAAGCACGGATACAGTTTTGAACTTTTGGATACAATTACTCACTTTGTCTCTTCAACTGACTGTTATATCTGTCTTGCTAACATTTCTTATCATTTCTTCATGTTACAGCAAGACTACCATTATAATGTGCAGTAGCATGTCATTGTAATAAATATTTATGGGGAAGACTCTGCATTCAAAGGGACACTTATTGTCTACTGACAATAAGTCACTGGAATTTCACTAATGTTTTCTAGCTGGGTGAACCACACTTACTTATAAACCTCATATGGTGTGTCAGCTGGAAAGATATCAGAGAGTCATAGAAAGAAAACCTTTTTTCTCTCTTTTTAAATTAGGGAAATATAAACATAAACGACTGTTTTTTTTTCTAAATAAGAAAATGCTAGTAGGCATTTTTGTTAGATTCAATTTTTAAAAAATTCTTACTATGTTTTTTCCTGATTTGTCTCAGCCTGTCTCTTTACTTATATCTATTCTTTCCATTCCTTTTGCTCACAAGTTTTTGTGTCTCTGGGTATGCCACAGACCACTATAGTTGGGTATGTGGGTTCCTTGGATGAGGGTCCTTGAGGCTAGGTGGGTAAGGATCCGGCGGTGACAAACAGAAACAATCACAGAGGCAGTTTGAATCTGAGTGTATTTTGCAGCTCTCAAACAAGAGTTCTTATGCATAAAGAAACAGGTATCACAACTCTGAAAATATGTGTCCAGTGAAGCAGTCAAATAGAATGGATATTGTAATAATCATTTGACACAGTAAAATACAAAATCATCCAAGTATTACAACTTCTAAAAAATATATATTCAATGAAGCAGTGGGGCAGAATGGATATTATTATAATTATTTAGCATAGTAAAATACAACAATCATCTAAGGCTAGTGACAAATTTCCAAGAACAAGTTAAGGAATTTTTATGATCAGTTACTGTTTTAACTTCTAGTTCCTGATTTTCTGTAAATCTTCAAAGCATAAATTTAAACTATTTTAATTCTTTTTATTTAATGCTTTTAAAAACAATATACCAAAGCTTCCTTCTGATGACACACATGCAGTCATATAAAATTTTATTGTTGGGAAAGTTTTTACATATCAATAACATCTTATACATGATTTATATAGTGAAGATCTGGTTTTCCTAGAGATAAGGTTATGGTTAGTGACTCCATCTCATGTGATGGTTTCTTACCCATTATTCTTGCTTAAGATCTTAGCCTAGGCTCTCAGGAACATCTTGTAAATAAGAAAAGGAATAAAAAAGATAAACAGATAAGTTGCCAAGAGAAATATGGCACAATAATTTACTCTGGCCAAGAGTTCCACAACCAGTTCCAGGAGGCCTCTTTCTTTTGAGGTCTATTGCCTCAGTCTATGGAACTTGTCACACAGATCCTACTGGGGTTGGTGTGGCATGGGTATACCTTTTAATTTCCATTTTTGTGTGTTTTAGTAGCTGGATTACAGGAGTGAATCAGGTCTACTGTTCATATTAGTACACCAACTTCTTTCAGAAAAGTTAGAAGTATCTATTGGACATTCATTTAGAAAAAAGCAATAGAGGAAACTTGAAGATTATAAAACAGTATAGAAAATGTGAAAACCATGATTCTAAGTTTATATCCTTTGCCTTACTCCCATTTGATGACCCAACATGTGTCTGAACTTGGTTCTTTATCTTATTTGATTGGGTAACCTGCTATAAGCCAGACATTTGTTCTCACATTGATATAATTTAAGCTGTGATAAATGAATACACATTTAAATGCTTTCTTTCTGGGTGTATTGATGTGGTTAAATTTGTTTATCCCAGGTGAAAAGAACATGGCTCCTGAGAACTTGCCAGTGGGGATTTTGTTCTTTTCTCAAACAGCTGTGGGAATCCTTGGTAACTGGTCAATTCTTCTTCATTATGTCACATCTGTAATCACTGGAAAAAGTTTGATGCCCAAAGACCAGATTTTAAAGCATCTGACTTTAGCCAATTCCTTGGTTATTATCTCAAGAGTAACACCTCACATAATGGTACAACTGGGGTTGCAGTATCTCCTGGATGACCTCTTATGTAAACTTACTCTCTACAGCAATCGAGTGTCCCGGGGCATTTCCCTGCACTGCACCTGCCTCTTGAGTTGCTTCCAAGCAATCACAATCAGCCTCAGTCACTCCAGGCTGATGACACTTACACACTCTGTCTCAAAATACATGATTCAGTTCTGCTCTATAAGCTGGCTTCTACATCTGCTTCTAAACATCAAGACAGCTATAGATGTGATTGGACCAAATACTATAAAAAATGTCACCAGGAAAATCATGTTGGGATACTGTTCAGCATTTGCTTTCAGCAATGGTGTTACTGGCCTACATTTGTTCTTTGTTTGTTTCACTGATGGTCTGTGTTTGAGCATCATGGTATGGGCCAGTATCTTTATGGTGAAGATTCTCTATAGGCATAAGAGTCAGCTACAGTACATTCACAGTGCCCACCATCCCCTCAGAGTCTCCCCTGAAGACAAAGCCACAAAAACCATCTTGATTCTTGTGTTTACCTTTGTCCTCTCCTACTCCATGTCCTTCATACTCATTATCTATACTGTGGTTTTTGACAATCCAAGGCTGTGGATAATAAACATATTTACATTCTTAGACACATGCTTTCCCACATTTTGTCCCTTCATCCTTATCAGTAATAACCAATCTACTCCTAAGAACGCTTTACCCTGCTGTAGTAGAAGGAATTTATAATAGCCAATTGTGTGTTATGATAAATTCAAATAGTCTTTCATCCATTATCGGACATTAGACTCAGCCATGACTAGCTGCTATTAAGCAAGTCAATGTTTATGTAAATTAAGTATCATTAACTGTTATAGCTATCATAATGCTGGCTAAACAATTCCATGATAATAAGATATCTTTGTTTTCATTCAAAATACTCTAAAATTAGGGGTCATCATGTATTGCAGAATTTCTTATGCCTTCAGATAGTCAACCAGGTCTTGAGGTATGAACTGCTGTGTAGGCACATTTCAGATTCCTGTCCCACTGCTTCAACTGATCTGTAGAAAAGCAGAGCAAAAAAAAATGCAGGATCTCTGGCATATGATAACATATTTATGTGGACAACTGCTCTGTTTCTCTGCATGTATCAACGTCACTTATGTTTTGCATCTGATCTCATTTTCTGGGCTGGTGGTCCCACTTCCAAATTCCCCTGAGGGAAGAAGAATCAAGTAATACCTATTTGCATTGATTACTGTTTTTCTTAGAGTTACACTTGAAATCAGAGACACCCCTAACCATCCCAAACCTGCTGTGTACCATTGTCATTTACTACTCAGTTACTTGCACCCTATTACTATGTAGGGCAGTCTAGACAATACACAGCTTTGGAGAGTAACTTCTACATTTCTACAGACATTCTTCTGTATTTTCTCCCATTGTACTTATGAGTGTTACCAACTTTGTCTTCATATTCTATTTTTCCTCCCATAGAAGAAATACTTTTTAAAATTGCCTTTAATCCCAGCACTCGGGAGGCAGAGGCAGGCAGATTTCTGAGTTCGAGGCCAGCCTGGTCTACAAAGTGAGTTCCAGGACAGCCAGGGCTATACAGAAACCCTGTCTTGAAACAACAACAACAACAACAACAACAACAACAACAACAACAACAACAAAAAACAAAAAACAAAAAACAAAAAAAAATCTCTCAATGTGTCACAAATTCTGTTGATGTTGTTCATGGATATATGTGTTCATTTGGTAACATGATGATTAATGCTTATAGTCCACTTGCCAAGATCTAAAATCATCTAGAAAACAAACATGTGGAGATGTCTTTAAGGGAGCATATAAGTTATGTTAATGGAGGTAGGAGGACCCAATCTAGTTCTTCATATCAATTAATCCATTGGTTAAGAGTGCAGGGCTGAATAAAATGAGGAAAACTGAGAACCAGTGTGTATCTGTCCCTGCTCTATGGCTACAGATGCAAAGTGATCTGCTGCCTCAGCCTCCTGATTCCACGACTTTCATGCCATGAAACTTCTTGCCTGAAACTTCAAGCTAAAATAAACCCTTCCAAAATTAGGTTGTTTTGGTAATTGTTCATCAGGAAAATGTGAACATTAACAAGGATAAGGAATTCAATAGCTTCTTAAATTACATGAGTTAAAATCATATAGGTCACCCCAATGGCAAGAGCGTATTCAATGGGAGATAAATTCTGAGGGCTTCTTTTGTCTCTTCACAGCACTATGACATAGATATTACAATGCCTTCTGGAAGATGGTAGCAAATACTGCAGTTTGTGAGAGGCTGTCAACTCGGGCTGACCTCCCAGGTCTTACAACATTATGCAGTGTGGGGTCAATAGTTTTATAACTTAAGCAAGAAGAATTTTAGTATTACATATTCATGAGAAAAATTCATAACACAGAGAAGACAAAACTATTTCTTTTTCTCTAAAATGAAATAAATAAGAATTTAAACAATGTCCAAATACACTGAAATCAATGATAACAAACAATTTTATTCAGAATAAAATTGAGAGGCTTCCTACCATGATTTTTAAGATATAAGTAGTTCTCATCTAATCATACCTAAGTCTGTTGAAGTAGTTTTTTCTTATTCCACATCTCCTTTTCACACACACACACACACACACACACACACACACACACACACATTTTGGTGAGTGAGGGCAAATTAAAACCCATGCTTGTGTCTAAATAGTTAAATTATATGGAAGAATTGGACAGGTAGTTAATATTAATCAGTTCCACAATTTCCTAGATAATAGAAGTCTATATAAGGTGTGTATCATGTAGAGAAGAATTTGTTGAAAAGCTGAATGTTTTCTCTAAGAATGTTGCAGGACAATAATTCTGCGACTCTGCAGAAAGGAGGATTGCTGTGAATCTGAGACAAGTCTAAAGGAGATAGTGAACCTGAAACAGCTCTAGGCTACTTTGTGAGACCAAGCTAATCAAAACAACAAAACAAAACAAAACATTTATAAACAAACTACTCCTACCATAATCATCACTAACAAAATCTTTGAGGAGTTGTAATTAAAAATTTTCCTAGTTAAAAAACAGTTGGACTTGATATTGCCAGTGGTCCTGGTTACCCTCCACAATGTAAGAGAACAAATCTGGTACAGATTTGGAGGTTCATCCCTAATGGATAACCTTCACAGTGTAGGGAGTTCTATTTATACCCCAGGAGGAACAAAGTAATCATCAGACAGCAATAACACTGTGCACTGTAACAATGCCTGCCCTGGCGGGACATGGCCACTGGTGTAATAGTGGCATAAACCTCATTGTAACAACCAACCACTATCCCGTCCCACGGGATTCAGTTATTCGTGCGTGCGAGGGGGACCACAAACCTGGAAGGAAATGGGAGGAAGAAAAAGAGAAATAGGAGACCAAGAAGGGTCCCTATAAAGGTCTCATTTATTATGCTGAGATGCCTTCTTTTTAAAACATACATCTTGGGGAATATGGGAGGGGTCGAGGGAGAATTATACAAAGAACAAAGAAGTGGGCATCTGCTGACATGGGGGCCAAAGTCAGGCGCCAGGCAGCGAGCACTCTGCATCTTATCTCCAGAACATCGATCCTCCTTGACAGCCTTGGGTGTCAGACTGGGCTCAGGCATGACTCATGTCCTTGGATGTCATGGGAACTCAAGAAGAGATAGGGAAGAGGGGACTATAACTCAGCTTTTATAGCCTCAGGTGCCAGGAAGGGAATAGGGAGGAAGGGGGTGATAACCAGCTCTTAGCAGGAGGCCATTTGGCCTGTTAGGGAGATTGTGAAGGGCTCACTTTCTCACCAGATGGTCTCTGAAAAACCACTTTCTGCTTAGTTTTAATTCCTGCTCCAGAAGCTAAAACCCATACCTGGCACCATTATTGGGCTAACAATCCATGGCTAGACATGTCAAAGGTCATAAGAGAAAACCTATTACTTTTACTATGCTAAACCAACATAATATTAAACTGATTCCTAACAACTTGTCATATCCACAAATTAATGCATCTCTTGGTCCTCTTCAGATAACGCTTCTTCTTGCAATAGATGGTGATTAACTCAAAGACCCATAAATGTTCAAGGATAGAGAAAAAGTGAATGCATGATAATTCTTATCCATAAACAGGATGTCTCTATACCCCCTTCCTCAAAATGTTCAGGAATCATTGCAGAAAAAAAGGTAGAAAACTCTACCACTCTGCTAGAGATGGTAGATAAAGATATGGAAACAACAGTGTTTTATGTGCACAGCAGGGCAGCTGCACATGTGAACTCACAGTGACTGTTGCAGTAGGCACAAGGTCAAGCTTGACCAAATCTCATCATATTAAGTGAAGCTAGAGACTAAATTCTACTATAGCTGTGAGCTGTTCACAATTGTTAGGTGTTGGGAAAAAGAGAGACACGGTTTTCTCTAGGAGGTTAGTCCCTAGTAATAAGATAACACTCCTGTAATATTATGCATGTAAGGACAATTGGACAGAACCATTTGGTCTTGACAGGCCTGACTATAAAAAACAGAAAGTGGCACAAGCCCCTTCCGCTCCACTCGAGCCCCAGGGTACCTTGGCAGCGGACTCGTCCGACACCCGCAAAGGGCCCACACAGGATTCCCCATGGGATTCTAAGACCTCTGTTGAGTGGAACACAGCGCCTGCCCCAATCCAATCATGCGGAATCTGAGACCGCGGGAAATAGAGAAGCAGGCTACCCGGGCCTGACCTGGGACACAAGCCCCTTCCGCTCCACTCGAGCCCCAGGGTACCTTACCAGTGGAGTCGCCTGACACCCGCAAGGGCCCACACAGGATTCCACACAGGATCCTAAGACCACTAGTGAGTGGAACGCAACTTCTGCAAGGAGTCTGGTTCGAACACCAGATATCTGGGTACCTTCCCTGCAAGAAGAGAGCTTGCCTGCAGAGACTGCTCTGAACACTGAAACTAAGGAGAGAGCTACCCTCCCAGGTCTGCTTATAGAGGCTAACAGAGTCACCTGAAGAGCAAGCTCTTAACAGTGACAACTATAACAGCTAGCTTCAGAGATTACCAGATGGCGAAAGGCAAACGTAAGAATCCTACTAACAGAAATCAAGACCACTCACCATCGTCAGAACACAGCACTCCCACCCCACCTAGTTCTGGGCACCCCAACACAACCGAAAATCTAGACACAGATTTAAAAACATTTCTCATGATGATGATAGAGGACATCAAGAAGGACTTTCATAAGTCACTTAAAGAATTACAGGAGAGCACTGCTAAAGAGTTACAGGCCCTTAAAGAAAAGCAGGAAAACACAACCAAACAGGTAGAAGTCCTTAAAGAAAAACAGGAAAACACGTCCAAACAGGTGATGGAAATGAACAAAACCATACTAGAACTAAAAGGGGAAGTAGACACAAAAAAGAAAACCCAAAGCAAGGCAACGCTGGAGATAGAAACCCTAGGAACAGAATACAAGAGATGGAAGAGAGAATCTCAGGTGCAGAAGATTCCATAGAGAACATCGGCACAACAATCAAAGATAATACAAAACGCAAAAAGATCCTAACTCAAAACATCCAGGAAATCCAGGACACAATGAGAAGACCAAACCTACGGATAATAGGAATTTATGAGAATGAAGATTTTCAACTTAAAGGGCCAGCTAATATCTTCAACAAAATAATAGAAGAAAACTTCCCAAACATAAAGAAAGAAATGCCCATGATCATACAAGAAGCCTACAGAACTCCAAATAGACTGGACCAGAAAAGAAATTCCTCCCGACACATAATAATCAGAACAACAAATGCACTAAATAAAGATAGAATATTAAAAGCAGTAAGGGAGAAAGGTCAAGTAACATATAAAGGAAGGCCTATCAGAATTACACCAGAATTTTCACCAGAGACTATGAAAGCCAGAAGAGCCTGGACAGATGTTATACAGACACTAAGAGAACACAAATGCCAGCCCAGGCTACAATACCCGGCCAAACACTCAATTACCATAGATGGAGAAACCAAAGTATTCCACGACAAAACCAAATTCACACAATATCTTTCCACGAATCCAGCCCTTCAAAGGATAATAACAGAAGAGAAGCAATACAAGGACGGACATTATGCCCTAGAACAAGCAAGAAAGTAATCCCTCAACAAACCAAAAAGAAGACAGCCACAAGAACAGAATGCCAACCCTAACAACAAAAATAAAAAGAAGCAACAATTACTTTTCCTTAATATCTCTTAATATCAATGGACTCAATTCCCCAATAAAAAGACATAGACTAACAGACTGGCTACACAAACAGGACCCAACATTCTGCTGCTTACAGGAAACTCATCTCAGGGAAAAAGACAGACACTACCTCAGAGTGAAAGGCTGGAAAACAATTTTCCAAGCAAATGGTCTGAAGAAACAGGCTGGAGTAGCCTTTCTAATATCGCATAAAATCGACTTCCAACCCAAAGTTATCAAAAAAGACAAGGAGGGACACTTCATACTCATCAGAGTTAAAATCCTCCAAGAGGAACTCTCAATTCTGAATATCTACACTCCAAATGCAAAGGCAGCCACATTCATTAAAGACACTTTAGTAAAGCTCAAAGCACACATGTCACCTCACACAATAATAGTGGGAGACTTCAACACACCACTTTCACCAATGGACAGATCGTGGAAACAGAAACTAAACAGGGACACAGTGAAACTAACAGAAGTTATGAAACAAATGGACCTGACAGATATCTACAGAACATTTATCCTAAAACAAAAGGATATACCTTCTTCTCAGCACCTCACGGGACCTTCTCCAAAACTGACCATATAATTGGTCACAAAACAGGCCTCAACAGATACAAAAATATTGAAATTGTCCCATGTATCCTATCAGACCACCATGGCCTAAGACTGATCTTCAATAACAACATAAAAAATGGAAAGCCAACATTCACGTGGAAACTGAACAACACTCTTCTCAATGATACCTTGGTCAAGGAAGGAATAAAGAAAGAAATTAAAGACTTTTTAGAGTTTAATGAAAATGAAGCCACAACGTACCCAAACCTATGGGACACAATGAAAGCATTTCTAAGAGGGAAACTCATAGCTCTGAGTGCCTCCAAGAAGAAACGGGAGAGAGCACATACTTGCAGCTTGACAATACATCTAAAAGCGCTAGAAAAAAGGAAGCAAATTCACCCAAGAGGAGTAGACGGCAGGAAATAATCAAACTCAGGGGTGAAATCAACCAAGTGGAAACAAGAAGAACTATTCAAAGAATTAACCAAACAAGGAGTTGATTCTTTGAGAAAATCAACCAGATAGATAAACCCTTAGCTAGACTCACTAGAGGGCACAGGGACAAAATCCTAATTAACAAAATCAGAAATGAAAAGGGAGACATAACAACAGATCCTGAAGAAATCCAAAACACCATCAGATTCTTCTACAAAAGGCTATACTCAACAAAACTGGAAAACCTGGATGAAACAGACAAATTTCTGGACAGATACCAGGTACCAATTTGAATCATGATCAAGTTGACCATCTAAACAGTCCCATATCCCCTAAAGAAATAGAAGCAGTTATTAATAGTCTCCCAGCCAAAAAAAGCCCAGGACCAGACGGGTTTAGTGCAGAGTTCTATCAGACCTTCAAAGAAGATCTAATTCCAGTTCTGCACAAATTATTTCACAAAATAGAAGTAGAAGGTACTCTACCCAACTCATTTTATGAAGCCACTATTACTCTGATACCTAAACCACAGAAAGAACCAACAAAGATAGAGAACTTCAGACCAATTTCTCTTATGAATATCGATGCAAAAATCCTCAATAAAATTCTTGCTAACCGAATCCAAGAACACATGAAAGCAATCATCCATCCTGACCAAGTAGGTTTTATTCCAGGGATGCAGGGATGGTTTAATATATGAAAATCCATCAATGTAATCCATTATATAAACAAACTCAAAGACAAAAAGCACATGATCATCTCGTTAGATGGAGAAAAAGCATTTGACAAGAACCAACACCCATTCATGATAAAAGTCTTGGAAAGATCAGGAATTCAAGGCCCATACCTAAACATGATAAAAGCAATCTACAGCAAACCAGTAGCCAACATCAAAGTAAATGGAGAGAAGCTGGAAGCAATCCCACTAAAATCAGGTACTAGACAAGGCTGCCCACTTTCTCCCTACCTTTTCAACATAGTACTTGAAGTATTAGCCAGAGCAATTCGACAACAAAAGGAGATCAAGGGGATACAAATTGGAAAGGAGGAAGTCAAAATATCACTTTTTGCAGATGATATGATAGTATATATAAGTGACCCTAAAAATTCCACCAGAGAACTCCTAAACCTGATAAACAGCTTCGGTGAAGTAGCTGGATATAAAATTAACTCAAACAAGTCAATGGCCTTTCTCTACACAAAGAATAAACAGGCTGAGAAAGAAATTAGGGAAACAACACCCTTCTCAGTAGTCACAAATGATACAAAATATCTCGGCGTGACTCTAACTAAGGAAGTGAAAGATCTGTATGATAAAAACTTCAAGTCTCTGAAGAAAGAAATTAAAGAAGATCTCAGAAGATGGAAAGATCTCCCATGCTCATGGATTGGCAGGATCAACATTGTAAAAATGGCTATCTTGCAAATAGCAATCTACAGATTCAATGCAATCCCCATCAAAATTCCAACTCAAATCTTCAACGAATTAGAAGGAGCAATTTGCAAATTCATCTGAAATAACAAAAAACCTAGGATAGCAAAAACTCTTCTCAAGGATAAAAGAACCTCTGGTGGAATCACCATGCCTGACCTAAAGCTTTACTACAGAGCAATTGTGATGAAAAAACTGCAAGGTACTGGTATAGAGACAGACAAGTAGACCAATGGAACAGAATTGAAGACCCAGAAATGAACCCCACACCTATGGTCACTTGATCTTCGACAAGGGAGCTAAAACCATCCAGTGGAAGAAAGACAGCATTTTCAACAATTGGTGCTGGCACAACTGGTTGTTATCATGTAGAAGAATGCGAATCGATCCATACTTATCTCCTTGTACTAAGGTCAAATCTAAGTGGATCAAGTAACTTCACATAAAACCAGAGACACTGAAACTTATAGAGGAGAAAGTAGGGAAAAGCCTTGAAGATATGGGCACAGGGGAAAAATTCCTGAACAGAACAGCAATGGCTTGTACTGTAAGATCGAGAATTGACAAATGGGACCTAACGAAACGCCAAAGTTTCTGCAAGGCAAAAGACACCGTCAATAAGACAAAAAGACCACCAACAGATTGGGAAAGGATCTTTACCTATCCTAAATCAGATAGGTGACTAATATCCAACATATATAAAGAACTCAAGAAGGTGGACTTCAGAAAATCAAATAACCCCGTTAAAAAATGGGGCTCAGAGCTAAACAAAGAATTCTCACCTGAGGAATACCGAATGGCAGAGAAGCACCTGAAAAAATTTTCAACATCCTTAATCATCAGGGAAATGCAAATCAAAACAACCCTGAGATTCCACCTCACACCAGTCAGAATGGCTAAGATCAAAAATTCAGGTGACAGCAGATGCTGGCGTGGATGTGGAGAAAGAGGAACACTCCTCCATTGTTGGTGGGATTGCAGGCTTGTACAACCACTCTGGAAATCAGTCTGGCCGTTCCTCAGAAAATTGGACTTAGTTCTACCAGAGGATCCAGCAATACCTCTCCTGGGCATATATCCAGAAGATGCCCCAACTGGTAAGAAGGACACATGCTCCACTATGTTCATAGCAGCCTTATTTATAATAGCCAGAAGCTGGAAAGAACCCAGATGCCCCTCAACAGAGGATTGGATACAGAAAATGTGGTACATCTACACAATGGAGTACTACTCAGCTATTAAAAAGAATGAATTTATGAAATTCCTAGCCAAATGGATGGACCTGGAGGGTATCATCCTGAGTGAGGTAACACATTCACAAAGGAACTCACACAATATGTACTCACTGATAAGTGGATATTAGCCCAAAACCTAGGATACCCAAGATATAAGATACAATTTCCTAAACACATGAAACTCAAGAAAAATGAAGACTGAAGCGTGGACACTATGCCTCTCCTTAGACGTGGGAACAAAACACCCATGGAAGGAGTTACAGAAACAAAGTTTGGAGCTGAGATGAAAGGATGGACCATGTAGAGACTGCCATATCCAGGGATCCACCCCATAATCAGCATCCAAACGCTGACAGCATTTCATACACTAGCAAGATTTTGTCGAACGAACCCAGATGTAGCTGTCTCTTGTGAGACTATGCCGGGGCCTAGCAAACACAGAAGTGGATGCTCACAGTCAGCTAATGGATGGATCCCAGGGCTCCCAATGGAGGAGCTAGAGAAAGTACCCAAGGAGCTAAAGGGATCTGCAACTCTATAGGTGGAACAACATTATGAACTAACCAGTACCCCGGAGCTATTGACTCTAGCTGCATATGTATCAAAAGATGGCCTAGTCGGCCATCACTGGAAAGAGAGGCCCATTGGACATGCAAACTTTATATGCCCCCGTACAGGGGAACGCCAGGACCAAAAAGGGGGAGTGGGTGGGTAGGGGAGTTGGGGTGGGTGGGTATGGGGGACTTTTGGTATAGCATTGGAAATGTAAATGAGCTAAATACCTAATAAAAAATGGAAAAAAAAAGAAAACATAAAAATAAAAAAAATATATTTACTTCCCTTAATGTTGGGGTTTAAGCATTCTGAAAACTGTACTTTTGAAATAATGTTTAAATGAACAAAACGGTAGGGATTTTTTTTAACCTGTAATTCAAACACTGTTACTTTTTAAAACTCTTAATTTATAGTGGCTAATTTATTGCCCCAAATTCATTATAAAGTATGTATATGTGTATGTTAAAAATATAGATATATGAATATGTATGCAATTTTAAAAGAATTTGTAATATTTAGTTTTTGTTATAAGATTTAAAACAATCAAATTTGATATATAGAAATAAGAAATTAAAATGAATCACTGCAACCACTGAATATGAAAAAATAACTATTTTAGGTTGAAAGAAATAAACAGTTTATTTATTTATATAAATAAAATTTGTTCATGTAAAGGCTAAGAAATTAAAGTTATCCAAAAGAATCCACAAAAGGCAGCAAAGTTAGTAGAAGAGACAGATGCAGTAGAAGAGAATTTCTGAGTTAAGACTGATGTCTATTAGGTTTTATGAAAAACCCCTAGGTAACTTTTATTGACGATATCAGGATGTACTTGAAAATGATCCAGTTTCCCTTTTTTTACAGTAAAAAGCAAGGTGGCTGATAGTACAACTGATAGTCAAAGAAAGTTGTATAAAGAGGATCGAGGTAATGGAAAACAGTTTTCAAAAGATCAAATTTGGAAGGTGTCCTCAAATAAATCAAATCACAAAGGAAGAGAAAATCTAGAAAATGAAAGGTCAGAGCCAAATAAAGAAGGTATGGTACCATGAAAAAAAAAAAAAAAAAAAACAGAAAGTTAGGGAATGGAAGGTGGCATTTGGAACAATGAAGGGAGGGGTGAATATGATAAAAAAAACTTATACCAAACTCTCAGAGAACTAACACACATTTAAAAAAATTATAGCTTAATATTTGATTAATCAATTAATTTTCTGTGCTTATTTGAGAAAATACAGATATTTTAATTCATTATACTGCTTATTTTCACTGAAAACTTTGTCTTAGGTTTGTGGAAAGGTCTGAATTTACACACACACACACACACACACACACACACACACACACACACACCTGTATATGGAAAGTAATGTTACCTCCACTTCTCCATATAATCTTTACCAAAGGTTGAAAAAGTGATTCCCATCTAATTCTGAAGAACAAGTATGGATATTTTTATTTTTTTCATGCCTAAGGGCATGGTGAAGGATTTTAGTGGATCCTACATGGCAGCCTCATATCAAGTAAGCATTTATTAAATAAGCTCAAATCACAACAGCTTACCACAACAAGTTTTGATCTACCATTTTGGAAACATCCCATCTAAAGATGGAATCATAAATCTGGCCCTCTGGCCCTCAATTCTTTGCTATTACTCCATGTCCCCCAAGCCTGTGACATTTTTGTTTATTACTACCATTGTAGTTCTCTCATTATATGAGCGTGTTAGAACCATTCTTTTATGAACAAAGATAATTGCTTAACTGTTTCTCTCTCTCTCTCCCACTCCCAGTGTGTGTGTGTGTGTGTGTGTGTGTGTGTGAGAGAGAGAGAGAGAGAGAGAGAGAGAGAGAGAGAGAGAGAGAGAGAGAGAGAGAGAGAATAAGTTCCTATGGTTGTTTGAACAGGGTTGGTCCCCATAGACTCATATGTTTGAATGCTTGGCCCATGGAGAGTTTTATTATTAGGAAGTGTGACCTTGTTTAGTAGATGTGGCCTTGTTGGAAGAAGCATGTCATTGTGGAGGTAGGCTTTGAGATTTTCTAGTGTTCAATTCTGCCCAGTGTGAAATTTCAGAGCCTTCTCCTGGATGTCTGGGAAGAGAATCTACTTCTGGATACATTCTAATCAAGATGTAGAACTCTCAGCTCCTTCTCTAGCATCATGTCCATGTGGATGCTGCAGTGCTTTCCACCATGATGATAATGGTCTGAACCACTGAAATTGTAAGCCAGCTCAAATTAAATGGTATCCTTTATAAGAGATGCCTTGGTCATGGTGTCTCTTCACAACAATGAAACCCTAACTAAGATGTTGTACCAAGAACTGGGCTATTGTTCTGATAGGTCTGACCATTCTCTTGTTTGGAGGAAAGTTGATTTTGAGCACTTGAATTAGAAAAGCAGTAGAATGCTTTAAGTGGGGCCTAATGGGCCATTCTATGCATTCAACTTAATGCATAGAAGAATTGAAGACAGCAGTACTCAGGGTGATTTGAACTTTGAGAACCTGGCTCAGGAGGTTTCTGAGAAAAAGAATTTTAGTATGTTGGATAGAGAACATTCTTGTAATATTTTGGTGAAGAATGGGGATGCTTTTGCCCTTGTATGAAGAATCTTCCTGAGGCTAAGTTTAAGAGACTAATTGCATTGACAACAGAAGTCTCAAAAAAGCCTAGCATAGACTCTTGTGGTTCTCTCTCATGAAGAGTATTTTGATCAAGCATAGCAAGTTCAGAAAGGAAATATATAAAATGTGTGGCTAAAAGATTAAATGGCTACCAGAAAGGGGAATGGAGCTAAATTTTGTGTTCAAGGATATTAAATGGAACTAAGGGAGTGGTGACCTTGGGGCAAGATTCCACTCAGCTAAATTTATTGTTTATTCATTTGTAGTTGAACAAGGGATAGTTATATCATGTTACACATCATTATGACTTGGTTGTTTTTCTTTATTTGGATATAAGGAGATATAATTGTATGTCAGACTGACAAGGAATGGATTGTGATGGCTATTCTGGGTTGACAACTTGATTATATCTGGAATGAACTACAAACTAGAAATGGAGCACACACATGTGACCCAGATCTTGAGGATGGAAAATGCAAGCTTTTGATCTAGATATTGAAGCACACCTTTAATCTGGGCCATACCTTCATTTGGAGGCCTACATAAGGACAATGAAGAATGAAAGATTCACCATTTTTAGCCTGCTTGCACTTACTTGCCTGTATATCTGTTGGAGCCTACTTCTTCAGGATTCCAGCTTACACAGAAGACCAACTGAAAAACCCTGCCCATGGGACTGAGTAACTATTATATTCTTGAACTTCCCATTCACAGCTGGCCATTGTTGGGTTGGACTGTAGCCTGTAAGTCATTCCAATAAATTCCCTTTATATATTTGCGTGTGTGTGTAAATATATGTGCGTGTACATGTGCATTTGCATATGTATATATTTATTCCATAAGTTCTTTGATTCTAGAGAACCCTGACTAATTCAACACCATTAATCCCAGCACTCAGGAGACAGAGGCCTGCAGATATTTGAATTTAAGGTTAGTTTACAAAGCAAGTTCCAGGACAGACAAGCTTAGGCATTGAAGGAAATTATGAAAAACAGAAAGCTGTTGAAGATTTAATTGAAAAACAGGCCATGTTCTAGTTGAAGCAAGTAGAACTTGGCAGCTTCATCAACATGGCTCTGGCTTTAGAATCATGAATAGAGCACAAAGAAACTGTTTCAGAGAAATACCTTGTGCTGGCAGCTGTACTTGGTAGGTATAAGAATCACACAGGTGGTACTGATTTTAAAGGCAGGAAGAGTTCATGGAGAGTAGCTGAGGCTTGGCACTATAAACAGTCAGGAGAGGACATGGTGAAAGTGCAGCCTAAGTGGTAGTTAATGGTCCAGGATTAGAGGGTCATGAAAAGAAGTTGAGCCGTGGTACCAGGAAGAAAGCCTATGATGGGCTATTGGTGAAAGTAAGTGCAGCCTAGCTGCAGAGGAAGACCGCAACATATTGGAGATGCCAGTCCTAGGGGTTGAGCATCAAGAACAGAAGCAGCAGTGGAGTGGAGTCATCCAGAGCCTACAGTGCTACAGAGAGCAGAGCTGGAGAAGTAACGAAAGCCCATTGGAGGAGCCCAGAAGACCATGTGTGGATTCTATACATTGGAACAAGAAGCTGTGATGTTGAAGTTGCTGTGAAGGACCCAACAGTGTATAGAAGCTAGGGCTGTGGGATACCAGCAAGGAAAGCTGCTAATAGGGAGTTGAATCAGCCCAAGAGAAAGAATAGTGTTGCAGGAAACAAAGCTGGAAGGAGCTGAATGTCAGACATAGAGATGCAGAGTTTAGAGTTTTCCTAGCTGGTTTTGGTCTTGGTTTGGTCTGGTATTTCCTCTTGTGACACTGTGGAATGGTAGTGTATATCCTGTAATGTTGGAAATATGTAATCTTCTTTTTTATTTTGATTTTATAGGGGATTACAGCTAAGAGATTGCATGAATCTCAGAAGAGACCTTGAACTTCAGACTTTTAAATATTGTGGAGACCATGATAGACTATGGGGACTTTTGAAGTTGGACTAATAGCATTTTGCATTATCTTATGGCTGCAAGCCTATGGGGGCCAGGGAGTGGAATGTGGTGGTTTCAAAAGGTTTAGCTCCCATACATTCATGTGTTTGAATGCTTGGCCCATAGGATGTTGCCATGTTTGAGTTGGTGTGGCCTTACTGCAGAAGTCACTGTTGGGATTGTCTTTGAGATCTCCTAGTGTTCAAGGTCTGTCCAGTGTGAAATTTCAGAGACCCCTCCTGGCTACCTGGGAAGATCGTCTACTTCTGGCTGCCTTTGGATCATGGTGTACATCTCTCAGCTCCTTCTCTACCACCATGTCTGACTGGACACTGCCATGTTTCCCCCCATGATGATAAAAGACTGAACATTTGAAATCAAGTAAATGTTCATTTTTAAGAGTTACCTTGGTCATGGTGTCTCTTCACAGCAATGCAACCCTAAATAAGACAGTTATCTACTATGTTTAAAACCCAGCCCTCAAGTCACTCTCTTTTCCAGGATCAGGCTCCCTCAGCCCACCCAGTTGTTGCTGGATTTATAATCATCCTGTAATATATTGAGAGACATATGTTTCATGTTCCAGATAAGACACATGGTACTTAGATGATGACAACACTTCACTAGGGAGTGGGAAGGGACAGTTCACAGAAGAGCAACTGGTTCTGACACAAGTAACTCTGTAGACAATATCCTAAATGACCCAAACTGCAATAATTAAAAGATTTAGAGGTATGTCTTGCAAGAGATCAGGCCTATGTGTTGACAATCTCAATGATAATAATCCATGATTACTGTAAAGATTGTCTACATTTGCCATACTTTGGAGGCTTTTATGCAGTGTGCATTCTCTGATGTTAAAGATATACTCTTAGCAAAGAATTTCACACATTTTTTTGTTCCTTCCTTCAATACTTTCTCATGCTAGGCAGTCAGAGAAAGGATGCAGGACCTAGGGAAAACATATGGACTTCAGGATGTGAAAACACATCAAGTAGGAAAGAAAAGTCAAGCAGCGTGGAATGCGATTGTAATGCTATAAGACTACTGACTCTGAATCCTTCCCTGCATTGCTGAGTGACATAGAAGGAGTTTATGTTCTTTACTGGCTAGTTTTTATGTTAACTTTACACAGGCTAGAATCATTTGGGATGAGCAATAATCATTTGATAAAATGTTTCCATCAGATTGGTCTAAGGGCAAGACTATTGCTGGTCTGTGTACCACAGGCTATCCATGAAGATCTCTGGCCTTGCCCTGTGGGAGGGTTCAGGTGAAGGGAAAGGGCACGAGCAGGGAGGGGGAAATGCCTCCACTGCCTCTGTTGCCACAGATGCTGACAAAGCTGCTCTGGTGCCAATTCTCCCACAGCCACTGTTAGTCCTAGATACTGCATTAGCTGAGCTGAGCTGAGCCTGCGAAGTGCAGGGGAGCTTCTGGTAGTGAAAGCTTCGAGAGTGTTCTCTTCCCAGGCAGTATTACAGCTCTTGTGTGATAGATGCTCTCAGAGTAACTCTCACATACCTTTATTCCTACTGGATAGGATCTTATATACAGTTTTGGGGAAGGTTGGGGGTCTGACAGCAGGTGCTTCCTATTGGTTTGGTCTGAGATGCTAGGAATGCCTCATCTACATGGGGAAGTGCTTAGAGATACTGGCCCTTTGTGACTGATGGCCACAATTCTATGATGGGCTGTGGCTACATGACAGGGACCTGGTGTTGGGAGCAGACAAAGCTCCTACTGTCCCTTCAGGATCCCCAGGCAAGCTCTAGCACAGACTTACCAGGCTTCCTCTCAGGGTCCATTGCCCCACAGAGTATGGGGCATTTACTTGAGTAGTGACTAATGTAGAAGTGCATAACCCATTGTGGGTAGAGCCATCAATGTATAGTTGGTTCTGGGAGTGTGTAGGAAAGTAGACTGATGATGCCATGAGAAACCATCCAGTAAACAGTGGCATCACTTCCTGCCTCCAGGTTCCTGGCCTGACTTTCTTCAGTGATGAAGTGTGATATATAAATGGAAACAAAATTGAACCTTTCCTCCCCAAATTGCTTGTGATCCAGGATGACAGTAACTTTTCTTCTGCTGATGTATTTGTCATCTCTGAGAGGCTTACTGTCTCTGCCTGTTAACCTTGACTTAGTCCTGGAAGCATCAAGGCTCTGAACAATCTCATCTAGGCCTAGAATATTTTCAGCATCTGAGATTACTGCTGAATAAGCTCATACTTTCTAGTTCCTTCTGAACTCTGCCAGTTGGTATAACTCAGTGGTTCTGACTGAAACTCCCCTCCAAGATGACTGACTCAATCTGGTCTCTCCCCTCCCCTCCCCTCCCCTTCCCTCCCCTCTCATCCCCTCCCCTCCTACTCTCTTAAGTAGCTTGCCTTTACTCTCCTTGTGAGAGTTGAACATATTCTGTTTTGTCAACTATTTCTCTGATTTATCACTGTCTGCCACTCAGACATCACATTCAAACACGGGTGTTTCCTTCTATAAAACTGACTTTGCCTTTATTGCTTGGGAATTAAGGTGTGTACTAAGGGTGTGTGTATATTCCAGCCAGAGGGATTAGAGTTGTATGGTAAGAATGAGCCACCACAATTAGAAACAGGCTTGGTTTTCAGTAAAGAATACATTCTTGGTGTGATCAAATATCCTGCAACAAACAGGGACTGGGAACATAGATGACTTTTTACTTCACCTTGTGAGTTCCATAGATCTTTTATAGCCACAAGAACGACAGAAATCGGAGGGGTTAGAAGAATGCAACCATAATGAGGCAGAACTAGGGTCATGTACACACACACACACACACACACACACACACAAACACATGACTGACTGTAAAATCAGCTGTACTTGTGCTTGCATCCTTACCCCATGATTCAAAGTTGTCAGTTCTTGAAGTCCAGGAACTCTGAAAAAAATTGCAGTTTACAGGGTTTCAGTGGTCTCACTACCAATTACATTCCCATTCTGTTCTTTGGAAGTCTTTGAGAAACTCCAAAGGGTTTTTCCCTTTGTTCAAAACTAAACAGCATTTAACTGAAGGCACAACCAACTGACTGGATTTGGGCAGAATTTCAATTGCACAGTTAGTTTCCTATAGAAGGCAGTTGGAAGGGATCTGATTTCTTCTGGACTAGTTCCACGTCAGAGCTTTTGCATTTGTCAAGCAAACATTTTGCCCCTGGAATGCACTAACACCCAGAAAACAGTTTTATCTGGTATGGGAATGTAAGTAAACTTGATGGGAAAGGTTTTTTAATAACTTTTGCAATTTTTTTTTTCAATGCAAAAGCAAGAGCTTTATTTTCTGGCACAGTGGGGTTGACCCTTAGTTAGTCCCTCAAGGTGAGTGACTAGAAGGTAACCCCAGAATGGCTATAACAAGCAGTTTTTATACTTTCTAGGGGTACAGGTTACATCAGCAAGCTTACAGTTCAAACTTATTGACTAAGCATACTGACCTTTAAATCTATTGGCTATCAAGCATGGGCAGATCATGACACACATTTGAACTCTATCTGTGACCTACAAGGTAAAAGTGCAGGGAGAGAGCATGGGAGATCTTTCCATCTTCTGAGATCTTCAATTTCTTTATTCAGAGACTTGAAGTTCTTATCATACAGATCTTTCACTTCCGTAGTTAGAGTAACACGAAGGTATTTAATATTATTGTGACTATTGTGAAGGGTGTTGTTTCCATATTTCTTTCTCATCCTGTTTATCCTTTGTGTAGAGAAAGGCCACTGATTTGTTTGAGTTAATTTTATATCCAGCTACTGCACTGAAGCTGTTTATCAGGTTTAGGAGTTCTCTGTTGGAATTTTTAGGGTCACTTATAAATACTATCATATCATCTGCAAATAGTGATATTTTGACTTCTTCCTTTCCAAATTTTATCCCCTGGATCTCCTTTTGTTGTCGAATTGCTCTGGCTAGGACTTCAAGTACTATATTGAATAGGTAGGGAGAAAGTGGGCAGCCTTGTCTAGTCCCTGATTTTCATGGATTGCTTCCAGCTTCTCTCCACTTACTTTGATGTTGGCTACTGGTTTGCTGAATATTGCTTTTATTATGTTTAGGTATGAGCCTTGAATTCCTGATCTTTCCATGACTTTTATCATGAAGGGGTGTTGGATTTTGTCCAATGCTTTCTCAGCATCTAACGAGATGATCATGTGCTTTTTGTCTTTGAGTATGTTTATATAGTGTATTACGTTGATGGATTTATGTATATTAAAACATCCCTGAATCCCTGAGATAAAGCCTACTTGGTCATGATGGATGATCCTTTTGATGTGTTCTTGGATTCGGTTTGTGAGGATTTTATTGAGTATTTTTGCATTGATATTCATAAGGGAAATTGGTCTGAAGTTCTCTATCTTTGTTGGGTCTTTCTGTGGTTTAGGTATCAGAGTAATTGTGGCTTCATAGAATGAATTGGGTAGAGTACCTTCTGTTTCTATTTTGTGGAATAGTTTGAGAAGAACTGGAATTAGATCTTCTTTGAAGGTCTGATAGAACTCTGCATTAAACCCATCTGGTCCTGGGCTTTTTTTAGTTGGGAGATTATTAATGACTGCTTCTATTTCTTTAGGGGAAATGGACTGTTTAGATTGTTAATTTGATCCTGATTTAACTTTGGTGCCTGGTATCTGTCTAGGAAGTTGTCCATTTCATCCAGGTTTTCCAGTTTTGTTGAGTATAGTCTTTTGTAGTAGGATCTGATGGTGTTTTGGTTTTCCTTAGGATCTATTATGTCTCCTTTTTCATGTCTGATTTTGTTAATTACGATACTGTCCCTGTGCCCTCTAGTTAGTCTGGCTAAGGGTTTATCAATCTTGTTGATTTTCTCAAAGAAGCAGTTCCTGGTTCGGTTGATACTTTGAATAGTTCTTTTTGTGTTACCTCCTTCCAGCCTAGCAAGGCTGGCTGTGACCATCTGCCACTTAGGTGGAGCCACCTGCTGTGTTGCTTCTCATCACTCTCCTTTAATGTGCCACTACCTGCTACCTGCCTGAGGCCGAACCGGTTCTCCAAGATCTTCCGGAGTTAGCTATGAACTGTGATTCTTGCAGTTCCTACTAAAAGGCTGATCTGACAACTTCAAAGGATTTATGATCTTGGATGGTTTTGTTCAGTTTTGTTCAGTTGCATGACTGGGTATGGGCCTCCCTTCTTCTTTATAAAGGATCTTTTTGCATTTTGCATTTTCTTTGATAGTTGTGTTCATGTTCCCTATGAAATCTTCTGCACCTGAGGTTCTCTCTTCCATCTCTTGTATTTTGTTGCTGATGCTCACATCTATGGTTCCTGATTTCTTTCCTAGTGTTTCTATCTCCAGAGTTGTTTCCCTTTGGGTTTTCTTCATTGTTTCTACTTCCATTTTATGATCTTGGATGGTTTTGTTCAGTTCCATTCCATGTTTGGTTGTATTTTCCTGTAATTCTTTAAGGGATTTTTGTGTTTCTTCTACCTGTTTAGCAGTGCTTGTCTGTAGTTCTTTAAGGACTCCTACCCATTTAGCAGTGTTCTCCTGTATTTCTTTAAGTTATTTAATAATGCTCTTCTTAAAATCTCCTACCACCATCATGAGATATGATTTTAAATCCGAATCTTGCTTTTCGGGTGTGTTGGGGTATCCGGGACTCGATGAGTTCTGATGATGCCCAGTGTTCTTGGTTTCTGTTAGTAAGATTCTTACATTTGCCTTTTGCCATCTGGAAACTTCTGGTTTTAATGTTCAAGCTGTCTCTGGCTGGACCTTGATCCTCCTGTGTTTCTGTTAGCCTCTTTCAGCACTCCTGGGAGTTCAACTCTCATCTGAGTTCCAGTGGTCAGAGCACTCTCTGCAGGCAAGCTCTCCTCTTGCAGCGCAGGTGTCCAGCAGTCTGGAGCTCTGATCCACCTCCCGAGTTCTGCGGTCAGAGCCCTTTCTGGAGGCTGACTCTCCTCTAGCAAGGAAGGTGCCCAGGCGTCTGGGTCTCAGCTCTGCTTCCTGGCTACGGATAAAGGTTCAACAGGACCCTGACCAAGAAGCTCTGTTGCTTCTACTGCCCACATGCTCTCAGGTGATCAGGAGGTCCTGGGTGTGCTAGGGGTCCTGCAGTGTGGAGAGTCCTCTGGTGCCCTAGATGCCCTTGGCTGTGTTCACGCAGAAGATGGTGGGGCTGTCCCTGACCTGAATGGATCCCAGCCTCTGGTAGGGCGAGGTTCCTCAGTCCCTGTTCCTGCTGGCACAAGACCCTCCAGGATTCTTTGGAGCTGATGTTGTATTCCATTCACCAGTGATCCCAAGGTCCTGAGGCATGGAAAGCACTTTGAAGCCCTTAGCGGCCTTCGCTGGGCTCAGAAGGAAGATGGCAGGGCCTATAGGGGGAGTCCTTATGTCTTCCAGATTACTCTGCTACTACCTTAAAACTGCTAAGTATGTACCTATGCAGTGTAGAGTCCAGCTGCTAGAAGAAGTTTGCCTATTCTAGATTATTACCATGTGTTTTGCTGATTTGCACATTGTTTCCCAGAAAACTAAAAAAGGTATCTCTTGAAATACTTTTGCAGTATTTTGGTTCTCTTTGTAGTGTATGAATGTTTTGCCTTCATGCTTGTATGTTTTTGTTTGGTTGTTTGGATTCACTCACTATACCACTGTTGACAACCAAGTCTCCAATGTCCATGTCATTTCCAAAACTATCTGGGACATTGCTTAACCTTGAAACTTTGTCATTTATGTTTCTTCCTGTAATACACTGAGCATTCCAAGGGAAAAAGATTCCTTCCAACAATTCCTAGTTATGTGAATGTGTTCCTGTAATTCATTATTTTTTTTTAACTCCAAGGAAATATAAAGGCAAAGTAATGTGAAAGTAGTGCTCAATATTTCAGCTAAATGTGGTTAGGAACACAAACTGGTTATGAAAATAACTTATGGTTTGTCCATTAAGAGGCCAATAAATAATAAATTTATTATTTGGGCACCCAGAGTCTAAACACAATCACAGGATCAACTTAGCCATTCAACACAGGACACACATTTATGTTTCCATGGTGTACACTAACCACTACTCCATGAATATTCATTGAGTATTTTTCCTCTCAAGACAGTGGAGGGGCTGGAGAGATGGCTCACCAATTAAGAGCATGCCTGCTCTTCCAGAGGTCCTGAGTTTAATTCCCAGCAACTATATAGTGGCTCACCACCATCTGTAATGGAATCTGATGCTCTCTTCTGGTGTTCTGAAAACAGCTATAGTGTTTTAAATAAATAATAAATAAAATAAAATAAAATAAAATAAAAGGCACTGGAAAGAGAGTGAAGGTAGATCATGTAGGTTCTGTATCTAATTCTTTAAATCAACTAATAGATATTCACTAAATAGATATTCATGTGTAATACGAGCTACTTAATGCTAGTGATCTGCTTTCTTCTATGGGGAGTCTACTTCTTGTTTCTGGAGGCTGTTTCTTTCTATGTGGAAGCACCTAAGTGTGTGTGGAGGCTACTTCATGCTAGATGGAGTACCCTATTTTTATCCCATATGCAAGTATGATTCATTATGTCAACAGTGCTTCCCCTTGATAGTTCTGATTTAAGTCTATAATAGTTTTTTTTTCTATTTCTTTTCTTTTTTTTTATGTTTTTTTTAATTAGGTATTTAGCTCATTTACATTTCCAATGCTATACCAAAAGTCCCCCATACCCACCCACCCCCACTCCCCTACCCGCCCACTCCCCCTTTTTGGCCCTGGCGTTCCCCTGTTCTGGGGCATATAAAGTTTGCGTGTCCAATGGGCCTCTCTTTCCAGTGATGGCCGACTAGGCCATCTTTTGATACATATGCAGCTAGAGCCAAGAGCTCCGGGGTACAGGTTAGTTCATAATGTTGATCCACCTATAGGGTTGCAGATCCCTTTAGCTCCTTGGGTACTTTCTCTAGCTCCTCCATTGGGAGCCCTGTGATCCATCCATTAGCTGACTGTGAGCATCCACTTCTGTGTTTGCTAGGCCCCGGCATAGTCTCACAAGAGACAGCTACATCTGGGTCCTTTCGATAAAATCTTGCTAGTGTATGCAATGGTGTCAGCGTTTGGATGCTGATTATGGGGTGGATCCCTGGATATGGCAGTCTCTACATGGTCCATCCTTTCATCTCAGCTCCAAACTTTGTCTCTGTAACTCCTTCCAAGGGTGTTTTGTTCCCACTTCTAAGGAGGGGCATACTGTCCACGCTTCAGTCTTCATTTTTCTTGAGTTTCATGTGTTTAGGAAATTGTATCTTATATCTTGGGTATCCTAGGTTTTGGGCTAATATCCACTTATCAGTGAGTACATATTGTGTGAGTTCCTTTGTGAATGTGTTACCTCACTCAGGATGATGCCCTCCAGGTCCATCCATTTGGCTAGGAATTTCATAAATTCATTCTTTTTAATAGCTGAGTAGTACTCCATTGTGTAGATGTACCACATTTTCTGTATCCATTCCTCTGTTGAGGGGCATCTGGGTTCTTTCCAGCTTCTGGCTATTATAAATAAGGCTGCTATGAACATAGTGGAGCATGTGTCCTTCTTACCAGTTGGGGCATCTTCTGGATATATGCCCAGGAGAGGTATTGCTGGATCCTCCGGTAGTACTATGTCCAATTTTCTGAGGAACCGCCAGACGGATTTCCAGAGTGGTTGTACAAGCCTGCAATCCCACCAACAATGGAGGAGTGTTCCTCTTTCTCCACATCCACGCCAGCATCTGCTGTCACCTGAATTTTTGATCTTAGCCATTCTGACTGGTGTGAGGTGGAATCTCAGGGTTGTTTTGATTTGCATTTCCCTGATGATTAAGGATGTTGAACATTTTTTCAGGTGCTTCTCTGCCACTCGGTATTCCTCAGGTGAGAATTCTTTGTTCAGTTCTGAGCCCCATTTTTTAATGGGGTTATTTGATTTTCTGAAGTCCACCTTCTTGAGTTCTTTATATATGTTGGATATTAGTCCCCTATCTGATTTAGGATAGGTAAAGATCCTTTCCCAATCTGTTGGTGGTCTTTTTGTCTTATTGACGGTGTCTTTTGCCTTGCAGAAACTTTGGAGTTTCATTAGGTCCCATTTGTCAATTCTCGATCTTACAGCACAAGCCATTGCTGTTCTGTTCAGGAATTTTTCCCCTGTGACCATATCTTCAAGGCTTTTCCCCACTTTCTCCTCTATAAGTTTCAGTGTCTCTGGTTTTATGTGAAGTTCTTTGATCCATTTAGATTTGACCTTAGTACAAGGAGATAAGTATGGATCGATTCGCATTCTTCTACATGATAACAACCAGTTGTGCCAGCACCAATTGTTGAAAATGCTGTCTTTCTTCCACTGGATGGTTTTAGCTCCCTTGTCGAAGATCAAGTGACCATAGGTGTGTGGGTTCATTTCTGGGTCTTCAATTCTATTCCATTGGTGTACTCGTCTGTCTCTATACCAGTACCATGCAGTTTTTACCACAATTGCTCTGTAGTAAAGCTTTAGGTCAGGCATGGTGATTCCACCTGAGGTTCTTTTATCCTTGAGAAGAGTTTTTGCTATCCTAGGTTTTTTGTTATTCCAGATGAATTTGCAAATTGCTCCTTCTAATTCGTTGAAGAATTGAGTTGGAATTTTGATGGGGATTGCATTGAATCTGTAGATTGCTTTTGGCAAGATAGCCATTTTTACAATGTTGATCCTGCCAATCCATGAGCATGGGAGATCTTTCCATCTTCTGAGATCTTCTTTAATTTCTTTCTTCAGAGACTTGAAGTTTTTATCATACAGATCTTTCACTTCCTTAGTTAGAGTCACGCCGAGATATTTTATATTATTTGTGGCTATTGAGAAGGGTGTTGTTTCCCTAATTTCTTTCTCAGCCTGTTTATTCTTTGTGTAGAGAAAGGCCATTGACTTGTTTGAGTTTATTTTATATCCAGCTACTTCACCGAAGCTGTTTATCAGGTTTAGGAGTTCTCTGGTGGAATTTTTAGGGTCACTTATATATACTATCATATCATCTGCAAAAAGTGATATTTTGACTTCCTCCTTTCCAATTTGTATCCCCTTGATCTCCTTTTGTTGTCGAATTGCTCTGGCTAATACTTCAAGTACTATGTTGAAAAGGTAGGGAGAAAGTGGGCAGCCTTGTCTAGTCCCTGATTTTAGTGGGATTGCTTCCAGCTTCTCTCCATTTACTTTGATGTTGGCTACTGGTTTGCTGTAGATTGCTTTTATCATGTTTTGGTATGGGCCTTGAATTCCTGATCTTTCCAGAACTTTTATCATGAATGGGTGTTGGATCTTGTCAAATGCTTTTTCTGCATCTAACGAGATGATCATGTGGTTTTTGTCTTTGAGTTTGTTTATATAATGGATTACATTGATGGATTTTCGTATATTAAACCATCCCTGCATCCCTGGAATAAAACCTACTTGGTCAGGATGGATGATTGCTTTCATGTGTTCTTGGATTCGGTTAGCGAGAATTTTATTGAGGATTTTTGCATCGATATTCATAAGAGAAATTGGTCTGAAGTTCTCTATCTTTGTTGGATCTTTCTGTGGTTTAGGTATCAGAGTAATAGTGGCTTCATAAAATGAGTTGGGTAGAGTACCTTCTACTTCTATCTTGTGAAAAAGTTTGTGCAGAACTGGAATTAGATCTTCTTTGAAGGTCTGATAGAACTCTGCACTAAACCCGTCTGGTCCTGGGCTTTTTTTGGCTGGGAGACTATTTATAACTGCTTCTATTTCTTTAGGGGATATGGGACTGTTTAGAAGGTCAACTTGATCCTGATTCAACATTGGTACCTGGTATCTGTCCAGAAATTTGTCCATTTCGTCCAGGTTTTCCAGTTTTGTTGAGTATAGCCTTTTGTAGAAGGATCTGATGGTGTTTTGGATTTCTTCAGGATCTGTTGTTATGTCTCCCTTTTCAGTTCTGATTTTGTTAATTAGGATTTTGTCTCTGTGCCCTCTAGTGAGTCTAGCTAAGGGTTTATCTATCTTGTTGATTTTCTCAAAGAACCAACTCCTCCTTTGGTTAATTCTTTGAATAGTTCTTCTTGGTTCCACTTGGTTGATTTCACCCCTGAGTTTGATTATTTCGTGCCGTCTACTCCTCTTGGGTGAATTTGCTTCCTTTTTTTCTAGAGCTTTTAGATGTGTTGTCAAGCTGCTAGTATGTGATCTCTCCCGTTTCTTCTTGGAGGCACTCAGAGCTATGATTTCTATTTCTTTTCTTCCAGAACTTAAGTTTATTAAAAGACTTTAGGCTTCAAATTCTACATACAGAAATATATATTTATGCAATTTTTAAGACAATAAATAATTGCACTTGAATCTAAATTATTTTTACAATGTATATAAAAAGTTTATTATATGAATATATGATAAATGGGCAGGAAGGTCTATTTTTTATTAATTCTGCATTTATATGAAGTCTTATTTTTTGTTAGATATTTTCTTCATTTACATTTCAAATGCTATCCCAAAAGTCTCCTATACACTCCCCTTGCCCTGCTTCCAAACCGACCCACTCCCACTTCCTGACCCTGGCATTCCCTTGTACTGGGGCATCGAATCTTTGCAAGACCAAGGGCCTCTCCTCCCAATGATGGCTGACTAGGCCATGTTCTGTTACATATGCAACTAGAGATACAAGCTCGGGGGGTGGGGGTGGGTACTGGTTAGTTCATATTGTGGTTCCTCCTATAGGGTTGCAGAACCCTTCAGCTCCTTGGGTACTTTTTCTAGCTCCTCCATTGGGGGCACAGTGTTCCATCCAATAGAAGACTGTGAGCATCCACTTCTATGTTTGCCAGGCACTGGCATAGCCTCACAAGAGACAGCTCTATCAGGGTCCTTTCAGCAAAATCTTGCTGGCGTATGCAATAGTGTCTGGGTTTGGTGGCTGATTATGGGATCCCTGGGTGGAGCAGTCTCTGGATGGTCCATCCTTCCATCTCAGCTTGAAACTTTGTCTCTGTAACTCCTTCCATGGGTATTTTGTTCCCCATTCTAGGGAGGAATGAAGTATCCACACTTTAGTCTTTCTTCTTCTTGATTTTCATGTGTTTTACAAATTGTATCTTGGGTATTCTAAGTTTCTGGGCTAATATCCACTTATCAGTGAGTGCATATCATGTGAGTTCTTTGTAATTGGGTTACCTCACTCAGGATAATATCCTCCAGATCCATCCATTTGCCAAAGAATTTCATAAATTTATTGTTTTTAATAGTTGAGTAGTACTTCATTGTGTAACTGTACCACATTTTCTGTATCCATTCCTCTGTTGATGGACATCTGGGCAGGGGAGTGTATAGGGGACATTTGGGATATCATTTGAATTGTAAATGAAGAAAATATCTAATAAAAAATTGTTAAAAAATAGAAAGAAAAGGATGCTATGAATATAGTGGAGCATGTGTCCTTATTACCAGTTGGAACATCTTCTGGGCATATGCCCAGGAGAGGTATTGCTAGATCTACTAGTAGTACTATGTCCAATTTTCTGAGGAACTGCCAGACTGATTTCCAGAGTGGCTGTACAAGCTTGCAATCCCACCAGCAATGGAGGAGTGTTCCTCTTTCTCCACATCCTCACCAGCATCTGCTGTCACTTGAAGTTTTGATCTTAGCCATTCTGACTGGTGTGAGGTGGAATCTCAGGGTTGTTTTGATTTGCATTTCCCTGATGATTAAGGATGTTGAACATTTTTTCATGTGCTTCTCAGCCATTCAGTATTCCTCAGTTGAGACTTCTTTGTTTAGCTCTGTACTCCATTTTTAAAATAGGTTTATTTGATTTTCTGGGGTCCAGCTTCTTGAGTTCTTTATATATATTGGATATTAGACCCTTGTGATTTAGGATTGGTAAAGATCCTTTCCAAATTTGTTGGTGGCCTTTTTGTCTTATTGACAGTGTCTTTTGCCTTACAGAAGCTTTGCAATTTTATGAGGTCCCATTTGTCGATTCTCGATCTTACAGAACAAGCTATTGCTATTCTGTTAAGGAATTTTCCCCCTGTGCCCATATCTTCGAAGCTTTTCTTCACTTTCTCCTCTATACGTTTCATTGTTTCTGGTTTTATGTGGAGTTCCTTGATCCACTTAGACTTTAGCTTTGTACAAGGAGATAAGAATGGATCAATTCGAAATCTTCTACATGATAACCGACTGTTAAGCCAGCACCATTGTTATTTCTCCTTTTTCATGTCTGATTTTGTTAATTAGGATACTGTCCCTGTGCCCTCTAGTTAGTCTGGCTAAGGGTTTATCTATCTTGTTGATTTTTTCAATGAAACAGCTCCTGATTTGGTTGATTCTTTGTACAGTTCTTTTTGTTTCAACTTGGTTGATTTCAGCCCTAAGTTTGATTATTTCCTGCAGTCTAATTCTCTTGGGTGAATTTGCTTTCTTTTGTTCTAGAGCTGTCAGTTTGCTAGTGTATGCTCTCTCTAATTTCTTTTTGGAGGCACTAAGAGTTTTCCTCTTAGGACTGCTTTCATTGTGTCCCATAAGTTTGGGTATGTGGTGGCTTCATTTTCAATAAAATCTAAAAAGTCTTTAATTTCTCTCTTTATTTCTTCCTTGACCAAGTTATTGAATAGAGTGCTGTTCAGTTTCCATGTGAATGTTGGCTTTTTATTATTTCTGTTGTTATTAAAAACCAGCCTTAGTCCGTGGTATCTGAAAGGATTTATTGAGTAATTTCAATATTTTTGTATCTGTTTTAGCCTGTTTTATGACCAATTATATGGTCAATTTTGGAGAGGGTACAATGAGGCGCTGAGAAGAAGGTATGTCCTTTTGTTTTAGGATAAAATGTTTTGTAGATATCTGTTAAATCTATTTGTTTCATAACTTCTGATAGTTTCACTGTGTCTCTGTTCAGTTTCTGTTTCCAGGATCTGTGGAATTGATGAGAGTGGGTTGTTGAAGTCTCCCACTATAATTGTGTGAGGTGCAATGTGTGCTTTGAGCTTTACTAAAGTTTTTTTTTTTTTTAATGAATGTGTATGGCCTTGAATTTGGAGTATAGATATTCAGAATTGAGAGTTCATCTTGGCAGATTTTACCTTTGATGAGTATGAAGTGCCCCTCCTTGTCTTTTTCGATAACTCTTTGGGTTGGAAGTCAATTTTATTCGATATTATCATGGCTACTCCAGCTTGTTTCTTGGGACTGTTTGCTTGGAAAATTGTTTTCCAGCATTTTACTCTGGGGTAGTGTCTGTCTTTTCCCTGAGGTGGGTTTCCTGTAAGTAGCAAAATGTTGGGTCCTGTTTGTGTAGCCAGTCTGTTAGTCTATGTCTTTTTATTGGGGAATTGAGTCCATTGATATTAAGAGATATTAAGGAAAGTAATTGTTGCTTCCTGTTATTTTTGTTGTTAGAGTTGGGATTCTGTTCTTGTGGCTATCTTTTTTAGATTTGTTTAAGGATTACTTTCTTGCTTTTTCTAAGGCATGATTTCCCTCCTTGTGTTGGAATTTTCCCTTTATTATCCTTTGAAGGGTTGAATTGATATTGAAAGATATTGTGTGAATTTGTGTTTGTCATGGAATACTTTGGTTTCTCAATCTATGGTAATTGAGAGTTTTGCTGGGTATAGTAGCCTGGGCTGGCATTTGTGTTCTCTTAAAGTCTATATAACATCTGTCCAGGATTTTCTGTCTTTTATAGTCTCTGGTTAGAAGTATGGAGTAATTCTAATAGGCCTGCCTTCATGTGTTACTTGACATTTTTTCCATACTACATTTAATATTCTGTCTTTATTTATTGCATTTGTTGTTCTGATTATTATGTGTCGGGAGGAATTTCTTTTCTGGTCCTGTCTATTTAGAGTTCTGTAGGCTTCTTTTATGTTCATGCTAATCTCTTTCTTTAGGTATGGAAAGTTTTCTTCTACAATTTTGTTGAAGATATTTACTGGCCCTTTAAGTGGAAAATATTCATTCTCATCGGTACCTATTGTCCTTAGGTTGGTTCTTCTCATTGTGTCCTGGATATCCTAGATGTTTTGAGTTAGGATCTTTTTGCATTTTGCATTTTCTTTGATTGTTGTGTCCATGTTTTCTATGGAATCTTCTGCTCCCATGATTCTCTCTTCCATCTCTTGTATTCTGTTGCTGATGCTCACATCTATGGTTCCTGATTTCTTTCCTAGGGTTTCTATCTCCAGAGTTGTCTCCCTTTGGGTTTTCTTCATTGTTTCTACTTCCATTTTATGATCTTGGATGGTTTGTTCAAGTCCATCACCTGTTTGGTTGTGTTTTCTTGTAATTCCTTTTGGTATTTTTGTGTTTCCTCTTTAACGGCTTCTACCTGTTTAGCAGTGTTCTCCTGTATTTCTTTAAGTGATCTATTAATGCCCTTCTTAAAATCCTCTACCAGCATCATGAGATATGATTTTAAATCATAATCTTGCTTTTTGGGTGTGTTGGGGGGTATTCAGGACTCCCTGTGGTGGGAGTACTGGGTTCTGATGTTGCCGAGTGGTCTTGGTTTTTGTTAATAAGATTCTTAAGTTTGCCTTTCACCATATGTTAATCTCTGGTGCTAGATGTTCTAGCTGTCTCTGGCTGGAGCTTTTTCCTCCTATGATTGTATTAGTCTTTGTCTGCTTTCCTGGAAGTCCAACTCTCTCTTGAGTCCCAGTGGCCAGAGAACTCTCTGTAGGAAAGCTCTCCTCTTGCAGGGAAGGTGTACAGAAGTCTGGAGCTCAGATCCACCTCTTGAGTCCAGAGGTCAGCGCCCTCCCTGGAGGCCAACTCTCCTCTGGTGGGGAAGGTGTCCAGGGGTCTGGGTCTCAGCTCTGTCTCCTGGCTGAGGACGAAGGCCCGAAGGTACCCTGTCTAAGAAGCTTTGTTGCTTCTGTTCCCCATGTGCTCTCCTGTGTAGACTGGTCTCAGTGATCCCAAGATCCTGGGTGTGCACTGAGTTCATGCCCAAGATGGCTCAGGGCTGGCACTGACTGGAATGAACCCCAGCCACTGGTCAGGCAGGTTTCCTTTGTCCCTGTTCTTGCTTGCACAAGACCCTCTGGGTTTTTTTGGAATAGATGTTGTGTTCCACTGACCAGTGATCCCAAGATTCTGGGTGTGCTAGGGTACCTGCAGTGTGGAAAGTCCTCTCGGGACCTTGGGACCCTCTGCCAAGTTTGTGCCCAAGATGGCTGGGAGCTCATATGAAGTCTTCTGAGTGGAAGATTTCCTTCAGTGATAAGCATTGTACATTTTTAGGCACATTCATCTTTCTTTCCCTGAGTAGATGTCACAGAAAGAAGGAATTTCTATGATTTAAGCACCTGACACTTGTCAAGACCCTGAATGTAATGTTGTCTAAACTCAAAAGGTAAAAGCTGCCTAGTGACTAGTTACTTTTTATTTTTTTTAAAAAATATTTACTTTTATGTGTATGAATATTTTGCCTTATTCACGTATGTGTACTATGCATTTGCCTGGTGCTCATGGAGGTCAGAAGAGGATGTGGAATCACCTGGTATGGCTACTATGTAACAAGTGGATACTGAGAATGCAGGTGAGTCCTATGCAAAAAGCAACAACTCTTCTTGACTTCTGAGTTATCTCTACAGCTCCAGGGTAACTAGTTTTAGGAGAATATCTTTTTTCATGTACAAATAAAGAAAATTTCCATTCATCATGTTTTAGGAGAATGCAGGTGAGAATAGAATTATTTTAATTTCCAAAACATAGAGTTAAAACAATTTAAAATCCTGCCATTATCAAGAGTCAATAAAGACAGATCAAAGAGCAAACATTTGGTTCTGCTGCTACAATGTGACTACCATTGCAGTGAGTTTTTAAATCTTGTGTCATTATTTTGAGAAAGGCAAATCCCAATAATTAATGGTATTTAATGAAAGCTGTCCTCTTAGAATTCATTACTACATACGGCTGTATTCAATTACAGCTTTTTTTTACAGTAGCCTTCTTTATCATGGCTCACACTAATAGTATCTACCCACCAACTGTAAATATAAGTTGTTTTGTAGGCATACTATGGCATTCTGTACATCATGAAGGCCAATGAAGTATGACACACAGGACATGGGTAAGTCACTGACCTGGAGGATACAATGTATACCCATTCATGGCCTCTCTCTTTTCTCATACCCCATAAAATATGGAAAAATTTGAATGAAAATGTGGATATGATTTCTCCAAGGTATCAACGAGGAAAAGATTTTATTGTAAAGATGAGGGACATAAGACTCAGGCATCTGGAAATGTATAGAGCAGGGAAGGAACGTAGTATACCAGACAAGACTAGTAGACTGAACTGTGCCATGAAAGGAGAGATAGGTGGTATAAGCAAGATAATGGAAGAGAGGTTCAAGGGAATCAAGAGAACAATGTTGTCAAGAGAAGAAACAAGAAAAGGAGGAACAAGGGAAAAACCAAGAGCCCAAGAGCACCTGGCCAAAATGTGTTTATAGAAAAAATAAACAAAGAAAGGAAATGAAGCTCATGAGCTAGAGAAGTTTAGGGCCAAGAAGCAGAGAGAAGCCAGGACTCTGTAAGAGGTATTTACTATACTGTAAGATTCTGGCAGTCAGAAAATGCAGTTAATTTGGCTTCTCAATTAGCCATTATCCTGAGTATCTTTGGGACCAAACAATTTTGAGGTGTTGAAACTGTCTCAGATGCTGGGCGATAGAGAAATGATCTCCAGAGGCAAGGCCATGCAACTTGATTATATTTTGATAGCAATGACTTTTCTTCTCCATGCCGCTCTGCCATACCCTTTGTTCTCTAAAGGATGACAAAAATGTTTCCATTGTGATTCCTAATTGCTTCCTTGGAGTTGCTGATGTAACTTGCACTTTTTGGTTTTGTTTTATTTCCTTCCAGAAATTCAGGTCCCAGGTGTTTAAAAGTTACTTCACACCCTTGTGGAGATGCTGTCATGAATTTAGAGTTGAGTTGAAAATCACCAATCTTCTGGGATGGAATACCGAGGAATCATGAGCCTTTAAGTCAGGGAAAATAACTCATCATTGTTTAGCAGAGACTCACTTGTCATTGCAGCATGCACCATCATGACATCTTTGAGCACTAAGATAAAGTGACCAGAACATAGATGTAGTAAGACCTAAAGAATCTAAAAAACACTCCTTGGAGAAGCCACACTCCTGTTCTCAGATACATTTTATTTTTTTCCCAAATGTCTTTTTCAAATACTAGTTGTACTTAAAATGTTTATTATTAATTTCTTTCTACAGATATGCTGAAAGGTCGAAAGAAAAGGAAGGAGTAAAGGAAGAAAGAAAGAAGTCAAGGTGGGCAAGAGTAACTTGATTTAAGGAGTGGGAACTTGAATGAGTTTTTGTATGAAACTGAGATATTTCAACGCAGGGCAGAGTAGACTGTCTCTAATCCTCCCTAAACTGTGTGAATCCTGTTCCTCTGATAAGCTGCTACTGAATCTTTATCACAGATAACACCTCGTTTTCTTCTCTCCTTTCTTCCCTTAGCCTCTGTCCCTCATCTCTGTCTTGTCTCTGTATCTTTCTACCTCTCTCCATCTCTTTCTGTGACTCTTTTCCTAAATGTTACTTTTAAAAGGAAGATTTGATGGCATTCTTCATTGCTCCTTTACTGCTGGCACTAAGGGTCACAGCCAGAGCTTTGCAATGGCTAGACATACTGTGATTCAAAAGTACCTTTATAGTTTTCAATCCTCACACTCACCTATTTTATACTTCTGGAAGTGATGCATTCTGTTTTTGTGTCTAGGTAGTTAGATTATAAGAATGAGCAGAATACAATACTAATACTAGCAAATTAAAATTTTTATTAGATAGTATTGTTTTTTTCTACTAGGAAAAAAATAAGTTTTATGGAAGACTGAGATTGAGAGATAATTGAATGAATCACAAGTAAGGGGTAAATGCATGTTTAATGCACATTTAATGTCTTGGTTCTTTAGCTATTCTGAAATATGATGTTTTTCTGGTTTTGTTTCTATGTTTTATTAAATATAACTGAAAATTGTTTGTTATATGGTTAGCTCATGTGTTACCTGCAAGAACACAAACATACAGTGGTCTTCTCATATGAAGTCTGTCCACATATCCCTTTATACTTCTGGAGAATAGACACAGGTATGTTTGACTTTCTCTGTTCCTGTCATCATGGCCACTGTCTAGAGTTTCTGAAGCTATCATATACCTGCTTGATGTTAGAGATTTCTGTTAATACATAAAACCAAAACAACAAAACCAGAGCTCTACCACATTATACACCTATCTGACACTCTCCCAATTCTTCCTTATAGACAAAATGCAAGCATCATTGTGACTCTAAATTTGATATCACTAAACTAAGAGCCCATGTCAGTTATGACTTTAGTTGACTGTCATTTCTGTAGCTCTATATCATACAGCATAACCTGAACTTCATATACTAACTATAATTTCCATACATTATAGATTAGAACTAATGTCAAACTACAACATTTACCATGTTAAACTTTTTTAGTATATAGTTAGTTCAGTAATGTGAAAAATGATCTGAACGTATTGCAGGTTATTTCCAGATTCCATCACAACCTCAATCTAGGTGGCCATGAGTCAAATGTCTATCACTTTCTCCTTACATCCCCATAAGTCATCATTCTAGTGTCTTTTAAAAAAGTTTCATTACATAAATCATATATTGTTAGGGAGGGAATGACCACCTTAAACAGGATACAGTGTGGAGGTTAGAAAACATGATTTGTGAACTTGGACTCTCCTTCCAACATGGGATCCCTGATAGAACTTTAATTATCGGACTAGGTAAAAGCACATTTACCCACTGAGAAGTCTTGCTGGTCTCATTAATTTAGTTTCTATATATTTTTGTTGATCACTGTAATTACATGAAACAATTATGCAGCAATATAATGGGTCATAGCCCTTAATAGGAGGTCTGCTGTGGTTATCTATGTTGTAGTATGTATCAACCTTCTTTTCAAAGGATTAATGCTTTACCATTGTGTGTACGTACTCATCATGTTGTCTTCATGAGTTTGTTGCTGATGGACATGTAGAATGATTGAATTTCTCATGGTTTTTGAGTGACTCTGTTGTGGAAGAGTCTAAGAAGGTACCTCTCCTAGGCACAGATTTTAATTCTTTTTAAAATTATACTAAGAATTGGAATTTGTCAATGAAATAGCAATGTCTCTTTCATATGAAAAAGTATTTTCTATCATAGGACATTTATACCATAAGAACTTTTAGAAAGGTATTTATAATATAAACAAAATCAATAAAGCATAAGAAATAGGTCGACGGGCAGTGGTGGCACACGCCTTTAATCCCAGCACTTGGGAGGCAGAGGCAGGTGGATTTCTGGGTTTGAGGCTAGCCTGGTCTACAGAGTGAGTTCTAGGACAGCCAGGGCTACACAGAGAAACCCTGCCTCGGAAAACCAGAAAAAAAAAACTATAAGAAGAAATAGGTCATACCAAATACATTGCTTTTAGGAGGAAAATGATTACAATTTAAAATAAACTGTATAAAGTACAAGGGGAATATACATTTATGCTACGTTCTTCAGAGAAAATTTCAGGGACTCGGACAATACTTTTTTCCTCAGATGATTTCATGCTGTGGGTTAAAATGGTGTCCCGCGTCCGGCCCAGGGCTCCGGATACTGGGTGAGGTGGGATATCACCCCCATGCTGCTGACAGGCTGCTCTGGAGGTGGGAAAGCACAGTCTGTGGTCCCCACGGAACTGCTGGAGTCAGGCTCGTGGGTCCCTGGGATGCCAGGTTCTAGCTTTTCAGCGCTGCAGACACTGCTAAGTGCCGCGGAAGAGCTGAGAATGGAGTGGGGGGTTGCAGGGCTGGCTCTAGCCCGGGGCCAGAGGGTAAAGGGGAGTGGAGAACACAGGATGAGAGTCTTTGGCTTGTTCAGGAGCATAGCTTGGTTTGGTGGAGACTGGCTGAGAATGCAGACAGGCTTCCTGTGTGAGATTAGACATGGCTCTTTAGAGGAAGTCCTGTTCCTTTGTTCCCCATGGCAGGTCCTGATGAGATGAGACAGTCCATTGTTTTAAGGTACTTATTGTCATGGCAGAGAGTTGTGATAAGTGAAGCCATGCCTCCCTTTATCAGAGGTTTTGCAGGGAGGAGTGTCTGGGAAGGAGGGCTTAATTGGCTAAGTCCTTCAGGCCTTTAGATACCTCATTAAAATGGAGATATGCCTTGAGGCTATGTTATCTGTAGTCATGTCCTCTACCTGTGGAGGGGCTTGGGGCATTGCTCTACACGACTGCTGGCCACAGAATTATGGAGAGCTGAGGCTTCCTATTAGAAGCCTCATGTCTGGGAGCGTGGCAAACGCCTTCGGTTCCTTTCAGGAATACCTGCTGGGTCTTTGGGGTTTAAACCTAGTTCAACCAGAAAACAGACTACATTTCATGGTCCCACACCATGCATAAAATGACAACACAGTCACTGTATCACCAAGAAATAAGGATTACAAATATCATTCTTCTACAACTTTACATGCTGATGAACATTTATACAAAAAGAATAGAACTGTGTTCAGCTTTCATTCACTACACTTTGGGTTTGATCCCCAGCACTTCCAATATAATAAAATTCCTATAGAAGAGAAGTAAGACAGGATTGATCATGGCAATTTTAAGTATTGAACATAAGATTGTAACATCGCATTGATTATAAGAACTGTCATTATTAAATAGCAAAATTTGCTATGAAACCATAATCTTTTTTAAAATTTGCTTCGCTTTTAAAAATTATAATTATCATACATATTATTTCATTTCATTATGACATTTTCAAACAAATTAATTTTTGAGCCTGTTTTTTTACTTTTCTCCTTCACTCTCCAGACACCCTCTTGCCTCTCTCCATATCCTTGATAAACCATTTCAGTTTATTGACACACTGTCCTAGTACCTCCCCTTGATTCTTCAACACCTCTGTTTTCCCCTTATTTTTTTTGATTCTTTTTTGCCCTAATCCACCTTTTCTCAACAGTTACTACATATGAACATTGCCATCTATGCCTTTGTTTGAGAAAGAAAATATTTTTCCTCTGAGTCTGTGTCACCTTGCTGAATTTTTTGCTAGTCCACCTAGTTCCTGAAAATTCTATTTCATTTTCATTTTAGACATGAACAAAATTCCACTGTGTATTGATAATGCTCTTCTATTATCTGCCTATGTACACCTAGAATGGACATAATTTCCTTGCTATTGTGAATAAATCGGCAGTTTACATGGATGCATCTCTGTGTTAGGACACAGAATCCTTTAGGTATATGGGAAAAATTATATAGCTATATTATATTGTAATGCTAATTGAATTATTTGAGAACTCTTTTTTTTTTTTTTTTTTTTTTTTTTTTTGCAGCATCAGGGAGGTTGAGAACCCCTGGGGTGGAGCCATCTCACTCCTCTGACTTTATTTATTTATTTTTTCCATTTTTTATTAGGTATTTAGCTCATTTACATTTCCAATGCTATACCAAAAGTCCCCCATACCCACCCACCCCCACTCCCTACCCACCCACTCCCCCTTTTTGGCCCTGGCGTTACCCTGTACTGGGGCATATAAAGTTTGCGTGTCCAATGGGCCTCTCTTTCCAGTGATGGCCGACTAGGCCATCTTTTGATACATATGCAGCTAGAGTCAAGAACTCCGGGGTACTGGTTAGTTCATAATGTTGACCCACCTATAGGGTTGCAGATCCCTTTAGCTCCTTGGGTACTTTCTCTAGCTCCTCCATTGGGAGCCCTGTGATCCATCCATTAGCTGACTGTGAGCATCCACTTCTGTGTTTGCTAGGCCCCGGCATAGTCTCACAAGAGAAAGCTATATCTGGGTCCTTTCGATAAAATCTTGCTAGTGAATGCAATGGTGTCAGCGTTTGGATGCTGATTATGGGGTGGATCCCTGGATATGGCAGTCTCTACATGGACCATCCTTTCATCTCAGCTCCAAACTTTGTCTCTGTAACTCCTTTCCAGGGTGTTTTGTTCCCACTTCTAAGGAGGGGCATAGTGTCCACACTTCAGTCTTCATTTTTCTTGAGTTTCATGTGTTTAGGAAATTGTATCTTATATCTTGGGTATCCTAGGTTTTGGGCTAATATCCACTTACCAGTGAGTACATATTTTGTGAGTTCCTTTGTGAATGTGTTACCTCACTCAGGATGATGCCCTCCAGGTCCATCCATTTGGCTAGGAATTTCATAAATTCATTCTTTTTAATAGCTGAGTAGTACTCCATTGTGTAGATGTACCACATTTTCTGTATCCATTCCTCTGTTGAGGGGCATCTGGGTTCTTTCCAGCTTCTGGCTATTATAAATAAGGCTGCTATGAACGTATGTATTTACTTCTTTAGTACATGTATTAAGTACATTCTAAAGCATGTGATGAAGTCTCAAACTAGTTGTAGTTTGCATTTTCCCAAGAGCTAAAGAAGTTGAATACTTGAGTAACAAAACAAAACAAAACAAAACAAAACAAAACAAAACAAAACAAAACAAAACAAAACAAAACAAAACATTTAGTGCACATTTGTGCTTCAGTCTTAAGGAAATCCTTGCCCATTTCATTAACCTGTATGTTGACTGAAAAGTTTGTGGAGTGTTTAATCTTCTTTTCCTTTGTACATCCTAGGTTTTAAGCTCCTTGCTGAAATACTAAAGTCAATGATTTTTCTTTTGCTATGTCGATTGTATGTCTACTTGGCTGGTAGTTTTCTTTAATGTGCAGAATATTTTTAAGGTAGTTCCACACATTGACTCTTGGTACATTTCCTGTGCAATTGAGTTCTGTTGCCTCTCTACATCTTATATTAGTAAAAAATGTTCCTCTGAAAGTTTTAGCATTTCCGGTTTAGAATAATTTAACATTAATTGTTATGCAAGGTGAGGAGATAAAGAGGCAACACAGTTTGTCTGCATATGGATATCAATTCACTCAGGATCAGAAGGTCTGAGCACCTAGTCACATCAAACATTCAAGAAAGAAGTGATGGTATCTTTGCAAATTCTTCCTGAGAACTGCTGAAACTCTAAAGGGCAATGGCAGAGAAAGGCAGATTCCTCTTTCTCCTTACTCAACACTGGTCATTTACAATGTCATTCCTTATCTTCTCATGTCCCCAGATCCTTCTCCAGCATTTTTCATTAATAACAAGTGTTGATGACTAGATGATTAGAGATGCAGAAACACCACAGTTGGAACTTGGTAATTATTTTTCAATTTTGTTGAAGAAAAAACCACTAACTTGCATAACTTCTATATTTTACTTTCCTATACCTCTGCATTAGGGTTCTTATTTCTCCATAGGCTCAGCACTTCTGCCTTTATTTATGTGATTTTTCAACACCTGTTTATATTAGATGTGATGATTCCTCCTTGGAACTGTGTTTTGCATCCCATCACTGTAGTCCCTTAATTATTGCTGATGCTAAGCCTTATTTTACACACATTATGGACATTTCTGAATTGTCTATAGGCAATTAATGCAAGTCATGCATGCATTTCCCACTTGTTTTATATTTTAGGTATTTTCAATTTTACTTTTAAATATTCCTTTTAGGATAAAGAGATGAGTTGTGGTTAAAAATGTATACTGCTTCTGGTCTCTCCTGGCACTCATACTCACATGCAACCTTCTCAACACACACACATAGTTAAAAGCTTGCAAATGAACACAAATCTGAAAATAAGATATTCTTTAAATATTCTGATATTCAATTATTCATCATAAATATGATTTTCAAATATTTTCTGTTTTTTTTGTCTTGGTAAATTTTGAATTCTTTTTCATGTGAATTTCAGAAATAATGGCATATTTAAAAAATTCTTTCTTTGAAAATTGATCCCAAATTATGGTGTTTAGTCAAAAGCAATAGACACATTAATCTTTTTGCATTTATTTATTTATTTATTTATTCATTTATTTACTTACTTACTTTTTGAGAATATGATTCTTTGTGTATAGCTATGACTGTTCTGGAACTGTTTCTGTAGACCAGATTAAGCTTAGAATCATAGTTCTGTCTGCTTCTGAGTCTTGAGTCCTAGTATTAAGGAGTGCACCATTATATCCAGGAAAAACTTTAAAATTTAGTAAGCATATCCAATATTTTTCATTTTAATAATACAGAAATACCTACTTCTATAAAGAAAAAATGAAATATTCTTCAGTACTAGTGCTATATAAATAAGTGATGACTATTTTATTCAAGCTAACTTTACAAAATAATGCATACTTAATATATTAGCAGGATTTCTTAACCACAATAAATGTATTTACCTTTTCAATAGGCATGAAAATGACATCTTCAAACTTGGTAGTGGGAATATTACTCTTCTCCCAGATTGTCATGGGAATGCTTGGCAATTCCTCAATACTATTTTATTATGTCATTTTAATATTCACTGGGAAACATTTAACACCGAAAGACCTGATTATAGAGCACTTGACATTTGCCAACTGCTTGTCTATTATCTCAAAAGGCATTCCACAGACACTGTCAGATTTGGGATTTAAAAATTTCCTAGATGATATTGGATGTAAACTGATAATGTATATTTACCGAATAGTGAGGGGGATGTCTCTGTATGCCATGTGCCTATTGAGTTGCTTCCAAGCAATCACAATCAGCTCCGGGAACTCCAGGCTGATGATACTTAAACACAGAGCCGTGAAGTACGTTGGTCCCTCCTGCTTAGTCAGTTGGCTTGTGCACCTGCTTCTAAACATTATGACGCCAGTAAAAGTGATAGGCCCCATTTCTAGCAAAAATGTGACGAACGTGATGAGTTATGGGTACTGCTCATGGTTCACTTCCAGCAATGTTGCAACTGCACTGTATATGTTCTTACTGTGCTTCTGTGATGGCCTGTGTCTAAGTCTAATGACATGTTCAAGTGTTTCCATGGTGAATATCCTTTACAAACACAAGAGACAAGTCAAACATATCCACAGTGCTCAACAACTTTTGAAAGTCTTGCCTGAGGACAAAGCCACCCAAATTATTCTCACCCTGGTGTGCACATTTGTCATCTCTTACTCAATATCTTCTATTCGTGTAATCTTTACAACCTACTCTGAGGGATCAGTGCTTTGGGGAGTAAGTGTATTTATATTTCTAGAAATATGCTTCCCCATATTTTGCCCCTTTGTTCTCATCAGCAATATCAAGTGTAGTTTCAAACTGTTTTTACCCTGCTGTGGTAAGAGATAGCTCCCTCCAAATATTACTTGATACATGGTCATCTTTATTATACATTGCCATAGTTATTATATTCTTTTGTAAAATGTAGTTAAGTAAAACTGCAGTTTGAAAATATCAATCATCTTTTAACTGACTCCTATTAATGTATTTTGATCACTAGGTATTTTATCATACAGTATATTTTTTACAGAATTTATTATCCAATAATGAGCAAATTTCAAATACATAGAATCATCACAATATACAAGTTATTATGTGATATTACACAAAATATAGGAGAACATGAAAAAAAAGCTGGGGACCAGACCTTATCTGAAGTCTATAGAGTCAAGTAATGATTTCTTGATTTCCACACTTAGGCAGATCACTAGCTCCAAATTGTTGTTTATTACTTCTTATGTATAGGTACTACAATTCTTCAAATAGCATTTGGCCTGAAAATGTTACAGAAGAATGAATGTGACAGAGGTCATCTTAAAAATATTGTCAGTTTCAGAAAAAAATACTGCATTTTCTTTCATGTAAAATCAAGGGACAAAAAGATATCAGAGGAAAATATGATCTACTGAGAAGAGGAAAAGAACTGGAGAGTAAAAAAGAAGGGGTATACAAATGAGATAATAGAGGATAAATATGATGCAGTCACAAAATGTACAGACATGAAAGCATCATGATGTAATCCATTACTATGTACAATTAATGAATGCTTTAAAATATAAAGTAATTAAAACCTGTTATGACTTCCCATTACATATTTGGTTCCTTTTACTAACAACTATTGCCATGACTCTATCTCCTACATGCCATGTACTATAATATCCACTTCATAAAAGGTTCATCAAAATACTTTGTGTGTAAATTATCATTCTTTGAATATATTTGTATCTTCAGGAAAATATACCTCTGGGTTCTTCCTTTCTCCCCAGGAACTGCATTACTAATGTACTTAGTTCATGATAACTTTTAGTTAAAGAAAAACATTCTTTTTCTGCAAAGAAGAGATATGCCCTTCAATCTCCTAGAGTCTAGACATGGCAATAACCCAAGTACTAGCCACTGATCTTCTAAAAGCTGTCATCTCCAAGGGGACTGCAGCATGTAACACATGGAACTTGGTGGAGAGACATTCACAATCTGACTTTAGTGCCACTTGTAGTGAGAATTTTGGTTTCTTTAAAAGACGTTGAAATATTATAAGAACATGTTGTCCTTTAATCCTGCTACGTTCTCCGGTCGAGTCAACTGGACAAGCCGAAAGGCTTAAAAGTCACTCATGAGGCAAAAGAGTTTCAAGGAAGCTCTCCTCCTGGAGTCTAGTGTTCTCTACCCATACATTAATTTTTCATTCCCGAGTTCCATTACCGCGCTAGTCTAGAGTATGGATCCACGTGCTCTCTTTCAGTATTTTCCTATTATAAGTGCTCTGACATGGCTAAAGCCTTCCGCCAGTGTTCCAACAGTCCAAGGGCGCCCTTGACCAAGATCAAGGGTTTAGAATTCAGCAAGATTGTAAAAGCTAAGTCACTCCCTTACACAGGAATTTACCATCGCTTAGGAAGAAGGAAGTTTCAGACCAAAGGAGAAACCAGAATAGATACTATAGCAGAGTTACACCCATACACACGTATTTACAATGGTCTAAGGGGAAGGTGGACTATACAAGAGACTAAAATAGGAACTATGGCAAGGACGCGAAGCCCTTGACCCTGGCTTCTAAGATTAGTGAATTTTAGGTGGAGCCCTTGTTGATCCCAGCTGTTATCAATGTATTCTATCCTGGGTGGTTCCCGTTAGACCTTTTGTGTTTGCATTCCTCTGTTTTATGTAAGATTCCGGTTACCTCAATTGTACCCTGTGAATATGTCACCCAACTTCCTTATTGTCCTCTGCATAAAAAGTCTGATGCTCGAGTTGTAACATTACATTCAGATTCCACACAAACTCTCCTGCGTGTGTGTCTGTCTGTCATTCATCCACGCTTTGCCCACCCGTGTCGAGAGACCCCATTCCACGCAGACACAGGGATTCAGAACGTCTGCGGCATAATCCCAGGTGTATGACATGGGGCTGCCTCAGATTGTCCACAGCAGCAAAGTATGGTCCATTGTATACTCTAGCAAGGAGCATTCCATAGTTTCTGGCATTGTATAGTGTTTGGGATTCTGGGGACTTTTCAGGAGGTATATAAATGCTAGGGCCCTGAGGAGCATGGAGGGTTGTTGGTTGATTGTTGGTTATTGGTGGTTGCATTTGGTTGAGGTTTGTTAAGTAGTCAAGCACAAAGAAGAAACAACAAAAAAGAAACTAGCCTGACAGTGACAATCAAACGTACCCCAAGGAACTAGATGTCCCTAATCAGCAGGAAGTAGTCTAATAATAATGTTACCCCCATTTCCTTCTACCCCTTTTCTCTCCTATCTAGTGTACCCTACTTGATTTGAATCTTTTTATATGACCTGTATACACTTTTAAGTTTATTTCATTCAGATATCTCATCTTTAGTTTTATTTCCATTTGTCTATCACAAAGCAGGACACTTTTGCTTATTTTTGTCTGTATAACTTGTAGAGTCTACCTCCAGTAGAAAGACAGAGCATCTTTGGAGGGATGGGGCTGCCATCCCACAGTCAAAAACTCAGACAAAGAATTGTTCTGGTCTAAAAGAACTGCAGGGACAAAGGAGGTCCAGTGACAGGCTCAAATTGGGATCCATCTCAAAGAGAGGATCCAAAGGTCTGACACTATTAATGGTGCTATGGTGTGCTTACAGACAGTAGTCTAGCATGGCTGTAACAACAAGGCCCAACAAACAACTGACTGAGATAGAAGAATACACTCACACACAACCATTAGATTGAAGTCAGGGACCCCTGTGACTGAATCAGGGAATGGCTGAAAGAAGCTGAGGAGGAGGGTGACACCATAAGATCAGCAGTCTCAACTAATATGGGCCCCTGAGATCTCTCAGACACTGAACCACCAACCAGACAGCATATACAAGCTGGTCAGAGGCCCCTGACACATAAATAGCAGAGGACTGCTTGGTCTGGCCTCAGTGAGAGAAGATGTGCCTAGCCCTTGAGAGACTTGATGAGATTTAGTCTGGTTTGGACTCATACAGAATTTGTGCATGCTATAACAGCCACTGTGAGTTCACATGTACAGCTGCCCTGCTGTGTACAGAAAACCCCCTTTCCTTACACTCATCCACCACCTCTAGATCTAACACTCTTCCCCCCTCTTTTCTGCAACGATTCCTGAATATTTTTGGGGAAAGGGAAGTGACAGAAACATCCTGTTTTGGGAAAATCATTATTATATATTCTCTTTTTCTCTTCACCTGGTATTTGAGTTAGTCACCATCTACTGCAAGTAGACCCTTGTCTGAAGAGAACTGAGAGATGCATTAATCTATAGCAAGTTAATAGGACTTAGTTTAATACTATGTCTACTTATTAGAGTAAAGGTAATAGGTTCTCTATAACCATAAAACTCATCTAGGCATGAATTCACCTTTTAGAGCAAGACTTAAGCCCAATCAGAAAGTTACTGGTATTAATATCACGATTATACCCATAGGCATGTTACAGTAGACACTGTCATTGCTGGGTATGACTAATTATTAATCTGCTTCACCAGTAGTGTAATTAGAACAGTGCTACACGGTGAAAGTTAGCCAGTTCTTTATTGAATAGATAGGGAGAGAGTGGGTAGCTTTGTCTAGTCCCTGATTTTAATGGGATTGCTTCAAGTTTCTCACCATTTAGTGTGATGTTGGCTACTGGTTTGCTGTATAATTAAGCAATGGGTCTTGAATTCCTGATCTTTCCATGACTTTTATCATGAATAGGTGTTAGATTTTGTCAAATGCTTTCTCAGCATCTAATGAGATGATCATGTGGTTTTTGTTTTTGAGTTTGTTTATATAGTGAATTACGTTGATGGATTTCAGAATATTAAACAATTCCTGCATCCCTGGAATGAAGCCTACTTGACCATGAAGGATGATAATTTTGATGTGTTCTTGGATTTGGTTTGAGATAATTTTATTGAGTATTTTTGCATCGATATTAATAAAGGAAATTGGTCTGAAGTTCTCTTTCTTTGTTGGGTCTTTATGTGGTTTAGGTATAAGAGTAATTGTGACTTCATAGAACGAATTGGGTAGAGTACCTTCTGTTTCTATTTTGTGGAATAGTTTGAGGAGAGTTGGAATTAGGTCTTCTTAGAAGGTCTGATATAACTCTGCACTAAACCCATCTGGTCCTGGGATCTTTTTGGTTGAAAGACTATTCATGACTGCTCTTATTTCTTTAGGGGATATGGGACTGTTTAGATTGTTAATCTGTATTAATCCTGACAATCCATGAGCATGGGAGATCTTTCCATCTTCTGATATCTTCCTCAATTTCTCTCTTCAGAGACTTGAAGTTCTTGTCATATAGATCTTTCACTTCCTTAGTTAGAGTCACACCAAGGTATTTAATATTATTTGTGACTATTGTGAAGGGTGTTGTTTCCCTAATTTCTTTCTCATTCTGTTTATCTTTTGTGTAGAGAAAGGCCACTGATTTGTTTGAGTTAATTTTATATCCAGCTTCTGTGCTGAACTTGTTTATCAGGTTTAGGAGTTCTCTGGTGGAATTTTTAGGGTCACTTATATATGCTATCATATCATCTGCAAATAGTGATATTTTCACTTCTTCCTTTCCAATTTGTATCCCCTGGATCTCCTTTTGTTGTCGAATTGCTCTGGGTAGGACTTGAAGTACTATATTGAATAGGTAGGGAGAAAGTGGGCAGCCTTGTCTCATGCCTGATTTTAGTGGGATTGCTTCCAGCTTCTCTCCATTTACTTTGATGTTGGCTACTGGTTTGCTGTATATTGCTTTTATTATGTTTATGTATGGGCCTTGAATTCCTGATTTTTCCATGACTTTTATCATAAAGGAGTGTTGGATTTTGTCAAATGCTTTCTCCACACTAACGAGATGATCATGTGGTTTTTGTCTTTGAGTTTGTTTATATAGTGAATCATGTTGATGGATTTTCATACATTAAACCGTCCTTGCATCCCTGGGATGAAGCCTACTTGGTCATGATGGATGATCCTTTTGATGTGTTCTTGGATTCAGTTGGAGCGAATTTTATTGAGTGTTTTTGCATCGTTATTCATAAGGGAAATTGGTGTAAAGTTCTCTTTCTTTGTTGGATCTTTGTCCGGTTTAGTTATCAAAGTAATTGTGGCTTCATAGAATGAAATGGGTAGAGTATCTTTTGTTTCTATTTTGTGAAAGAGTTTGAGGAGAGTTGGAATTAGGTCTTCTTTGAAGGTCTGATAGAACTCTGCACTAAACCCATCTGGTCCTGGGTTTTTTTTTTTTTTTTTTTTTTTTGGCTGGGAGACTATTAATGAGTGCTTCTATTTTCTTAGGGTAAATGGGACTGTTAAGATCATTAATCTGGTCCTAATTTTACTTTGGTACCTGGTGTCTATCTAGGAAGTTGTCCATTTCATCCAGCTTTTCCAGTTTTGTTGAGTATAGCCTTTTGTAATAGGGTCTGATGATGTTTTGGATTTCCTCAGGATCTGTTGTTATGTCTACTTTCTCATTTCTGATATTGTTAATTAGGATACTGTCCCTGTGCCCTCTAGTTAGTCTGGCTAAGGGTTTATCTATCTTGTTGATTTTCTCAAAGAACTAGCTCCTGGTTTGGTTGATTCTTTGAATAGTTCTTTTTGTTTCCACTTGGTTGATTTCAGCCCTGAGATTGATTATTTCCTGCTGTCTACTCCTCTTGGTGAATTTGCTTTCTTTAGTTCTAGAGCTTCTAGGTGTGCTCTCAGGCTGCTAGTGTATGCTCTCTCTAGTTTCTTTTTGGAGGTACTTAGGGCTATGCATTTTCCTCTTAGGACTGCTTTCATTGTGTCCCATAAGTTGGGTCATGTTGTGGCAAAATTTTCATTCAACTCTAAAAAGTCTTTTAATTTCTTTCTTTATTTCTTCCTTGAACAAGGTATCATTGAGTAGAGTGTTGTTCAGCTTCCACGTGCATGTTTTCTTTCTATTATTTATGTTGTTATTGAAGATTATCCTCAGTCCATAGTGATCTGATTGGATGCATGGCATAATTTCAATATTTTTGTTTCTGTTGAGGCCTGTTTTGTGACCAATTATATGGTCAGTTTTGGAGAAGGTACCATGAAGTGCTGAGAAGAAGGTATATCTTTATGTTTTAGGATAAAATATTCTGTAGATATATCTGTTAAATCCATTTGTTTCATAACTTCTGTTAGTTTCAATGTGTCTCTGTTTAGTTTCTGTTTCCATTTAGGATCTGTCCATTGATGAGAGTTTTGTATTGAAGTCTCCCACTATTATTGTGTGAGGTGCAATATGTTCTTTGAGCTTTACTAAAGTTTCTTTAATGAATGTGGATGCCCTTGCATTTGGAGTATAGATATTCAGAATTGAGAGTTCATCTTGGAAGATTTTACCTTTGATGAGTATGAAGTGCCCCTCCTTGTCTTTTATGATTACTTTGGGTTGGAAGCCAATTTTATTTGATATTAGAATGGCTCCTCCATCTTGTTTCTTTGGACCATTCTCTTGGAAAATTGTTTTCCAGCTTTTTACTATGAGCTAGTTTCTTTGTCCTGAGGTGGGTTTCCTGTATGCAGCAAAATGTTGGGACCTGTTAGTGTAGCCAGTCTGTTTGTCTATGTCTTTTTATTGGGGAATTGAATCCATTGATATTAAGGAAAAGTAATTGTTGCTTCCTTTTATTTTTGTTGTTAGAGTTGGCATTCTGTTCTGTGGCTATCTTCTTTCAGGTTTGTTGAAAGATTACTTTCTTGCTTTTTCTAGGGTGTAGCTTCCCTCCTTGTGTTGGAGTTTTCCCTTTATTATCCTTTGAAGGGTTGGATTCATGGAAAGATATTGTGTGAATTTGGTTTTGTCATGGAATACTTTGGTAATTGAGATTTTTGCTGGGTATAGTAGCCTGGGCTGACATTTGTGTTCTCTTAGTGTCTGTGTAATATCTGTCCAGGATCTTCTGGCTTTCATAGTCTCTGGTGAAAAGTCTGGTGGAATTCTAATAGGTCAGCCTTTATATGTTATTTGACCTTTTCCCCTTACTGCTTTTAATATTCTATCTTTATTTAGTGAATTTGTTGTTCTGGTTATTATGTGTCAGGAGAAATTTCTTTTCTAATCCTGTCTATTTGGAGTTCTGTAGGCTTCTTGTATGTTCATGGGCATCTCTTTCTTTAGGTTAGGGACATTTTCTTCTATAATTTCGTTGAAGATGTTTACTGTCCCTTTATGTGGAAAATCTTCATTCTCATCTATACCTATTATCCTTAGGTTTGGTCTTCTCATTGTGTCCTGGATTTCCTGGATGTTTTGAGTTATGATCTTTTTGCATTTTGCATTTTGCATTTTCTTTGACTGTTGTGTCCATGTTTTCTATAGAAATTTCTGCTCCTGATATTCTCTCTCCCATCTCTTGTATTCTGTTGCTGATGCATCTATGGATCCTGATTTCTTTCTAGGGTTTCTATCTCCAGAGTTTTCTCCCTTTGGGTTTTCTTTATTGTTTCTACTTCCATTTAATGATCTTGGGTGGTTTTGTTCAGTTCCACCACCTGTTTGCTTCTGTTTTCTTGTAATTGTTTAAGGGACTTTTGTTTTATTTTTGTTTACTTTTTCCAATTTTTATTAGGTATTTTCTTCATTTACATTTCAAATGCTATCCTGAAAGTCCCCTATACCCTTCCCCCCCCCCCCTTACCTACCCACTCCCATTTCTTGGCTCTGGTCTTCCCCTGTACTGGAGCATATAAAATTTGCAAGACCAAGGAGCCTCTCTTCCCAATGATCACCGAGTTGGCCATCTTCTGCTACTAGAGACATGTGGGGAGCCGCCCTCACATTTGCCGTTACAAGATGGCGCTGACATCCTGTGTTCTAAGTAGTAAACAAATAATCTGCCCATGTGCCAGGGTAGTTCTCCACTCCATGTGCTCTGCCTTCCCCGTGACGACAACTCGGCCAATGGGCTGCAGCCAATCAGGGAGCGACACGTCCTAGGCGGAGGATAATTCTCCTTAAAAGGGACGGGGTTTTGCCATTTTCTTTCTTGCTCCTGAAGAAGTAAGCAATAAAGCTTTTGCCGCAGAAGATTCCAGTTGTCCTGAGCGTGTTCTTTCCAGTGGGAACAAAAGCTCGGGATAGAGACATGAGCTCTGGGGTTTCTGGTTAGTTCCTATTGTTGTTCCACCTATAAAGTTGTAGACCCCATTCAGCCCTTTGGGTACTTTCTCTAGCTCCTCCATTGGGGGTCCTGTGTTCCATCCAATAGATGACTGTGAGCATCCACTTCTGTGTTTGCCAAGCAATGGGCATAGCCTCACAAGATACAGCTATATCAGGGTCCTTTCAGCAAAATCTTGCTGGAGGATGCAATAGTGTCTGCATTTGGTGGCTGATTATGGGATGGATCCCTGGGTGGTGCAGTCTCTGGATGGTCCATCCTTTCGTCTCAGTATCCCATCCCGTGGGATTCAGTTATTTGTGGGTACTAGGGGGACTGCAAACCTGGAAGGAAATGGGAGGAAGGGAAGGAGAGGCAGGAGACCAAGAAGGGTACCTATCAAGGTCTCGTTTATTATGCTGAGGTGCCTTCTTTTAAAGCATACATCAAGGGGAATAGAGGAGGGGTCGAGGGGGAATTTTACTAAGAACAAAGAGGCAGACATCTGCTGACATGGGGGCCAAAGTCAGGCACCAGGCAGCGGGCACTCTGCATCTTATCTCCGGAACATAGATCCTCCTTGACAGCCTTGGGTGTCAGGCCAGGCTCAGGCGTAACTCATGTCCTTGGATGGCATGGGAGTTCAGGAAGAGATAGGGAAGAGGGGGACTATAATTCAGCTTTTACAGCTTCAGGTGCCAGGAAGGGAATAGGGAGGAGGGAGTGATAACCAGCTCCTAGCACGAGGCCATTTGGCCTGTTAGGGAGATTGTGAAGGGCTCTGAACATACTGGAGCATGTGTTCTTTCTCGCAGGATGGTCTCTGACATCTCAGCTCCAAACTTTTTCTCTGTAACTCCTTCCATTGGGTACTTTGTTCCCCATTCTAAGGAGGGACAAAGTATCCACACTTTGGTCTTCCTTCTTCTTGAGTTTCATGAGTTTTGAAAATTGTATCTTGGCTATTCTAAGTTTCTGGGCTAATATCCACTTATTAGTGAGTACATATCATGTGAGTTCTTTTGTGATTGGGTTTCCTCACTCAGGATGATACCCTCCAGATCCATCCATTTGCATAGGAATTTCATAAATTCATTGTTTTCAATAGCTGTGTAAATGTACCACATTTTCTGTATCCATTCCTCTGTTCAGGGACGTCTGGTTTCTTTCCAGCTTCTGGCTATTATAAATAAGGTTTCTCTGAACATACTGGAGCATGTGTTCTTATTACCAGTTGGAACATCTTCTGGATATATGCCCAGGAGAGGTATTGCAGGATCCTCTGGTAGTACTATGTCCAATTTTCTGAGGAACTACCAGACTGATTTCTAGAGCGGTTGTACAAGCTTTCAATCCCAACAACAATAGAGGAGTGTTCCTCTTTCTCCACATTTTTACCAGCGTCTGCTGTCTCATGAATTTTTGATCTTAGCCATCTTTAAGGGATTTTTGTGTTTCCTCTTTAAGGACTTCTACCTGTTTAGCAGTGTTCTCCTGTATTTCTTTAAGTGAGTTATTAATGCCCTTCTTAAAATCCTCTACCAGCATCATGAGATATAATTTTACATCCAAATATTGCTTTTTGGGTTTGTTGGGGTATCCAGGACTTGCTGTGTTGGGAGTGCTGGGTTCTGATGTTTGTGAGTGGTCTTAGTTTCTGTTGGTAAGATTCTTATGTTTGCCTTTCGCCATCTGGTAATCTCTGGTGTTGAAGTTCTAGCTGTTTCTGTCTGGAGCTTATTCCTCCTGTGATTCTGTTAGCTTCTGTCAGCACTCCTGTGAGTCCAACTCTCTCCTGAATCGCAGTGGTCAGAGTGCTCTCTGTGGGCAAGCTCTCCTCTTGCAGGGAAGGTGCCCAGAGGTCTGGAGTTCAGCTCTGTCTCCTGGCTGAAGATGAAGCCCTGAAGGGACCCTGTCCAAGAAGCTCTGTTGCTTCTCTGGCATATGCTCGTTCCTGTGTGGACTGGTCTCTGGGAGACTGAGCATACAAGATGTCACTCTCTCCTGAGTTCTGGGGCCAGAGCCCTCTCTTCAGCTTTGTTTTAATTTGCCTTTTCCTGATGGGAGCTTTGAACATTTCTTTAAGTGCTTCTTGGCCATTGGAGATTCCTCTGTTGAGAATTCTGTCTAGCTCTATACTCCAAGTTTTAAATGGGTTACTTGCATTGTGGGTATTTTTTTGAGTTCCTGTAAAATTTGGATAATAATCCTCTGTCAGATATAGCATTGGTGATGACCCTTTCCCAATCTGTAGACTGCTGAGTTTTCATACATACAGTGTCCTTTGCATTACAGAAGCTTTGTAGTTTCATGAAGTACAATTTAAATTGTTGATCTTAGAGCCTGAGCCATTTTTGTTGTATTTGGAGAATTGTAACCTGTGCCAATGTGTTCAAGGGTACTTCTCACTTTCTCTTCTATGAGCTTTAGTGTATCTGGTTTTATATTGAAATCCTTCATCCATTTGGACTTGAGTTTTGTGCAGGGTGATAAGTATGGATCTATTTTTATTTTTTGACATGTAAACATTCATTTAGCCAACCAACACCATTTGTTGAAGATGCTTTCTTTTTTATATTATATGGTTTTGACTTCTTTATAAAAAATCCAAGAATCTATAGATGTGTGGGCTTATTTCTGGGTATTCTATACAATTCCACTGATCAACATGTTTTTTTCTGTACCAATACCATGCAGTTTTTAATCACTATTTCTCTTTAGTACAGCTTGAGGTCAGAGATAATGATTCCTCTCAAAGTTATTTTATTGTTTAGGATTGTTTTGGCTATCCTATTTTTTTTTCATATGAACTTGAAAATTGCTTCTTCAAAGTGTGTAAAAATTTTGTTGGAATTTTAATGAGGATTGCATTGAATCTGTAGATTGCTCTTGTCATGATGATCATTTTACTATATTAATCCTACCTATCCATGAGCATGGGAGATCTTTCCATGTTTTGATATCTTCTTCAATTTCTTTTTCAGAAACATGAAGTTCTTCTCATAAAGGTCTTTCTCTGGCTTGGTTAGAGTTATACCAAGATATTTTATAGTATTTGTGGCTATTATAAAGGGTGTTACTTCCCTAATTTCTTTCTCAGCCCATCTATCATTTGTTTAAAGAAGGGCTACTGATTTCTTTGAGCTAAATTTATATCCAGCTACTTTTCTGAAGGTGTTTATCAGCTGTAGGAGTTGTATGGAAGAATTCTGGGGGTCTCTTATGAACAGTATCATATCATCTGCAAATAGCAATACTTTGAGTTCTTCCTTTCTAATCCGTATCCCCTTGATTTCCTTTAGTTGTCTTATTACTCTGGCTAGAACTTCAAGTACTATATTGAGTAGATAGGGAGAGAGTAGTCAGCCTTGTCTTGTACCAGGATTTAGTGGAATTGCTTTCAGTTTCTCTCTATTTAGTTTGATGATGACTGTTGTCTTGTTGTATATTGCTTTGATTACGTTTATGTATGTCTCCTGTATCCCTGATTTCTCTAATACCTTTAACATGAAGGAGTGTTGGAATTTAGTGAAGGCCATTTCAGCATATACTTACATAATCATGTGAGTTTTTTCTTTCAGTTTGTTTATATGGTTGATTACACTGATGGATTTTTGTACATTGAATCAACCCTGCATTCTCTGGGATGAAGCGTATTTGATCTTGATAGATTATGTCTTTGATGTTCTAACCTCACTCTTCACAGGGGTGACACACCTAATGAGATAGCCAAATCTTACATAAATATATGTAAAAAAAACTGCCTGTGATACATAGACAATTAGCACATTATCAATAGGTCCAGGCTCACAGTGGGAGCTCTGAGCTTTTATGCCAAAATGTATCTTCCCTGATAGTCTCAATACATGGAAGATTACATTGTCTTGTTGTCTTTACAAACTAAATATTTATGGTTGAAAAAAAAATCAATATTTCTGGTCTTTTTCTTCCCCCTCTTCCCCCTTCTTCTGGAAATATCACTGAGAATCTTTGTTCCATTAAGTTTCCTTAAGATTTATATAGTGCACATTATTTTTCTCATAATGCTTTAGCTTTAACTCTTTGGTGATGTGCAGTTTCTTTTCACTGTCAGTAAGTTATTATAGCACAATTTTGCTCCATTTCACACATGTCAGGCTTCTCATACTGCCTGTAACTTTAGCTCCAGAGGAATTGAACTCTTTGGCTTCCTCAAACACCTGCACCCATGGGCACTTTCCCACTCAGACATAATTAGAAATATATATATATATATATATGTATATGTATATATATATGTATATATATATATATATATATATATATATATATATATATTCTAGGTGTTTTAAAAAAATACTTGTAACACTTTGCCCCATATATAAAGAGAAAAGACAAACAGTAATCATCCTTCAGATGGAATTGGCTTCAAACATTATTTTTGAAATAATTTTATTTAGTTTTTGAAAATGTCATACATGTATACAGTGCACTTTGATCCCATCACTACCTCCTCCAGTTCCCTAATTGTCTCCCACCTAACTTCTTCTGACTTTGTGTCTTCATTTTTCTTTTTGCTAATGACTCCTAGGTTGCAATTAGCTTATCAATATGCACATGGATATGAGGCCATCTGTTGTAATACAGGAACCTACCAGGAGACAAATCCCTAAAGGAAAATAATTCTCTTACTCTCAAAAAGCCATAAATAGCAAATATCTCCTCTACTAAGGATGGGGGGCTCAGGAGTCCCTCCTTCTATCCCTGCAGGAATATCTCCTGGGACTGGCTTAAGAACTGGCAGCTCCTGGGTAGGTAACTATAGCTCCTGTGAGTTTATGCATGATACACCTAATAAAATGTATTTTTAATTGAAAATAAAAAAAAAACACTTTCTTATACAATATATTTTGAGCATGATTTTCCCTTCACCAATTCCTCCTAGATCCTCACCCACATGCCTACTCTCATAATTTCTTCTTCTCCTTCCCTATACATCTCTCTCTTAAAACCAACAAACCAATAAAGAAAAAGAAAAAAAAAGAAGAATCACACAAAAATCTACAAAAGCAGAAATAAAATATACCAGCAAAAGACCAATACAATAAACAAAATGTCCAGACAAAGAACTTAGACCAAAGTCTACAAAAATATCATAGAATTCATTTTCTGCTAGCCAAATACTCCAAGGCATGGGTCTACCCCTGAAGCATATTTATTATACCTAGTTCAACTCAAATGGATAAAACCATTTTATACTTAGCAGTATTAATTGTAGCTAGCTTCTTGGTTTGGGATGTGAGCCTGTGTACATGAACACATACATGCACACACATGCACATACAACCATACATATATAAACATATACATGAACATATACATGCATACACATAAGGCAAAATTGATACATTCTGTAATATGGTATGTATATTAATTATGATAATATTTCCACAGATAATTTCTTTTGATAATTTCAGTGTCTTGCATGGCATGGATTGTTCTTATGTCTCTCTCCTTATCTTTAGTTAACCTGAATACTCACACAAAGTGTTAAAAATCCCCTCCCTTCCCTTCCAACTTCCTTTCCCCCACTTCTTTGGAATATACTTTTTAGTATTGCCTCAAGAATTTTTGCCTGGGGGTTTCAGAACTAGGCAGCATCAATTCCCCTCATTCTGTGATTCCAAAGACAAACCAAAGCTCAATCCAACCACTGGAGAACCAAGGAATTTATTTGGCTTATTAATAGAGCAGGTGTGAGATGGCAGAGTAGCATACAACCAGCTGAAAGGACAGGTTGGAGACTGAGGACAAGAAAAAGCAGTGATTGGACCTTCCCTTCCTTTCTTTATAGAATGTCAGCAGTCAACAAACCCATGTGTGATGATATTTTGCAAGTAGACACAACTGATCTTTTGAAACTGGCAGCTGTTTGGGGCTTCCAGGAAAGTGTTGAACAAGAAATACTTGTCACTTAACAATCACTCCCTAGAATAGTCACTTCAGAGAGTTAAAATATAGTACTGTGGGTCTGGAGAGATGGATCAGTGGTTAAGGGCTTATACTGCCCTTGCAGAGTACTCAAGTTTGGTTTGAAGCCCCTACGTTGAGCAGTTTACAATCACCTATAACTCCAATTTCAAGGGATTCCTATGTCCCAAGGTCTCACGAGCATTCACACACATGACTATATATTTACACACAGGTATGTAATTTTAAATATTGAGAATAAATCTGTAACTAGTATATACTATTATGAAATGCTATCTTGAACCTTCAACCGGACCAATGCAAAGCATATTTTTTTTTCTTGGCCACCTACATTGCACCTAACTGAAATAATATTATTCAAATTAAGTTATAATTTTTACAGATTTACAGGTCTATACACTTGCTAACAATGTCCATGCTCTGCATGCAGTTCTGGAATAAAAATGCTGTTAGAAGATGGCTTAAGGATCATTTCGAGAGGACTAAGAATCAGTCATACAAAGTTGTTCTGAAATTGCCTGAATTCCTAGGTGTTTTCAAGTTTTGTTTTCCTTTATTTTCCTCATTTATCTGGAACAGTAGGACAAGGGAAAAGCCTATGCATGGAGTGGATTCTATGTCACAACTGCTGGGTAGACAGCTGAGGTGTGAGGTATGACTCAGTGTATGATATCTTCTGCAGTAGCAACATTCTGAATGAGTTCAGCAGCTTCTATGAGGCTGAGATGGCCATGGCTTTCTAATTTACTAATGAACTATCTGAGTTACCTGATAGACACTGTCTTAGTTACATTCAACAAAACACCAGGACTACAAAGCAACCTGGGAAGGATAGGGTTTATTCTGCTTACACTTCCACATTGCTGTTCATCACCAAGGAAGTCAGGATAGGAATTCAAGCAGGGCAGGAACCTGGAAGCAGGAGCTGATGCAATAGCCATGGAGTGGTGTTGATTACTCTCTTGCTCCTCTTGGCTTCTTTTGACCTTCCTTCTTGTATAACTCAGGACCATCAGCCCAGGGATGTCACCACTCACAATAGGCTGGGCCATACTCAACTGTTCACTAATTGAGAAAATGTCTTGTAGCTGGATCTCATGGAAGCATTTCCTCAACTGAGGCTCCTTATACTCTAATGACTCTAACTTGTGTCAAGTTGACACACAAAACCAGAGAGTTACCGACACTGTCCTTAACTTAAATGGTGGTTAGAGGAACAAAAGAATGGATCTGAGAACCCTCTGAACATGAAACAAGTTCATAGTCTATTAACGTTTCCACCAACAGTGAAGATAGAGCCTAGAGGCAGAGCTGTTATTACTAATGAGCACAAAGGAGCAAAATATAGGGTAACAGGTTTCTAAAACTGAGATGATGTTGATAACCCACAATCCTGGATTACCAAATAAGGCTGAATATAGAACCATGATGGAAGAGATAGAGTAGAAGGTAACAAAAGTGCATGCAAGGATTAGTATGGTTTGGGTGGCCCTGGCCTCAGGAGAGACTCTCAGGAAATGTTGGACACCATGGATGTACTGGACCTGCTTCTTGTGCCTGTGGAGGATGCTCAGCATGAAGACACTGGCCCAGGACATGAGACTCAAACACAGAACATCAGTGAAGCTGAGCAAGAGCATATACAAGGGAGTTGCAATAGTGCCAGAAACAGATGCTGAGCAGTACCCATAGGTCAGTTTCTTAGTGGCATTCCTTCTGTTGCTAGAGCTTGTCACTGTCACAAGTATCATGACATTCAGAAGCAGATTCATAGGCCAACTGAGTGAGCAGGAAGGACCCATGTACTTGATGGCTTTGTGTTTAAACTTCATCCATTTGGTGGTGCTTGAGCTGATTATGGCCGCTTGGAAACAACTCAAAAGGCATGTTGTATATAGTGAAACCCCCCGGGATACTCTATAAAGGTAAAGTACAAGTTTACACCCAATGTCATCCAGAAAATATTTCATCCCAAATTCTGCCATTATCTGTGGAATTCCTCTAGAGATAATAGACAAGGAGTTGGCCAGAGTTAAGTGCTTTACAATTAGGGTTTTGAGCTTCAAACCTTTCCCAGTAAATCCTGGGACTAAGTAATGAAGCAGAACTGAGGAATTAACCAGGATTCCTACAGTAGTCTGCAGGATGAAGACTATACCCATTACCATGTTCTCTGGTTTCATTTTCTCACTATCAAAATGTTATTAGGCTAATCAGATCTAGGAGGAAAATGTGGGTGTTTTCACTACTTTCATTAAAGAAGCAGATGCTGTAACTCAGTAGTAAATACTTGCCTAGTAAGGCCCTAGGATTCATTCCCAGCACCCGAAAAATAATAACTTGAATGAAATATTCTTTCTTCATTGTATTTATGAATATTTCCAAAAATATAATACAAACATCACACATATAATAAACTAACTGATAACAGCTCTGTTAAAAACACATATTGATAGGATCTAAGAATTATTCTAAACCAGGAGTCTGAATCAAAGCATTCAATGCTACTAATGTCAGAAATGATATGATAGTTATAAAAACTGCAATGTTGCATAACTCTCATCACCCTTCCAGACAGGTCAGTACTGATATGTTAAAAGTGTGTGGAGCGCTAAGTCTAAGAACCACATCGTGCACATCTAATCCTGTCAATTGCATGGAGACACCACTAGGAAATCCTCATTACAAAGATGGGAATGTCTGTAGTGAGTAGACCCAAGTTTCTTATAAACATGCATTTTGTGGGGAGAAATACAAACAGCCTGAACAAGGTACAAATTCATACTACCAAGGTTTTAGTATCACCATACAACTCAGTCAAAGATCCCACAGAATATTAGTTGCAGGTTCAATTGAATTACTTATAGCACCCATTCTAGGCTCAGGAAACAAGTTTCTGCTTTCATTTCCAAGCCAAAAACCAAGATCAAGGTTCAAATCAAGTTATGTTCCCAGGTCTCAGGTTCAACTTTGCTTCAACTCAGGCTCTGAATTATTTATTCAGACATCAAGGACTTTATAAAACGTGATGTGTGGGGTGCTCTGTGAATCTACATGAAGGAAAAAAATAGCATTATTCCCCAGAATTTCATGTTTCCCCATGCCATTTGTATATGAGGCATAGAAAAGATACAATCATGGTGTAAATGATCCAATGATTTTAAAATAAAGCTAAACTTTTGTTAATAATAAAATTAATATTTTCCACATATTTTAAAGAACATCAAACTCTTTCCTTGAAGATATGACTACATTTAATGTAAGACAGAAAAACAGAGAGAGCAAGATAGAGGGGTCTGACATCTCAAGTCATCTCCTGGACTCAGTTATGGAATATTTATTTATCATTATGGCATAAAGGTATTAGCACATGAAAGATGCCACATCTGGAATTGTATTCCAAATATTTTCACCCATCTCTCAATCTTTCCATTTATAGAAGTTACATTTGAGTCAAATGCTTATCTAAAGTGTTTTCTATCATTAAGTATAACTATCACCTAGGAAGACTGTTGCGTCCAACTCGACAAGCAAGGAAAATGCAACCACCGGTTCTTCTTAAAGCAGTTTACTCAGGCAGCTTCTCTCTTCAAATCTCCCGCGCCTCGGGGTATAAGCGTTTTTATCCACTCAAGCCACAACCATGCCTCAACCAATCACCACAGGTCACATCACCTCACCAGGCAGGCTTGCTCAGCCAATCAGGGATTAAGGGTGGGCCATCCACCAAATATGGGCTTGTTTACTGCCTGGCACAGATTTCTGTCTGGGCTGGCCAGGGAGTCCGGAATGGCTTCCCACAGAAGACAATGAGAAGAATATTCAGTATATAATAAAAAAGTGGGGACAGATCACACTGAGCAGAGAAGGAAAGCAAGAGAAGAAGGGATCTAGAGGGAAAGATAATCACAGGTGAAAAAATATAATGACAAATTTAAAATTGAACACAGCTCAGTTCTCAAAAATGAAGAACTGCTTGACTGGTGTACTTGGTTTTTAAATGTGTAAAATAAGAATTAAAAACCATTATGATAAAAAATTGATCACATCTTAAGTTATTTACTTCAAAAATTTACAGAGAATAGCTAACTATTCAAAAATTTAATTTTCTTAAGCCACTCATTGTCTCTTAAGTTATCACATCAACAAAGCTGACAAGGGGGAGCTTGGGAGCATAGTGGACTTCTCTAGAGAAGAGGATACCACTGAAAGCTGACACTCTAGGAACAGGGGGCTACTGTGCTCCAATATAGTGCTCCTCACTAAGTCACAGGTCTGATGGTGCAGGCCTGCAACTCTAGCAACTCTGGAGGCAGAGTCAAGAACATCACAAGTTCAGATACAACAAGGCCATATAGGAAGTCCAAAGAAGGACAAGGAACTCAGTAAAAACTTCTGAAGATCAAAAGGTAACATGAAAGCCGGGCATGGTGGCACATGCCTTTAATCCCAGCACTTGGGAGGCAGAGGCAGATGGATTTCTGAGTTCAAGGCCAGCCTGGTCTACAAAGTGAGTTACAGGACCATCAGGGCTATACAGAAAAACTCTGTCTCAACAAACAAACAAACAAACAAACAAACAAACAAAAAAAGAGGTAGCACGAGGGTTGAGAAAACAGCTCAGAGGTAAGCACATATAAGGCCCTTGGTTCAATCTCTGTACTAAAGCAAATACTATACTAAACGTGATGATGATGATAAAATTACTCCTACTAATAAAAAGAATGGAGAAAGAGGGGCTTTGGGGACAAGAGCTAAAGTCAGACACAAAAATATTCTGATTCTCTAAAGTTTTCAATGAAATGGAGAAAGCTAATAAAACTGCAGACAAGAAATGGAACTTGGCATTATCTAAAATAGAATGAGATCAATTCAAAGAATAGAGAATCACAATAAGCCTCATGAATATTCATCTTCTTAAACCACTCTGACTGACTCTGAGTCCTAATGTCAGGTCAGTGGACAGAGGCAGAATAAAGAGAGAGAGAGAGAGAGAGAGAGAGAGAGAGAGCTCCAAAACTGTAAATCCAAAATCACTCTTCTGTAATATTTCATCTGCAGTGCTTCCCACTTGTTCCGAAGTCATGCCTGGCTCTGAACCTATGTGTTCCCCTCCCATATTATTTCCTGACAGGAAAAGATGGAGAGTTTCATTAATGAACAGAGAAGATGGCTATTTCTTACAATCTGCATTCAACTATAATCTTCTTTCATCTTCCCTTTAGAATGCTGGGTGCATGTCCTAACATGATCTGTAGACTCACAACATAATAGAATCATATTAGTCAATGCTTAGTCTTTGACACTGGACTATAATCTGATAACCTCCTTTATGGTTCAGATAGATTGTAGTTGTGGTGCACATTATTGGCCACTTCTTATATTCATGAGCATATGCAATATAGTACTTACTGTCTTCTTAACTAACCAAAGAAAATCTTCACAACAAACTTTTTTTTCTTTTTACATAAAATCTCAGGCATAGTTAGTTGCAAGGGAAATAAGAAATTTACACTTGCTATTTATTTTCCCATTTATTTGAAACACGTCTATTTCCTATTTAATTTTGTAGAAGTTTTGGTTAAGCATGAAAATTCTTTTTTCTCATAGAATACTTTGTATTATTTAAGACATTTAAAATGGATATAAACATTCATATACCAGCATAATATTTCTCATAGAATACTTTGTATTATTTAAGACATTTAAAATGAGTATAAACATTCATATACCAGCATAATATTTCTTACTTATTAAAATATATTTATTGAGATTTTAATACAGCATATTAATTTATCATATTCTGCCACTTCTCCCAAATCATCTCTAATCTTACTCTGTTACTCCACACATATGGAAATTTATGTTCTTTCTCTCTCATAAGTAAAAGCACAAAACAAACACAAAAGAAAGAGGACTAAATATCACTAAATACACAGAGTCAGAGAAGTAATAGCCAACTTCTCCTGAGTATGAGCCTGACTTCCAGTGTGGCTGATATACCCAGTATCACTCAACTGAAGAAAACTGATTTTTTACCTTTCCTAGAATTCTATAAATTGCAAATCACTTTTTGATGAGGCATGGAAATTCAGCAAATTTTCATCAAAGGTAGAATGGAAATTCAAGAAGTGAGGAATGAATGAATAAAAGAAAGAAGAAAAGAAGAAATGAGGTGACAAATTTCATTTCAAGGAGGAAAGTAACAAGAATAACCTTTAGGATATTGTGGAAGTAATCAGATTTTCACAGGAGCAGGTAGATACAATCTACTATGCACCTAGCAGTAAACATCCTTGAGTTAATGTTAAAATATTTTCAATTATCAATCCCAATCATAGAAATATGGTCACTACTCTGTGCCCATGTAAGTCTTAAGTTTATAATTATCCATCTCATGAGATGAAAGTAATTCTCACCAGGATGCTGTGTGATGCCAGAGGAACAAGTGCTGAGCTGAAAGCCTGAGTCTTTTCTAAGTTGAGATGTGACTCTGGGCTCTTATTTATAGATGTATTATTCCCAGTCTCCCTTTCTACTTCAGGTGTGATTTTTCAACTCAAATCTAGATCCACAACTCCATTTACATAAGGGACTGAGAAAACTTTTAAATGACTTTCCAACAATTATGTGTCAGTGCAAATGTGTCCAAAACACACGTTCAAATGCAATGAAGCAATCAGGAAGAATTAGGAAGAAAACATCTCTGTGAGCCCACAGTGTCACAGGGAGAGCTGCACAAGGCACAAAGGGCCAATCCTAAGAAAATTAAATTGATAGATATAAGTCAAGTTGGCACCGTTTCCAATGCCTGGACATCCTTGGAGTTTTTTTGTTTTTAAACCTTTGAAGAACAACTGAACTAATAAGCATGAAGAAAGCAAATACATTACATAGTTTTTGTCTTCCTTTTTACAAGCTACATTTTTTAAAAGAGTGATTGATTTGCCTGCGCCATTGCCATTCATTCTTTTTAAACTAGAGCTTATTTCATTCCATGTATAAAGTAAATCATATGGATAGTTAATGTGTAGTCACATATTTAGAGTCATTTCGCTTTAAAGTTCCTTGTAAGTTGATTGTAGTGTACACGTGCATATCTTTGCCTGTACAGGCTTAAGAAGAAAATGATGGTTATTGGAATATTTTTAAATTACAACATCTTTATTAATTCTTTGGGAATGTCATGTATGTACTCAATGCAGGTTGATTATGTTTACCCATTGAATTATCCTCTAGACCCACCCTCAAATCTACAGCTCCTTTCCGATTCATGACTTCAATTTTTATAATCTACTGAGTCCAATTTCTGCTGTCACACTCATAGATGTGTGAGGTCACCACTGGAGCTTGGTTGGCCAACTGGTGACTGTATCCTTAAGGAAAACTGACTCTACCTTCTCAAAGACATTAACTATCAAAAGCTCCTCAGTTATGGCTGTGTCTCATGAACCCACCAGTTATGTTAGACTATTGGCCAGCCTGCTCTGGTATAGGTCTTTTGTAAACAACCACAGCTGTTGCGAGTTCATGGGTGCAATGGTCCTGTCATAGTCAATAAAGACTGTTTTCCCCCTTCTGATTCTCCCTGATGTCTGTCCCTTATAATAGTTTCATCCTACTTTTCATAGTGCTACCTGAGTCTTGTATCATAGGTACATATTCTCATGCTTATCTATACTTTGCATATTCTTACATAATAATTTCTATAGTATGCTGGTTCTACAGTTTTGAAATTTATTTTTTTATTTAATAGTATGTTCTGTAAAAAATACTATCATGAAATATCTTATGACCACACAACATGACATATAAGTCAGTTTTAAGATACTCAATATTTTGAAATTAGTCTTAAGATTCTACAAAAGATAAGAGAGGTGGAGGTGGATTCTATGAGTTCCCTCTCTCCACTGTTGGTCATTTAGGATCCCCCACACTCCAATCCCAAGGTTGCATATTTCCATTCATTCTGCTAGCCCTCCAGAATTCTCTCCTGTCTCCCTGCCCCCACCATGTCTGATCATGTTCCCCTTTACCTTCCTTCTCCCACCAGATCTCTCCCACCCTATGCCTCCTGCAATCATTTTCTTCTCCCTCCCAAAAGGGATTGAAGCATCCTCACTTGGCCCCTTCTGATTGCTATTTTTCTTGAGTTCTGTGAATTGTATCCTAGGTATTCTGTACTTTTTTGGCTAATGTTCACTTATTAGTGAGTACATACCATGCATATCCTTTTGGGTCTGAGTTACTTCACACAGAATGATATTTTCTAGTTCTATCCATTTGCCTGCAAAACTCATGATGCCCTAGTTTTTAATAGTTGAATAGTATTTCACTGTGTAAATGAACCAGATTTTCTGTATCTATTCTTCCATTGTGGGACATTTGGGTTCTTTCCAGCTTATGGCTATGAAATAAGGCTGCTATGAACATAGTGGAACACATGTCCCAGTGATATGATGGGGTATCTTTCGATATATGCCCAATAGCTGTATAGCTGGGTCTTCAGGTAGATCTATTTCCAAATTTCTTTCTTTCTTTTTTTTTATAAGATATTTTCTTCATTTACATTTCAAATGCCATCCCGAAAGTTCCCTATACACTCTCCCAAACCTGTTCCCCAACCCACCCACTCCCGCTTCCTGGCCCTGGAATTCCCCTGTACTGGGGCATATAATCTTCACAAGACCAAGGACCTCTCCTCCCAATGATGGCTGACTAGACCAGTTTCTGCTACATATGCAGCTAGAAACATGAGTTCTGGCATTACTGGTTAGTTCATATTGTTGTTCCTCCTATAGGATTACAGACCCCTCAGCTCCTTGGGTACTTTCTCTAGCTCCTCCATTGGGGGCCCTGTGTTTCATCCAATAGATGACTGTGAGCACCCACTTCTGTATTTGCCAGGCACTGGCATAGCCTCACAAGAGACAGCTATATCAGGGTCCTGTCAGCAAAATATTTGTGACATATGCAATAGTGTCTGGGTTTGGTGGTTGTTTATGGAATGAATCCCCAGGTGGGCAGTCTCTGGATGGTCCATCCTTCCATCTCAGCTCGAAAATTTGTCTCTGTAACTCCCTACATGGATATTTTGTTCCCCATTCTAAGGAGGAACAAAGTATCCACCCTTTGGTCTTCCTTCTTCTTGAGTTTCATGTGTTTTGCAAATTGTATCTTAGATATTCTAAGTTTCTGGGCTAATATCTTCTTATCAGTGAGTACATGTCACGTGAGTTCTTTTTTGATTGGGTTAGCTCACTCAGGATAATATCCTCCAGATCCATTCATTTGCCCAAGAATTTAATAAATTTATTGTTTTCAGCAGCTGGGTAGTACTCCATTGTGTAAATGTACCACATTTTCTATATCCATTCCTCTGTTGAGGACATCTGGATTCTTTCTAGCGTCTGGCTATTATAAATAAGGATGCTATGAACATAGTGGAGTATGTGTCCTTATTACAAATTGGAACATTTTCTGGGTATACGCCCAGGAGAGGTATTGCTGGATTCTCTGGATCTATGTCCAATTTTCTGAGGAACTGCCAGATTGATTTCCAGAGTGGTTGTACCAGCTTACAATCCCCCCAGTAATGGAGGGGTGTTCCTAAGAGGAACAGTCCTCTACTTCCAAATTTTTAAGGAACTTACAGATTGATTTCCAAGTGGTTGAAGATCCAGAAATAAGCCCACACACTTATGAACACTTGATCTTTGTCAAAGAAGCAAAAAATATACAATGGAAGAAAGAAATCATGTTCAATAAATGGTGCTGATTTAACTAGCAGTCTGTATGTAGAAAAATGAAAATGGATTCATATTTATCACAATGCATAAAACTCAAGTTCAAGTGTATCAAGAACCTCAACATAAAACCAGATATAGTGAATCTAATAGAAGAGAAAACGGGAAAGAGCCTTGAACTCATTGGTACTGGGGGTGCGTGTGTGGGTTTCCTGAACAGAATGCTAATGGCTCAGGCTCTAAGATCAATAATTGATAAGTGGGACCTCATGAAACTGAAAAGCTTCTGTAGGTAAAAGACAATCAATAGGACAGATCAGCAACCCGTAGATTGGAAAAAAACTTCACGAACCCCATATCCAATAGAGGGCTAATATCCAAAATATATGAAGAACTCAAGAAGCTAACCTCCAAAAAACCAAACCACCCAATCAAAAAAAAAAAAAAATGGAGTATAGAACTAAACGGAGAATTCACAACAGAGGAATTTGGAATGGCTAAGAATCACTGGAAATGCTCAAAGTCCCCAGTCATCAGGGAATTGCAAATCAAAACAACCTGGAGATTCTACCTTACACCAGTCAGAATGGCTAAGATAAAAATCTCAGGTGGTAGCACATGTTGTCAAGGATGTGGAGAAAGAGAAACACTCCTCCATTGCTGGTGAGATTGCAAACTGGTAAATCTCATGTTATAGAATGGAGGTAGACACTAATTTCTATCCTAGCTAGGGAGCTACTCAAAATTGTTAGTTGTTGGAGAGGGAAAGATACAGATTTCTCTAACATAGTCCCTCAAAATAAGACAATATTCTTGAAAGATCATGTATGCAAGAGTATTTAGATATATCCCATTGTTCTTCGCAGGGCTGTTTTTAAAGCGCAGAATGTTAGGTGGGTAATGAATGAATGATGGCATTCAGAAGAATTGGGGAAATGCATGAATATTTTAAAAATAGCTCATACCAAAACTCCCAAAGAACTAATATAAATTAAAAATTATGCAGTTTAATATTTGCCCAAATGTTTTTTTTTGTACTAATAAGAAAAGATAGATATTTTATTTTATTATATTGTTTGTCTTCACTGAGAATTTTGTCTTAGGTTTGTGGAGAGGTCTCAATTTACTTCTAGTATAGAAAGTATAACCCCTCCCCCAACACACACATATACCACTTGTATATGGAAAATCATGTTACCTCCTGTTTTGTACATAATTTTAGCCAAAAATTTAAAAAGCAATTTCTATGTAGTTCTAACGTATATGTGTGTATATACTCATTCTTCCATTCCTAACAGCATGGGGATGATGCAGTGTTTCAGTAGCTCCTCCTCCACAGTCTCATATTAGGTCAGCATTTAGTTAAGCTCAAACGATAATGGGTTACCACAAAACACTTTTGATCTACCACTATTTTCTATTTTTCCACAAATTCAACACTATAGTCTTCTACTCTACAATATCATCCTATGTTCCCAAGTTTTGACATTTATTGTTGTTTATAATTACGATTGCAGCACTCTCATTATATAAGAATGTTAAGTATTTTTATTTTATCAACAGATACTTGGGTGTCATTTTTGAGAAACTGTATTGGTTCAGTTTGATATTGGATCTTTCACTAGGATGCTTAATTCAATGATTAGGCTGGAGAGTTAGCTATAAATGTCAGTCTCTATCCACCCCATAAGCTACCTTTCCAGTCCCAATTTAATGGGTAACTTTAGCTATGTCAACTGTATACATCACAAGTGATGACCTAGCAGTTAAGAACATTTGCTTTTTTTTTTCCCCCAGAGGACCAGAGTTTTTATCCTAATACCCACTGTAGTGGCATATAACCACTAAACTTTACCTCCTGGTTATTTTATATCTTCTTCTCTCTTCCCCCAAAGAAAATATGAATGTGCACAGACATGAATAAATATTTCTTTGTTTGCTTTTGAGACAGGCTTTCTCTATGTAGCTCTAGTTTCCTAAAACATGCTCTGTAAAATAGGTTGCCATTGAATTTAGAGATCTGACTGTCTCTGCAACTGGTGAGCTGGGATTAAAGTTCTGTACCACCATGCCCAGATAAAAACTAAATCTTAAAATCTTTTTTTTCTCATTTTGTTACTGAAACTTTTAAATTGTAGAATGCTGTAAAGCAACTTATACTCACTTCTCCTGTACATTCAGAAAACCTTCATTTTGGTTTCTGTGTCTATGAATCTGACTACTGTGCTGTGCCATGTAGGTAGAATTTTACATTGCTTTTAGTTTACTTGTACTTAACACAGTTCTCTCATGTTAGTCCAAATGTCTGCTTTGTTGAAGATCCTTTTTTGTGAAGATAAATAATAACTTTGTCTATCTATCTATCTATCTATCTATCTATCTATCTATCTATCTATCTATCTATCTATCTATCTATTGAGACAGGTATTTTTTGTGTGTGTACCTCTGGCTATCCTAGAACTCACTGTATAGACCAGGCTGGCCTTGACTTCATAGAGATACATCTGCCTCTGCATCCTGCATACTGGGATTCAATGCACCCTGGCTCCTTTTGTATATTTAAACATCGAGTTTATCCATTCATTTGATGGTGGTTTCTTTGTACCTTTGATATTAAATTATGCTTAATAATTTTCAAAATAATCTATAATGATCATTGGTATTTCTGTCATTTTGTGCTTTCAGTTTTAGGCATAATTAATTTAAAATTTACATTTTATCATTATTTCTATGTATATATATATATATATATGCCTCTGTGTGTTCATGCACACAGATGTAGCTATGTGTGTTTACTGTGTGTGAGAGACAGTGAGGCAGAGAGAAAGAGAGAAAGTGAAAGAGAGAGAGAAAGAGAGAGAGAGTGAGAGAGAAAGAGACATAGACAGAAAAAAATTGTGTATGTGTGCATGTTCCTTGAGAGGCCAGAAGAGGGCATAGGAGCCCCTGAAGTTAGTTATATTATTTATTAGCCTAGAAACAAATTCTGGAAGATGGTTCATAACTTCTGGGCCATATCCTCTGTTCAATCACTTATTTTTTTGTTATTTTTTCTCCCATCCTTTTTGGTTTCATTGGTTGTTCCTAGTGTTTCTATACTCTCTATGGCCTTAAATTCAATTCTGTCTTTTATATTTCCTTCATTTGACTTTGGTTCTTTCTATCAATTTGAAGTTATCTTAAACTATGATTTGATTTATTATATTTCTTTAAAGTTTCTAAATTTCTATTTTTATTTTATGTATAGGTGTTTTGTCTGCTCATATTATGTGCACCATATGTATGCAATGCCTGTGGAGGCCAGATGAGGACACTAGATCTCCAGGACCTAGAGTTACAGATGTGTATGAACTGTCATGTAGGAGCTGGTAATGGAACCCAAGTCCTCTGTAAAAGCTATAAGGGCTCTAAATCACTGAAGCATCTCCCTAGCCACAACATGACTTACACACCACAATTGGTGGCAACACCAATAGCAGTATAGTATGCAAATGCAATTGGTTTCATGTAATAAAATTAATTAAATTATTTGGTCATAAAAATGTCAAGGAAAATATAAAATGTTCACAACACAAAACATCAATAAATTTGGGGCACTATGAAAAGGCTAAACCTAAGAATGATAGGAATATAAGAAGTAGAGGATTTCCAGGTTAAAGGCCCATAAAACATCTTCAGCAAAAGCATAGAAAAAAATTCCCTAAACTACAGAAAAAGAATCCTATAAAAGTACAAGGAGCTCATAGAACACGAAACAGATTGTACCAGAAAAGAAAATCCTCCCATCGCATAATAATTAAAATACTAAATATACAGAATGAGAAAGAATTTCAAAAGTAGCAAGGGGAAAGGGCCAAGTAACAAATAAACGCAGGCCTATCAGAATTACAGCCAATTTCTCATCTGAGACTGTCAAATATAGAAGGGCCTAAGCAGAGGTCTTGCAGACCTTAAAAGACCACAGATGTCAGCCCAGACTACTATACCCAGCAAAATGTTCAATTACCATAGTTGAAGAAACCAAGATACTCTTATGACAAAACCAAATTCAAACAATACCTTTACATTAACTTTTGCCCTACAGAGGATAATAGAAGAAAAACTCCAACCCAATGAAATTAACTATACTCAAGAAAACACAAGAAATAAAAAAGTTCATTGTCAGGAACAAAATAAAGGGGGGCCCAGGGAGCCCTGGGGAGAAGTGGGGGAGGAAAAGGGGCCTAACGTTCGGCTAGAGTTCCTGTGCTCTGGGCAGGTGGACACAGGCAGAGCTGCTCGACGCTTTTCCACTCGGCTCCAGGTGAGCATGCCTGACCCACGCAGAGAGGGGTGGAAAAGGGGCAGCCCCCAACCAGAGACCCCAGAGCTACCTTGCTAAAGCCCCAGGGTTGTAGGAGAGAGGGAATAGGGGAAGACGTTCCCAACACTGACCAGAGTGCACAGCGGGTCTTGATGGAGCAGAGACTCTCTATGGTTTAAAAGCTTTATTGTAGAAATGCAGGGGGAAAGAGAGAAGGTAGAAAGAGAGAGAGAGAGGGAGAGAGAGAAAGAGAGAGAAAGGCTAGAGAGAAAGAGAGTAAGAGAGAAGAGAGGAGAGGACAGGACAAAGAGAAAGGATAGAGGAGAGAAGACAAAGAGAAAGAGAAAAGGAGAGAGAAGGAAGAGAAGTGAGAGGTAAAGAAGAAAGGAGTGAGAGTAAGAGAGCGTAAGAGTAAGAGAGTGAAGTGGGGGCTGAGCACCCCTTTTATGGTCTTCACTGTTGCTAGGTAACTGGGGAGGAGTTTAGTCTGAAGGTCAGAAGCTTGGGCCATTGCTTATGTGACTTCTGACCATGCTTCTTTTGTGGGGGCTGTGGGAGGTGGAAACTTAGGCAGGGGCCAGAGTTCCAGGAGCATGAGGGAATGCCTATATGTCATGTAGGTGAATTATAATCATCAGGGTTCAGACCTCAGCTCAACTGGATACCAGTCTGCAATTCCCCACAGTTCATACCATTAAAACCAATAGAAGAGAAACACACACACACACAGACACACACACACACCACCACCAACATAAAAATAACAGGAAACAACAATCACTGGTTATTTAAATCTCTCAATATCAATGCACTCGATTTCCCAGTAAAAAGACACAGGCTTACTGAATGGATGTATAAACAGAATCCATCATTCTGCTGTACATAAGAAAAACATCTCAGCAAAAGGCAGTCATTATTTCAGTATAAAGGGTTAGACAAATGTTTTTCAAGTAACCTGATCCAAAAAACAAGTTGTAGTATTATAATAGCTAATAAAATAGACTGTCAACCACAAGTAACCAAAAGAAACAGGAAAGAACACTTCATACATATCAATGGAAAAATCAGTCAAGAGGACATTTCAATTATGAATATCTATGCCCCAAATAAAAGGGTACACAGATTCACAAAGGAAACACCACTAAACCTTAAATAACATTTTGAACCTCACATATTAATAGTGGGAAACCTCAGCATTCCACTCTTACCAATGGACTGGTCATCAAGAAAGAAACTAAACAGAGAAATAATGAAACTAATAGAGGTTAGAATTCAATGAACCTAGCAGATATCTATAGACCATTGGCCCAAACACACAGTCACACACACACACAAATACTGGTTTTTCAGCACCTCATTGAAACTTCTTCAAAACTGACTATATAATTGGTCGCAAATCAATCCTCAACAGATATACATAGATTGAAATAACCCCACACATTGTATCATATCACCATGGATTAAAGTTGAACTTCAACAACAGCAGAAACAACAGAAAGCCCATGTATTCATGGAAACTGAACAATGTTCTACTCAATGATTACTGGGTCAGGGAAGAAATAAAGAAATTAAAGACTTTTTAGAATTCAATATAAATGAGTGCACAATATATCCAAACTTATGGAACATTATGAAAGCAGTGATAAGAGGAAAGTTCATAGTACTAAGTGCCCTAATAAAGAAATTGGGAAATTCTCATACCAAAAATTAAAAGTACATCTAAAGGTTCTAGAAAAAAGGAGAAAAGGACCCATGAGAAGTAGACAGCAGGGGATAATCAAAGCTGATTTCAGGGCTGAAAATCAATCAATTAGAAATAAAAAGAACAATATAAAGAATCAATGAAACAAAAAACTGATTCTTTGAGAAAATCAGCAAGATAGACAAACTTTTAGGACCTTTAACTAATTGGCAGAGAGGTAGTATCCAAATTAACAAAATCAGAAATGAAAAGAAAACAATGGATACTGAGGAAATTTAAAGAGTGGTTATGACTTACTTCAAAGTCCTGTACTCCACAGAATTGGAAAATCTAAATGAAATGGATGATTTTATAGACAGATACCATTTATGAAAGGTAAATCACCATAAATTATCTGAATAGTCCTATAACCCCTAAGGAAATAGAAGCAGTCAAGTCTCCCAACAACAACAACAACAACAATTACAACAAAATGCTAGGCTAGATTATTTTAGTGCAGAATTCTACCAAACTTTCAAAGAGGAGCTAATACAATACTCCTTAAACTATTCCACACAAGAGAAATAGAGGAACACTGCCAAATTCATTCTATGACATCACAGTTACTCTGATCATAAACCACACAAAGACTCAACAAAGAGAATTTCTGACCAATTTCTCTCATGAACATTGATGCAAAAATATTAAAATTCTTCCAAACCGAATCCAAGAACTAATTAAAGACATCAAGCATCATCAAGTAACCTTCACCCACAGATGAAGATGTGGTTCAATATACAAAAACCCATCAACATAATCTGCCACATAAACAATTTGAAAGAAAAATATATAGCATCTCACTAACTGCTGATAAAGCATTTGACAAAACCCAACAGAGCTTCACAATAAAAGTTTTAGAAAGAGCAGGGATACGGGGCAGTACAGTAAGCCAATAGACAACATAAAATTTAATCGGGATTAGAGCGGTCGCCATCTTGGTCCGGGACCCGCCGAATTTAGGAAATTAGTCTGAACAGGTGAGAGGGTGCGCCAGAGAACCTGACAGCTTCTGGAACAGGCAGAAGCACAGAGGCGCTGAGGCAGCACCCTGTGTGGGCCGGGGACAGCCGGCCACCTTCCGGACCAGAGGACAGGTGCCCACCCGGCTGGGGAGGCGGCCTAAGCCACAGCAGCAGCGGTCGCCATCTTGGTCCGGGACCCGCCGAACTTAGGAAATTAGTCTGAACAGGTGAGAGGGTGCGCCAGAGAACCTGACAGCTTCTGGAACAGGCGGGAGCACAGAGGCGCTGAGGCAGCACCCTTTGTGGGCCGGGGACAGCCAGCCACCGTCCGGACCGGAGGACAGGTGCCCGCCCGGCTGGGGAGGCGACCTAAGCCACAGCAGCAGCGGTCGCCATCTTGGTCCGGGACCCGCCGAACTTAGGAAATTAGTCTGAACAGGTGAGAGGGTGCGCCAGAGAACCTGACAGCTTCTGGAACAGGCGGAAGCACAGAGGCGCTGAGGCAGCACCCTGCGTGGGCCGGGGACAGCCGGCCACCTTCCGGACCAGAGGACAGGTGCCCACCCGGCTGGGGAGGCGGCCTAAGCCACAGCAGCAGCGGTCGCCATCTTGGTCCGGGACCCGCCGAACTTAGGAAATTAGTCTGAACAGGTGAGAGGGTGCGCCAGAGAACCTGACAGCTTCTGGAACAGGCAGAAGCACAGAGGCGCTGAGGCAGCACCCTGTGTGGGCCGGGGACAGCCGGCCACCTTCCGGACCAGAGGACAGGTGCCCACCCGGCTGGGGAGGCGACCTAAGCCACAGCAGCAGCGGTCGCCATCTTGGTCCGGGACCCGCCGAACTTAGGAAATTAGTCTGAACAGGTGAGAGGGTGCACCAGAGAACCTGACAGCTTCTGGAACAGGCAGAAGCACAGAGGCGCTGAGGCAGCACCCTGTGTGGGCTGGGGACAGCCGGCCACCTTCCGGACCAGAGGACAGGTGCCCGCCCGGCTGGGGAGGCGACCTAAGCCACAGCAGCAGCGGTCGCCATCTTGGTCCCGGGACTCCAGGGAACTTAGGAATTTAGTCTGCTTAGGTGAGAGTCTGTACCACCTGGGAACTGCCAAAGCAACACAGTGTCTGAGAAAGGTCCTGTTTTGGGCCTTCTTCTTCGGCCAGGAGGAGGTCCAAATACAAGATATCTGCGCACCTTCCCTGTAAGAGAGCTTGCCAGCAGAGAGTGCTCTGAGCACTGAAACTCAGAGGAGAGAATCTGTCTCCCAGGTCTGCTGATAGACGGTAACAGAATCACCAGAAGAACAATCTCTAAACAGAGTCAACTATAACTACTAACTCCAGAGATTACCAGATGGCGAAAGGTAAACGGAGGAATCTTACTAACAGGAACCAAGACCACTCACCATCACCAGAACCCAGCACACCCACTTCGCCCAGTCCAGGGAACCCCAACACACCTGAGAACCTAGACCTAGATTTAAAAGCATATCTCATGATGATGGTAGAGGACATCAAGAAGGACTTTAATAAATCACTTAAAGAAATACAGGAGAACACTGCTAAAGAGTTACAAGTCCTTAAAGAAAAACAGGAAAACACAATCAAACAGGTAGAAGTCCTTACAGAAAAAGAGGAAAAAACATACAAACAGGTGATGGAAATGAACAAAACCATACTAGACCTAAAAAGGGAAGTAGACACAATAAAGAAAACTCAAAGCGAGGCAACACTAGAGATAGAAACCCTAGGAAAGAAATCTGGAACCATAGATTTGAGCATCAGCAACAGAATACAAGAGATGGAAGAGAGAATCTCAGGTGCAGAAGATTCCATAGAGAACATCGGCACAACAATCAAAGAAAATGGAAAATGCAAAAAGATCCTAACTCAAAATATCCAGGAAATCCAGGACACAATAAGAAGACCAAACGTACGGATAATAGGAGTGGATGAGAATGAAGATTTTCAACTCAAAGGTCCAGCAAACATCTTCAACAAAATTATTGAAGAAAACTTCCCAAATCTAAAGAATGAGATGCATATGAACATACAAGAAGCCTACAGAACTCCAAATAGACTGGACCAGAAAAGAAATTCCTCCCGACACATAATAATCAGAACATCAAATGCACTAAATAAAGAGAGAATACTAAAAGCAGTAAGGGAAAAAGGTCAAGTAACATATAAAGGCAAGCCTATCAGAATTACACCAGATTTTTCACCAGAGACTATGAAAGCCAGAAGAGCCTGGACAGATGTTATACAGACACTAAGAGAACACAAACTGCAGCCCAGGCTACTATACCCAGCCAAACTCTCAATTATCATAGAGGGAGAAACCAAAGTATTCCACGACAAAACCAAATTCACGCATTATCTCTCCACGAATCCAGCCCTTCAAAGGATAATAACAGAAAAAAACCAATACAAGAACGGGAACAACGCCCTAGAAAAAACAAGAAGGTAATCCCTCAACAAACCTAAAAGAAGACAGCCACAAGAACAGAATGCCACCTTTAACAACTAAAATAACAGGAAGCAACAATTACTTTTCCTTAATATCTCTTAACATCAATGGTCTCAACTCGCCAATAAAAAGACATAGACTAACAAACTGGCTACACAAACAAGACCCAACATTTTGCTGCTTACAGGAAACTCATCTCAGAGAAAAAGATAGACACTACCTCAGAATGAAAGGCTGGAAAACAATTTTCCAAGCAAATGGTATGAAGAAACAAGCAGGAGTAGCCATCCTAATATCTGATAAGATTGACTTCCAACCCAAAGTCATCAAAAAAGACAAGGAGGGACACTTCATTCTCATCAAAGGTAAAATCCTCCAAGAGGAACTCTCAATTCTGAATATCTATGCTCCAAATACAAGGGCAGCCACATTCACTAGAGAAACTATAGTAAAGCTCAAAGCACACATTGCGCCTCACACAATAATAGTGGGAGACTTCAACACACCACTTTCACCAATGGACAGATCATGGAAACAGAAACTAAACAGGGACACACTGAAACTAACAGAAGTGATGAAACAAATGGATCTGACAGATATCTACAGAACATTTTACCCTAAAACAAAAGGATATACCTTCTTCTCAGCACCTCATGGTACCTTCTCCAAAATTGACCACATAATAGGTCACAAATCAGGCCTCAACAGATTCAAAAATATTGAAATTGTCCCATGTATCCTATCAGATCACCATGCACTAAGGCTGATCTTCAATAACAAAATAAATAACAGAAAGCCAACATACACATGGAAACTGAACAACACTCTTCTCAATGATACCTTGGTCAAGGAAGGAATAAAGAAAGAAATTAAAGACTTTTTAGAGTTTAATGAAAATGAAGCCACAACGTACCCAAACCTTTGGGACACAATGAAAGCATTTCTAAGAGGGAAACTCATAGCTATGAGTGCCTTCAAGAAAAAACGGGAGAGAGCACATACTAGCAGCTTGACAACACATCTAAAAGCTCTAGAAAAAAAGGAAGCAAATTCACCCAAGAGGAGTAGACGGCAGGAAATAATCAAACTCAGGGGTGAAATCAACCAAGTGGAAACAAGAAGAACTATTCAAAGAATTAACCAAACGAGGAGTTGGTTCTTTGAGAAAATCAACAAGATAGATAAACCCTTAGCTAGACTCACTAAAGGGCACAGGGACAAAATCCTAATTAACAAAATCAGAAATGAAAAGGGAGACATAACAACAGATCCTGAAGAAATCCAAAACACCATCAGATCCTTCTACAAAAGGCTATACTCAACAAAACTGGAAAACCTGGACGAAATGGACAAATTTCTGGACAGATACCAGGTACCAAAGTTGAATCAGGATCAAGTTGACCTTCTAAACAGTCCCATATCCCCTAAAGAAATAGAAGCAGTTATTAATAGTCTCCCAGCCAAAAAAAGCCCAGGACCAGACGGGTTTAGTGCAGAGTTCTATCAGACCTTCAAAGAAGATCTAACTCCAGTTCTGCACAAACTTTTTCACAAGATAGAAGTAGAAGGTATTCTACCCAACTCATTTTATGAAGCCACTATTACTCTGATACCTAAACCACAGAAAGATCCAACAAAGATAGAGAACTTCAGACCAATTTCTCTTATGAACATCGATGCAAAAATCCTTAATAAAATTCTCGCTAACCGAATCCAAGAACACATTAAAGCAATCATCCATCCTGACCAAGTAGGTTTTATTCCAGGAATGCAGGGATGGTTTAATATACGAAAATCCATCAATGTAATCCATTATATAAACAAACTCAAAGACAAAAACCACATGATCATCTCGTTAGATGCAGAAAAAGCATTTGACAAGATCCAACACCCATTCATGATAAAAGTTCTGGAAAGATCAGGAATTCAAGGCCAATACCTAAACATGATAAAAGCAATATACAGCAAACCAGTAGCCAACATCAAAGTAAATGGAGAGAAGCTGGAAGCAATCCCACTAAAATCAGGGACTAGACAAGGCTGCCCACTTTCTCCCTACCTTTTCAACATAGTACTTGAAGTATTAGCCAGAGCAATTCGACAACAAAAGGAGATCAAGGGGATACAAATTGGAAAAGAGGAAGTCAAAATATCACTTTTTGCAGATGATATGATAGTATATATAAGTGACCCTAAAAATTCCAACAGAGAACTCCTAAACCTGATAAACAGCTTCGGTGAAGTAGCTGGATATAAAATTAACTCAAACAAGTCAATGGCCTTTCTCTACACAAAGAATAAACAGGCTGAGAAAGAAATTAGGGAAACAACACCCTTCTCAATAGCCACAAATAATATAAAATATCTCGGCGTGACTCTAACGAAGGAAGTGAAAGATCTGTATGATAAAAACTTCAAGTCCCTGAAGAAAGAAATTAAAGAAGATCTCAGAAGATGGAAAGATCTCCCATGCTCATGGATTGGCAGGACCAACATTGTAAAAATGGCTATCTTGCCAAAAGCAATCTACAGATTCAATGCAATCCCCATTAAAATTCCAACTCAATTCTTCAACGAATTAGAAGGAGCAATTTGCAAATTCATCTGGAATAACAAAAAACCGAGGATAGCAAAAACTCTTCTCAAGGATAAAAGAACCTCTGGTGGAATCACCATGCCTGACCTAAAGCTTTACTACAGAGCAATTGTGATAAAAACTGCATGGTACTGGTATAGAGACAGACAAGTGGACCAATGGAATAGAATTGAAGACCCAGAAATGAACCCACACACCTATGGTCACTTGATCTTCGACAAGGGAGCCAAAACCATCCAGTGGAAGAAAGACAGCATTTTCAACAATTGGTGCTGGCACAACTGGTTGTTATCATGTAGAAGAATGCGAATCGATCCATACTTATCTCCTTGTACTAAGGTCAAATCTAAGTGGATCAAGGAACTTCACATAAAACCAGAGACACTGAAACTTATAGAGGAGAAAGTGGGGAAAAGCCTTGAAGATATGGGCACAGGGGAAAAATTCCTGAACAGAACAGCAATGGCTTGTGCTGTAAGATCGAGAATTGACAAATGGGACCTAATGAAACTCCAAAGTTTCTGCAAGGCAAAAGACACTGTCTATAAGACAAAAAGACCACCAACAGACTGGGAAAGGATCTTTACCTATCCTAAATCAGATAGGGGACTAATATCCAACACATATAAAGAACTCAAGAAGGTGGACCTCAGAAAATCAAATAACCCCCTTAAAAAATGGGGCTCAGAACTGAACAAAGAATTCTCACCTGAGGAATACCGAATGGCAGAGAAGCACCTGAAAAAATGTTCAACATCCTTAATCATCAGGGAAATGCAAATCAAAACAACCCTGAGATTCCACCTCACACCAGTGAGAATGGCTAAGATCAAAAATTCAGGTGACAGCAGATGCTGGCGAGGATGTGGAGAAAGAGGAACACTCCTCCATTGTTGGTGGGATTGCAGGCTTGTACAACCACTCTGGAAATCCGTCTGGCGGTTCCTCAGAAAATTGGACATAGTACTACCGGAGGATCCAGCAATACCTCTCCTGGGCATATATCCAGAAGAAGCCCCAACTGGTAAGAAGGACACATGCTCCACTATGTTCATAGCAGCCTTATTTATAATAGCCAGAAACTGGAAAGAACCCAGATGCCCCTCAACAGAGGAATGGATACAGAAAATGTGGTACATCTACACAATGGAGTACTACTCAGCTATTAAAAAGAATGAATTTATGAAATTCCTAGCCAAATGGATGGACCTGGAGAGCATCATCCTGAGTGAGGTAACACAATCACAAAGGAACTCACACAATATGTACTCACTGATAAGTGGATACTAGCCCAAAACCTAGGATACCCAAGATATAAGATACAATTTCCTAAACACATGAAACTCAAGAAAAATGAAGACTGAAGTGTGGACACTATGCCCCTCCTTAGAAGTGGGAACAAAACACCCATGGAAGAAGTTACAGAAACAAAGTTTGGAGCTGAGATGAAAGGATGGACCATGTAGAGACTGCCATATCCAGGGATCCACCCCATAATCAGCATCCAAACGCTGACACCATTGCATATACTAGCAAGATTTTATCGAAAGGACCCAGATGTAGCTGTCTCTTGTGAGACTATGCCGGGGCCTAGCAAACACAGAAGTGGATGCTCACAGTCAGCTAATGGATGGATCACAGGGCTCCCAATGGAGGAGCTAGAGAAAGTACCCAAGGAGCTAAAGGGATCTTCAACCCTATAGGTGGAACAACATTATGAACTAACCAGTACCCCTGAGCTCTTGAATCTAGCTGCATATGTATCAAAAGATGGCCTAGTCGGCCATCACTGGAAAGAGAGGCCCATTGGACACGCAGACTTTGTGTGCCCCGGTACAGGGGAACGCCAGGGCCAAAGGGGGGGAGTGGGTGGGTAGGGGAGTGGGGGTGGGTGGGTAAGGGGGACTTTTGGTATAGCATTGGAAATGTAAATGAGCGAAATACCTAATAAAAAATGGAAAAAAAAAAAAAAAGAATCTTAAAAAAAAATTAAAAAAAAAAAAAAATTTAATCGGGATTAAACTGAAAACATTCCCATGCTTTCCACTCTCCCCACATATCTTCATTATAGAAATAACTGAAGTTCTAGCTAGAGCAACAAGACAACTAAAGGAGATCAATGCAATACCCATCAAAATTCTACCATACATCTTTACAGATTTTGAAAGAATAATTCTCAATTTCATATGGCAAAACAAACAAACAAACAAAAACTCAGGATAGCTAAAACAGTCCTGAACAACATAAGAACTTCTGGAGATATTACTATCCTTGACCTCAAAATATACTAATGAGAAATAGTAATAAGAAGTACATTGTATTGGTATAGAAACAGACAGGTGGATTAAAGGAATTGAATTGAAGACCCAGAAATAAACCCACACACCTAAGGACACTTGATTTTTGACCAGTAAGTGAAAACCATACGATTGAAAAGGGAGAGATCTTCAACAAATTGTGCAGGTCTAACTGGATGTCTGCATGTAGAGGAATGCAACTAGATCCAGGTTGTTTACCTGGCTCAAGTTAAAATAAATCAAAGACCTCAATGTAAAATCATACTAATTTAATCCAATAGAACAGGAAGTGGGGAACAGCCTTGAAGACAACTTCTTGAACAGAACATCAATAGCTCAGGCACTAACATCAAGAATTAATAAATGGGACCTCATGAAACTGAAAAGCTTCTGTAAGTCAACAGACACTATCATTAGGACAAAATGATTGCCAACAGATTGGCAAAAGAGCTTCACTAGCCCTATATCTGACTGAGGGTTAAAACCCATATATATATATGAAGGACTCAAGAAGTTAGACACCAATAATCAAAATAACCCAATTAAATAAGGGACTATACAAGCCAGAAGATCCTAGGCAGATATCCTATAGACCCTAAGAGAACACAAATGCCAGCCTAGGCTACTATACCCAGGAAAACTCTCAATTAACATAGATGGAGAAACCAAGATATTCCATGACAAAACTAAATTTACACAGTGTCTTTCCACAAATCCAGCCCTACAAAGGATAATAGATGGAAAACTCGAACACGAGGAGGGAAACTACACCCTAGAAAAAGCAAGAAATTAATCTTCTTTCAACAACAAAAGAAGATAGGACACAAACATAATAACACTAACAACAAAGATAACAGGAAGTAACAATCACTTTTCCTTAATATTTCTTAACATGAATGGACTCAATTCGCCAATAAAAAGTCATAGACTAACAGACTGGATATGTAAACAGGACCCAGCATTTTGCTGCATACAGGAAATGCTCCTCAGTGACAAAGACAGACACTACTTCAGAATAAAAGGCGGAAATTTTTTTTTCTGAGCAAATGGTCCCAAGGAACAAGCTGGAGTAGCCATTCTAATATCAAATAAAACCAACTTTCAAACAAGAGTTATAAAAAAGATAAGGAAAGACATACCAAGATGAACTCTTACTTCTGAACATCTATGCTCTAAATTCAAGGGCACACACACTCATAAAAGAAATTTTACTAAAGCTCAAAGCACATGCTGTACCTCACACAATAATAGGAGATCTCAACACCTCACTCTCAGCAATGGACATATCATGGAAACAGAAACTAAACAGAGATGCAGTGAAACTAACAGAAGTTATAAACTAAACGGATTTAACATATCTATATCTATACCTATATCTATATAAGCATTACACCTTAAAACAAAAGAATATACTTTCTTCTCAGCATCTCATGGTACCGTCTCCAAAACTCACCATATAATTTGGTTATAGAACAGACCTCAACAGATACAAGAAGATTGAAATAATCCCAGGCCTCCTATCAGATCACCAAAGACTAAGGTTGGTCTTCAAAAACAAGAGAAAGCTCACATACACATGGAAGCTGAACAATGCTCTACTCAATGATAACTTGGTAAAGGAATAAATAAAGAAATCAAAGATGCTTTAGAATTTAATGAAAATTAAGGTACAACATACCCAAACTTATGTGACACAACGAAAGCAGTGTTAGGAAAACGTATAGCTCTAAGTGCCCCCAAAAAGAAACTAGAGAGAGCATACACTAACAGCTTGACAGCACTCCTGATAGCTATAGAACAAAATGAAGCAAATACACCCAAGAGGAGTAGACAGGAGGAAATAATCAAATTCAGGGCTGAAATCAACCAAGTAGAAACAAAAAGAACTATACAAAGAATTGAGAAAACCAAGAGCTGGCTCTTTGAGAAAATCAACAAGATAGATAAACCTTTAGCTAGACTATCCAGAGGGCACAGAAACAATATGCAAATTAACACAATCAGATATGAAAGGGGAGATATAACAACAGAAACTGAGGAAATCCAAAAAATCATCAGATCCTACTACAAAAGCCTATATTCAACAAAACTGGAAAATCTGGATGAAATGGACAATTTTCTACACAGAGATCAGGTACCAAAGTTAAATCAGGATCAGATAAACGATCTAAACACTCCCTTAACCCTAAAGAAATAGCAGCAGTCATTAAAAGTCTCCCAACCAACTAGGTCCAGATGGATGTAGTACAGAATTCTATTAAACCTTTGAAGAAGACCTAATACTCCTACTCTTCAAACTATTCCACAAAATAGAAACAGAAGGAACACTACCCAAATTATTCTATGAAGCTACAAGTAGGCTTATACCTAAACCACATAAAGACCCAACAAAGAAAGAGAATTTCAGACCAATTTCCCCGATGAATATCTCAAAAATACTCAATAAAGTTCTTGCAAACTGAATCCAAGAACACACCAAAACAATCATCCATCATGATCAAGTAAGCTTCATCTCTGAGGTGCAGAGATTGTTCAATATACAGAATTCCATAAACTTAATACACTCTATAAACAAATCCAAAGAAAAAAAATACATGATCATCTCATTAGATTCTGAGAAAGCATATGACAAAATTCAAAACCCCTTCATGGTAAAAGTCTTGGAAAGATCAGGAATTCAATACCCATACCTAAACATAGTAAAAGCAAACCAGTAGCCAAAATCAAAGAAAATGGAGAAAAACTTGAAGCAATCCCACTAAAATTAAGGCTGCCCACTCTCTCCCTAGCTATTCAATATACTACTCAAAGTTCAAGACAGAACAATTTGACAATAAAAGAAGGTCAAATGGATACAAATTGGAAAGGAGAAAGTCAAAATATCACTATTTGCAGATGATATGGAAGTATACTTAAGTGACCTCAAAAATTCCACCAGATAACTCCTAAACCTGATAAAATCAAAGTGGCAAAGTGTATGGATATAAAATTAACAAACAAATCATTTGCCTTACTCTCCTCAATGGATAAACAGGCTAAGAAAGAAATTAGGGATATGACACCCATCACATTAGTTACAAATAATATAAAATACCTTGGTGCAGCTCTAACCAAGTAAGTGAAAGATCTTCATGACAAGAGCTTAAGCTTTTGAAGAAAGAGATTGATGAAGATCATGGAAAATGGAGAGATCTCTCATGGTCATGGATTTGCAGGATTAATATAGTAAAAATCTTGTTTAAAGTAATCTACAGATTCAATGCACTTCCCAACAAAATTCCAACTCAATTCTTTACAGAGTCAGAAAGAGCAATTTGTAATTCATTTGGAATAACAAAAAGCCCAGTATATCAAAAACTATTTTCAACAATAAAAGAACTCCTGGGGGAATCAGTATCCCTGATCTGAAGCTGATTACAGAGGAATAGTGATAAAAATGATATGGTATTGGTACAGAGACAGTCAGGTAGATCAATGGAATAGAATTGAAGCCTCAGAAATGAACCCACACACCTATGGTCACTTGATATTTGACAAAGGAGCTAAAACCATCCAGTGGAAAAAAGACAGCATTTGCAACAAATGGTGCTGGTTCAACTGGTGGTCAGCACGTAAAAGAATGCAAATTGACTCATGCTTATCTCCTTGTATAAAAGCTCAAATCCAAGTGCATCATGAACCTCCACATAAAATCAGATACACTTAAACTAATAGAAGAGAAGATGGGGAAAGAATCTCTAACACATGGGCACAGGGCAAGTTTTCCTAAATCAATGGCTTATACTCCAAGATCAACAATAGACAAATGTGACCTCATAAAATTGCAAAGCTTCTGTAAGGCAAAGGATATTGCCAATAGGACAAAATGGCAACCAACAGATTGGGAGAAGATCTTTACCAATCCTACATCTGATAGAGGGCTAATATTTAATATATACAAAGAATTCAATAAGTTAGACTGAAGAAAATCAAACAACACTATTAAAGACAGGGTACAGAGCTGAACCAAGAATTCTCAACTGAGGAATACTGAATGGCTTAGAAGCACCTAAACCAATTTTCAACATCCTTAGTCATCAGGGAAATGCAAATCACAAAAACCCTGAGATTCCACCTCACACCAATCAGAATGGCTAAGATCAAAATCTCAGGGGACAGCAGATGTTGGCTAGGATGTGGAGAAAGAGGAATACTTCTCCATTGTTGTTGGGATTGCAAGCTGGTACAACCCTTCTGTAAATCACTCTGGCGGTTCCTCAGAAAATTGGACATAATATTACCTGAGGATCCAGCTATACCCTTCCTGGGCATATACCCAGGAGATGCTACAACATATAACAAGGACACAAGCTCCACTATGTTTATAGCAGCCTTATTTATAATAGCCAGAAGGTGGAAAAAACCCAGATTGTCCTTCAATAGAGGAATGGATACAGAACATGTGGTACATTTACACAATAGAGTACTACTCAGCTATTAAAAAATGTGACTTCATGAATTTCTTAGGCAAGTGGATGGAGCACAGGGTCCCCAATGAAGGGGCTGGAGAAAGGACCCAAGGAGTTGAAGGAGTTTGTAGCCCCATAGGAGAAACAACAATATGAACTAACCAGTATGCCCTGAGCTCCCAGGGACTAAACCACCAACCAAAGAGTACACAGATGGGACTCATGGTTCCAGCTGCATATGAAGCAAAGTGTGTCCCAGTCGGTCATCAATGGGAGGAGAGGCCCTTGTTCCTGTGAAGCCTCTATGCCCCAGTGTAGGGGAATGCCAGGGCTAGGAAGCAGTAATGGGTGTGTTGGTGACCAGGGGGATTAGGGGAGCAGGTTTTCAGACGGGAAACCATGAAAGGGGATAACATTTGAAATGTAAATAAAGAAAATATCTAATAAAATAATAAAAATATTGGTAATTAAAAAGAAAGAAAGAAAATATTCTGAGTGAGGTAATCTAATTACAAAAGAACACACATGGTATGCACTTACTGATAAGTAGATATTAGCCCCAAAGCTCAGAATACACAAGATACAATTCACAGACCACAAGAAGCTCAAGAAGGAATACCAAAGTGTGGATGCTTTGGTCCTTCTTAGAAGGGGGAATAAAATACTGAGAGGAAATATGCAGACCGAGTGTGAAGCAGAAACTGAAGGAAAGACCATCTAGAGATTGCTCCATCTGAGGATCTATCCCATATACAGTCCCACATGTCAGACACTATTGTGGATGCCAAGAAATGCATGCTCATAGGAGCCTGAGATAGCTGTCTCCTGAGAGGCTTTGCCAGAGCCTGGCAAATACAGAGGAGGATGATTGCAGCAACCATTGGACTGAACACGGGGTCCCCAATTGAGGAGTTAGAGAAAGGACTGAAGGAGCTAAAGCGGTTTGCAACTCCATAGGAAGAACAATTTCAACCAATCAGAGCCTCCTGAGCTCCCAGAGACTAAACCACCAACCAACTAGTACACATGTAGAGACCCATGTCTCAAGCATCATGTGTAACAAAGGATGACCTTGTTGGGCATTAAAGGGGGAGAGGCTCTCTGTCCTGTGAAGGCTAGATGCCCCAGTGTAGGAGAATGCTAGGGCAGTGAGCCAGGAGTGGGAGGGTAGGTGAGGGAACACCCTCATAGAAGCAGGTGGAGGGAGGGTGGAATACCGGGTTTCTGGGGTGGAAACTGGGAAAGAGTATAACAATTGAAATGTAAATAAAGAAAATATCCCCCAAAATGGGTTATAAAGCTAAACAGAGAATTCTTAACAGAGGTATCTTTAATGGCTGAGAATCACATAAAAATCTGCAATGTCCATAGTCATAAGGGAAATGAAAATCAAAAAGATACTGAGATTCCTCCACCTTATACCCATTAAAATGGCTACGATTATAAACTCAAAGGAGAACACAGGCTGGCAAGGTTGTGGAGCAAGGGGAACTGTCCTCCAATGTTGTTGGAAGTCCAAACTTGTTCATACATTCTGGAAATAAATTTGGAGCTCTATCTCAAGATCCATCTATACCACTCTTGGGAATGTACCTCAAAGTGGTCCACTGTTACACATGGACACTTGCTCAACTATGTTCATAACAGCTTTATTAATAATACAAGAAAATTGAAAGAACCTAAATGTCTCTCAACTGAAGAATAGATACAGAAATTGTAGTATATCTAAGTAATGGTATAATACTCAGCCATTTATCATGACTTTTATAGTCAAGTGGATTGAATTAGAAAATATCATCCTGAATGAGATGATGCAGGCCCAAAATGCATGTTCTCATAAGTGGATATTGACATAATGTTCAGGATAAGCATGCTATAATCATCAGACTCAAAGAAGCCAAATAATAAGGAAGGTCCAAGGGAGCACTGTTGAATCTTTCTCAGAAAGGAAAACAGAATAGATATTGGAAGTTGGTGGAAGGAGGGAAGTGGGTAGAAGAGGGGACTGATAGTGGAGCAGAGCAGAGGCAGGGAGATCATATGTAGAGAGCGGTGGAAAAGGAAGAACAGTTGGTTGGACAGTCTCTAGGACATTCTAGAGACATGGGATTGGGAGAGTCCCTAAAGAGTCTATGGGGGTGACTATAGATGAGATTCCTAGCAGTGGAGGATATGAATTCTGAAGTGGCCATTTCCCCTAGCCAGGGAGGGGTAAGGATAAGGACAGAAACTTGCTCACAGTTCTTTTGACCCAAAGTGTGTCCTGTCTACAAGATGCGCAAGGATAAAGATAGAACAAAGACTGAGGGAATGGCTAAACAATGACTGCCCCAAATTGAGAATGACCTCATGGGCAAGAACCAATCCCCAATGCTGTTAATTATGCTGTTATGCTTGCAGACAGGCACCTAGTATAACTGTCCTCTGAGAAGCTCCACTCAGCAGCCAAAGAGATGCAGAGGCTGTTTCTGTTCTGAGATTTATTTTTCCTTTTCCACTGAACCCCAGAGAAGCCAATTTCCTGCCACAAGCTGTCAGAAATGATGGTTTATCTCACTTTTCATCAGGCTGAATCCTCCTTTGGTTTCTTTCCTTTTTTCTTCTTGTCCTGTTTATGTTTATTAAAAGAAACTGGTCTTAAAATCAAATGCACAAAATGTTTATGTGTATATACATTTATCATAATTTTAGTTATATTACACAAAACCTCTCAATACTTTATTTTTAGAGTTTTCTAAAAAGATTTTTATTAATTCTTGGAGAATTTCATAAAATATATTCTGATTATATTTACACCCCCTTCTAACTTTTTCCAGACCCACCCCTACTGCCTCCCTACCTTCTCTACTTTATTCTCTCTCTCTCTCTCTCTCTCTCTCTGTCTCTCTCTGTCTCTCTCTGTCTCTCTCCCTCTCTGTCTCTCTTCCTCTTCCTCCTCCTCTTTCACCTCTTCCTCTTCGTTTCCCTCACCCTAATTCATCCTATCAATGAGGATAGGATTTGTGCTTCTCCAATACTGCTGAATATGATGCCATCACCTAGAATGTGGTGGACCTACTATGTGTCATAGCCTTAAAGAAACCTTGATGCTCCCAGAATCTATCATCGACAATTTCTCCTTAGCTCAGGGTGAGAGTTTACTCTCTTCTTCATCCTCCATGATGGGACTTGATCTGTATTGTGCCTGCTCTGGTCTTGTGCATGTTATCTCAATTTCTGTAAATTCACATATGCAACTGCTCTGCTGGGTCCAGAGAATACTGGTTTATTGTAGTCGTTCATCCTCTCTTGCTCTTACAATCTTTCTGTGCTTTTCTGACAATTTCCAGGCTGGCTTTCAAAGTGATCTGATCTCTCTCTCTCTCTCTCTCTCTCTCTCTCTCTCTCTCTCTCTCTCTCTCTCTGTGTGTGTGTGTGTGTGTGTGTGTGTGTGTGTGTGTGTGTTTGTGTTGGAATGGGGAAATGGGAAGATAGGTATGATCATATTTCACTGTGTACATGAGTGATAAACCTCAAAATCAAACACAAAATTTAAAGTAAAATAGGAAAATGTACATGCTTAGGAACATAGTTATATATAACACTGGTTTTTATTATATTTCATTTTTATTTAGCAAACTGTCTCATTGTGTAGCACATACTAACTCTAAATCCTTGATTCTTCTGCTTCAGCTTTCAGAGTGTTCAGCTGCCAGATTAGCACCATATTGACCAGGTCTTTTTTCCCTGTGATCTCAGTGTGAGAGACAACACTGTTTTCCTAAAGTGGGTCACCTCCATATAACCTCTGATAGGAAGTTAGACTTTTAGTTTTTCCAGAACACCAAAACAAAAAACCAAGGAAGTGGTACTAAGAGAGTTCTAGTAAACCACAACCCAGAGAAGGAGTTAACAGATACAAAGTTGATTTTTATTCTCCAAGGCTTACTGCCTCCATCTGCTAAACCAGGCCTAGTCCTGGAAGCTTTTATCCTCTGTACAATCTAATCTAGGCATATAATGTTTTCAATCCCTGAGACTTACTTATGAATAAGCTCACTCTTGTTTTTTTGTTTGTTTGTTTGTTTGGTTAGTTGGTTTTTTTTTTTTCCTGAACTCTGGCTAGCTGGTTTATCTCAACTATTCTGGCTCAAACTCTTCTCCAAACTGAGTGATTCAATCTGGTTTCTTCCTTGGCCCCTGACTGAATTGCTCTGCATGGCCCCAAACTAACTCTAGCAATATATTCTAATCCTCTGGCTCCTTTTCATTCTATGGCTCATTCTGTCTTCATATGTGTCTAGCTTATTCTCTCTATAATATCTCTTTGTATAATAATCTGTGAATTGCTGAAAAAGGACACCCTAGACTCAAGTAGTAAACAAAAGCAAAGAGTGTTTATTTTGCAGAAATCCAGCATCCAGGGGTCTACAATTCATCAAAATAGTGACCTGAAGGTGAGTTCACATGCTCAATTTAAAGCCAATTAGAGGAATTACAGGAAGGGGTAGGTGACCTTTATCCTGATTGTTTGGCTTTATCTCTATGGGTATGGGTATTTCTAGGACTGACCAGGGTTCCTGGGATTTTCAAGAGCCATCGAAAACTATTCTTGTCTCTGGGCAGATGGCTGAGCAGCTCCTGATTGGCTGCATGTGGGCTGTGGTTTTTCTTAGAACTGGTTTTGTTCAGTTCTAGGAAACAGAAACTTAGGCCTAATCCCCTGAACTGACATTCCATAGCCTGTCATAGAAACAGTCTAGGTTGACCCTTTCATTCCCCTGTTGAATAATGGTCCACTCAAATCATTGAGATGTTTCTATTTGCTGGTATTGCTGCCTGAGAATCATCAAATGAACAGTAGAAGTTCATTCCCTGACAAATTTGACTGAAGCATTAATTATATAGGATCCACAAGTTAAGGCCAATAGTAAAAGGACAATAGGTCTTGCCAGGGATAAAACAGGGTGGTTAACCAAGCAGATCAGTTAAAGGAGGACTCAGAGCAACATTGAGACTGTTCTCTTTCTATTTTTCTGTTATGCAATCTTTTTTCTGATTAGAGCCATGGATTATCTGGCAACCTGTAACTGGTTAACATAGAAACAATATTCACCCAAGATTACACAGAGGTTCTCCCTTCCCCCTGTTGGAAGAATAGTAAGTCTAGACACCTTCTGTTTTGGAGTACTACTTCTGCCTAGGAAGAAAGGGAAATGTGAAGGGCAATAATAGACTTTTCCATTTCTTCTAAGTCAGCATCTGTCTTAGTCAGGGTTTCTATTCCTGCACAAACATCATGACCAAGAAGCAAGTTGGGGAGGAAAGGGTTTATTTGGCTTACACTTCCATACTGCTGTTCATCACCAAGGAAGTCAGGACTGGAACTCAAGCAGGTCAGGGAGCAGGAGCTGATGCAGAGGCCATAGAGGGATGTTCTTTACTGGCTTGCTTCACCTGGCTTGCTCAGCCTGCTCTCTTATAGAACCCAAGACTACCAGCCCAGAGATGGTCCCACCCACAAGGGGCCTTTCCCCCTTGATCACTAATTGAGAAAATGCCTTACAGTTGGATCTCATGGAGGCATTTCCTCAACTGAAGCTCCTTTCTCTGTGATAACTCCAGCTGTGTCAAGTTGACACAAAACTAGCCAGTACAGCATCTATAGCTGTCTTTATTAGAATTTTACTGCTATGACCAGACACCATGACTAAGGCAACTCTTATAAGGACAACATTTAATTGGGACTGGCTTACAGGTTCAGAGGTTCAGTCCATTATCATCAAGATGGGAACATGACAGTGCTCAGGCAGGCATGGCACAGGATTGGCTGAGAGTTCAATATCTTGTTCTGAAGGTAAACAGGATAAGACTGGCTTTCAGGCAGCTCGGACAATGGTCTTAAAGCTCATGTCCATGGTGACACACTTACTCCAACAAGGCCACATCTACTTCAACATGGCCAAATTTTCAAGTAATGTCTCTTCTTGGGTAAAGCATTTTCAAAACACAACAATAGCCGTTTGCAGGACCTTGCCATTTCATTCTAAAGTATTAGGACTGAGGCTTCCATACCAGCCATTCCACACAGGATTATGCCAAGGATTGTGGGCAGTAATACAGGGGAGTTAGCCACCATGTTTATCTGGTCAGTTGAAGGTGCCATCTCATTGAAGACATCCTGCCTTGTATAATAACCCACCCATGTGACAAGCAGTAGCAGAACACAAAGATCATCAGTCTTATTTAAAACTAGGCCATGAATGCCTGGGATGAGCCCTGAGGCAAAGCCCACCAAGCATCCTCTGATGTCAGCAGGTGTCCCTGCAATGGTAGGGGCTATGGTGTAGTTGCAGAGGTGGACCTATCATTAGTATATACTTTTAATCCAAAGCAATGAAGGTGAAGTTAGTTTATAGAAGGAAGCACCAATGTTTGAAAGTGATATCTAATGAATGACAGACAAAGTGATGAATCAGAGGAAGACTTGACAGAATAGGATATGCCCAACTATCCTGAGAAGAGAGAGGAAAGAGAGCAGTGCAGAGAGAAGACATTAAGGGGGGGGAGAAGTAGGGGTGGAAGAAGAGAGGGAGGAGGAGGAGGAGGAAGTAGAGGGAGGCAGTTTTACTGGGAGAGATTAACAGATGAGAGGGTCAATCTAGACTGACTCCATGACAGGCTGTGAGATGTTAGTTCAGGGGACTAGGCCTAAGTTTCTGTTTCCCAGAACTGAATGCTTTCACCTCCCTATTAGCCTGCCAACCACTAGATTTAGTGGAAAAGAAATGATACGAGGCAAGTGGGCCTGTTTAGAAATGGTTCTTTAGAACAATTCCCACCTGTCTTGTCAGGAAATCATCAGTTCAGTTCACAGGTCAGCAGTGATAACTCTATCCACTCTCAAACACTTCATGGATATACTAGCAGTCCATTTCAGTAGATTCAGGATAGCATACATGAATCAGCAGCTAGCCTTAGCCAAATCTGCACTTGTGTGCAGAAGTGATTCAGATCACCAGGAACACCAGGAGAAGTTTCAGGCTGTACCTCTCTCAGTTAAGTGAAGATCAGTGAAGTTACAAACTACATAAACAACAAGCTAGCTATGTAAGCAAGCCAAGCTCAGTCTCCATCACTGTCTGTAAAGTCCTATTTACTTTCCCTCCAAACATCATGTGTCCTCCATGGGTCTTGCCTCACCATGTGTTTTGTCTCAGCATATGAGTCTGTCTTAGCAAAACTCCACATATCAGCTGACATCACTCTACCAATCAGCCCAAGTCCACAGAAGTGGGAAAAATTCAACAACATACCATCAGAAGTTTTTGGGTGTGTTTCTTTCTATAGAGTCCTGACAAATTGAGCTGAACTACATAATGTCTTTCGTGAAGAATCCTTCAGCATGCGTCCATTAATGTGTATGCTTTAGCAAAACATCCTTTTACCCATGGCTGCTTCAGTAAATCATTCATTTCTGAGTCTGCCTTAGCCTTTTAACTGTGTCCATTTCAGAAAAATATTTCCTCACATGTTTGCCTTAACAAACATCTTTTCACTTGTGTCTACCTCAGGAAAACACTTCTTCGTGTGTTCACCCCAGGAAAACACCATCCATCACAATTAATTTTCTAAAGAACCCTTAAGTTTCTACTTCACATGACAGTGCTTGCTAAGATGTACTCCTCCCAGGGAAGCATCAAGGATAACATTAGATATGAAGAGCTGAGACAGAGTTAGGATTCCACCTGTGATTCAGTCATTGAGAAAAACTTTCCCATTTTGTTTTTGCTGGTGTAGATAGGCAACTGTCAATTAGGGATGCACTCAACTGTGACAGAACTCTTAGTGTATTTTTTACTTTAATTATGTGTTTCTTCTCCTTTTAATCTATAGTTTTAACACACCCACCAATTGTTGAAAGAGAGAAAGTTGCAAAACAGATACCAAACTGCCATAGTTGAATCTTTCCGAGTATTCTCACCAAAATGGCTTCAAATCAGAGAGTACTTTCAGCCCAAGTCACTGACCTAGAATTGGACACTGCCGAGATTATTCCAACCCCGAATTCTGCCTTGCAGTTAAGAGAAGGCCTTTCTTCCTCCCCTTCACCTTGTAGGTCTCTCATATGAAATTCAGATTCTCAGATTGGGAGGCACTGGCTATTAGGCCCTGAGCCATTTCACTTGCCTCTTTCAGACTTGGGAAATATACTCCAAACAGAAGCAAGTAAATATGATAATGGCTAGTGATAGAAGCTGTGTAATGCCATGTTATCCCAATAGAAAGACCAAAAGAGCAAATGCTTCCCAATAATTGATTCCACAATGACAGTAAGAAGGAAAGGAGTAAAATTTGTGGTTTCAAGTGAAGCAGGTTGGAGAAAAGGAATTCTGTGCAGACCGACGTGTGCTTCTGCTTGTCTATAGATTCACTGTCCATTCACTTTCATTGGTAAACTGGTACTAAACAGGCAAGGATGAGGTGTCCATGTAAGAAGGCTTAAATAATGACAGGGGGAAGTCCTTATGCCTGCTTGATGACTCTGCTGTAACCTTAAAACTACTAAGTATATACCTATGAAGTGTGCAGTTCTTGCTGCAAGCAGCAGCTTGCTTCTTCTAGACTATCACCAGGTGTTTTTCCTTTTTATATTGTTATAAAAGCTTCCTGGCAAACAAAAGAGTTACCTCTTTGAATCATTTGCAGTATTTTCATAATATGAAAGTTTTGTCTGCACGTGTATTTTTTTTTTTTGGTTAATAGGTTGATTATTAGATTCACTCATTATACCACTATTGACAACAAACTCTCCAATGTCTTTGTTCTATCCTACACTGTCTGGGACTTTGCTTAGCCTTTAACCTTTGTGCCATTTATACTTCTTCCTGGAATGCACTGAGCTCTCCAAGGACTTATGGCAAAAGATTCCTCCCAACTATTCCTAATTGCTTTTTTTAAAAAAAAATGTGTTCTGTAATCCGTTCTTATTTTAACTCCAAGATGATATGAAGGCAAAGTAATGTGAAAGTAATTATCAATACTTTAGGTAAACGTGGTCAGGGACACACAGTGGTTATAAAAATAAGAAATGGTTTGTTTGTAAAGAGGCCAGTGAATAGAATAATAAATTAATGATTTGGGCACTCAGAGTCTGATTGCAATCCCAGGATTGACTTAGCCACTCACTCCAGACACCAAATTGTGTTTGCTGGTGTATAGCAGTTGAATATTTTTCCCTTTCTATCAAGACACTGGAGAGTGAAGAAGTAGATGGAACAGAGCATGTTGGCTCCGTATTCATTTTGTTAATCAAGACCCTAAAATATATATTCATGTGCCACATGAGATACTTACTGCTAAGAGGGTCTGCTTCCTTCTATGCAAAAACTACTTCTTGCTTTTTGAGGCTATGCCCTGCTACATTCAATGCCACTCACACTGTACCCTTTGCAATTATGATTCAATATGTAGCCAGAGTAGCCCTTCAATTGCTTTGATTTTTAAGTCTGTAATATTATTTACTGTCTCTTTTCTCGTACAACTTACATTCAGTAAATACCCTATGCTTCAAATCCTTCATACAGAAATAGTAGCTTAATCACATAATTACAGCTATAGTTAAAGGATATTTAACAGCATATATAAAAAGCTTATTATGTGAGGAGAACCAAGAGCCCAAGAGCACCTGGCCAAAATGGGTTTATAGAAAAATTAAGTATGGGGAAAGGAAGTAAAACTCATGAGCTAGAGGGGTTTAGGGTAGGTGGCAGGGACAAGAAGCAGAGAGAAGCTAGGACTCTGTGAGAGGCATTTGCTATGCTAAGAGTCTGGCAGTCAGAAAATGCAGTTGACTTGGCATCTTAATTAGCCATTTGTCCTGAGTATCTTTGGGACTGAACAATTTTGAGGTATTGAAACTGTCTCAGATGCTGGGTGATAGAGAAATGATCTCCAGAGGCAAGGCCATGCAACTTGATTATATTTTGATAGCAATGAAGTTTCTTCTGCATGCCTCTCTGTTCTCTAAAGGATGACAAAAATGTTTCCATTGTGATTCCTAATTGCTTCCTTGGAGTTGCTGATGTAACTTGCACTTTTTTGTTTTGCTTTATTTCCTTCCAGAAACTCAGGTCCAAGGTGTTTAAAAGTTACTTCACACCCTTGTGGAGATGCTGTCATGAACTTAGAGTTGAGTTGAAAATCACGAATCTTCTGGGATGATCATGAGCTTTTACATCAGGGTAAATATCTCTCCACAGTTTAGCAGAGACTCACTTGCCATTGCAACACACACCATCATAATATCTTTGAGAACTAAGATAAGTGACAAGAGCATAGAAGTAGTATGAGCCGAAGGCTTTAAAAAACACTCCTTGAAGAAGCCACACTCCTGCTCTTAGATACATCTTCATTCCCCCCCCAAACACCTTTATTAATGTTAGTTGTACTTAAAATGTATATTACAATTCTTCTCCTACAGCTCTGCTGAAATGAAGAAAGAAAAGAAGGAAGGAGGGTAGGAAGAAAGAGAAAGAAAAGAAAGAACTCAAAGTAGAGAAGGGGACTCTAGTATTGATTTAAGAAATGGATACTTGCTTGAATAGGATTTTGCATGAAATTGGAATGTTTTAACTCAGAGCAGAGTTGACTGTCTCCAATCCTTCCTAAGCTGTGAACCCTGCACCTCCCATGAGCTGCTACTGAGTCTCTCTTACCACTGATATCACCTCATTTTCAGGTATGTTTGACTTACTCTGTTTCTATTGTCATTGCCACTGTCAAGAGTTTCACAAGCTATCATATATCTGCTTGATGTTAGGGATTTCTTTTAATACATGAAACCCAAATTAAAAGAACAAAGCATGGCCCTACCACATAGTACACCTTTTCAATACCCTTCCAATTCTTCCTTATAGACAAAAAGCAAACTCATCATTTTGACTGTAAAATTGATATTACTAACCTAAGAGCCCATGACAGTTATGGCTTTAGTTGACTGTGATTACCATGCAACATAGCCTGAACTTCTTATATATTAACCACAATCCCATTACATTTAAGATTAGAACTAATGTCAAACTACAGACATTTATTATGATGATCACTGTGAGTGTACAGTTCAGTAATGTGAAAAATAATCCTAATGTACTACAGCTGGTCTCCAGAAGATTTCATCACAAACCCAAATCTATTTGCCCATGAATAATTTTCTCCTTGCATCCCTGTCAATCATCATTCTAGTGTCTTCTGAAATTTCATTACATAATTAATATTTTGTTGGGATGGCATGCCCACCTTAAATAGAATACATGTGTAGAGATGAGAAAATATATTTTGGAAGGTGAGTCTCTTCTTCCAACATGTGGGATCTTAGAAAAAATTATAGTATTTCTAGTCATTAGAATACAAAGGTACAAAGCACATTTACCTGCTGAGCAGTCTTGCTGGCCCTCATAATTTTAGTTTCCAAATATTCTTTGTTGATCCCTATAATTACAAGGTGGAATATTGTGGTAGTACAACTAGTCATAGGACTTACCATAAAGTCTGCTATGCTTATCTATGATGTAGCATGTATCAACATTCTTTTCAATGGAAAAATGCTGTACTATTGTACATGTTAATCATCTTGTCTTCTTGAGATTTGTTGCTAATGGATGTGTGGAGTGACTGAACCTTTAATCTGTTTTGAGTGATTCTACTATGAAAGTAACTAAGGAGATACCACATCAGGAAATAGATTTTCTTACCAGTTGGAACTTCTTCTGGGCATATGCCCAGGAGAGGTATTGCTGGATCTTCCAGTAGTATTATGTCCAATTTTCTGAGGAACCTCCAAGAAGTTCCAACTGGTAATAAGAGCACATGCTCCACTATGTTCATAGCAGCCTTATTTATAATAGCCAGAAGCTGGAAAGAATCCAGATATCCCTCAACAGAGGAATGGGCACAGAAAATGTGGTACATTTACACAATGGAGTACTACTCAGCTATTAAAAACAATGGATTTATGAAATTCTTGGACAAATGGATGTATATGGAGGATATCATCCTAAGTGAGGTAACCCAATCACAAAAGAAGTCATTAGATATGCACTCACTGATAAGTGGATATTAGCCCAGAAACATAGAACACCCAAGATACAATTTGCAAAACACAAGAAAATCAAGAAGAGGGAAGACCAATGGGTGAATACTTTGTTCCTCCTTAGAATAGGGAACAAAATACCCATGAAAGGAGTTACAGAGACAAAGTTTGGAGCTAAGACGAAATGATGTACCTTCCAGAGACTACCCCACCCAGGGATCCATCCCATAATCATCCACCAAACCCAGATACTATTGCATATGCCAGCAAGATTTTGCTGAAGGGACCCTGATATAGCTGTCTCGTATGAGGCTATGCCAGTGCCTGGCAAATACAGAAGTGGATGCTCACAGTTATCTATAAGATGGAACACAGGGCCCCCAGTGGAGAAGATAGAGAAAGCACCCAAAGAGCTGAAGGGGTCTACAACCCTATAGGTGGAACAACAATATGAACTAACCAGTAACCCCAGAGCTCGTGTCTCTAGCTGCATATGTAGCAGAAGATGGCCTAGTTGTCCATCATTGGGAAGAGAGGCCCCTTGGTATGGCAAACTTTATATGCCCCAGTACAGGGTAATGCCAGGAACAAGAAGTGGGAGTGGGCAGGTAGGGGAGCAGGGCAGGGGGAGGGTATAGGGAACTTTCGGGATAGCATTTGAAATTTAAAAAGTATATAAAGAAAATATCTAATAAAAAAGAAAAAATTAATTATTTTTAAAATTATACCAAGAATTGGAATTTGTAGATGAAATAGCAATGCTTCTTTTCTGTGATAATGTATTTCTATGCATAGGGCATCTACACTATAACAACTTTTAAAAATAACTTATTTTAGAATGGTATTTATAATAGCTATAAAATTAATAAAGCATAAGAAATAGGTCACAACAAGTCCATTGGTTTTAGGAAAGAAATTATTACAATTTAAAATGAATTCTATAAATCATGGAGGAATGGGAATTTATGTCATGTTCTTCAAGGAAAACTCTAGGGATACAAATTTCTTTCCTTAAATAATTCCATATACAAAATGTCAATACCATCACTGTATCACCAGAAATAATGATTCCAAATACCATTCTTCTGCAATTTGACATGCTGATAAACACTTATGCAAAAAGAGTAGAACTGCCACTCCATGGCAAAGTGTTTATCTTTCATTCATTCGATTCTGGAGTTTTATCCCAAGTACTTCTAATATAATAAAATTCCTATAAAAGAGAAATAAGACTAGATTGACCACGGCAATTTTAAGAATTAAACATGAGTTCATAACATTGCATTGATTGTAAGAACTGTCATTATTAAATAGAAAAATTTACTATGAAACCAGAATCTTTTTTAAAATTTGGTATGTTTTTAAAATTTTAATTATTATACGTAGTATTTGATTTCATTATGACATTTTAAAAAAATTTATTGGTGAGCTTCTTCTTTCATTTTTTCCTTCACTCTCAAGACAGCATATTGCCTTTCTCCATATCTTTCATAATCCTTTTCAGTTTATTGACACATTATTCTATTACCTCCCTTTGATTCCTCAACACCTCTGTTTCCTTATCTTTGCTTTCTTCTGGTTTTGTACCCCAAACCACTATCTATCTATGTATCTATGTATCTCTCTCTCTCTCTAACACTGCGATCTATGTCTTTGTTTGAGAAAGAACATGTTTTCCCCTGAGTCTGTGTCACCTTGCTGAGTTCTTTGCTAGTCTATTTATTTTCTAAAAACTGTATGATTTTATTTTCTTTCATAGATGAATAAAATTCCACTGTATAAGGATTGAACTTTTCTATTATTTTCTTATGTACATTTCGTATGAACATCATTTCCTTGCTATTGTGAATAATGCAACATTTTACACGGATACATCTCCGTGTTAGGGTACGGAATCTTTTAGGTATGTGGACAAAATTATATAGCTGTATTATATTGTAACTCAATTTTAATGATTTGATAACTCTGTGTCTTCATTTCCATAATGCATGTAGTATTTTACCATCCTACCAGTATAAAATGAGAATTTTGACACATCATTGTCAACATTTGTAATTGTATATTCTCTTAGTGTTAATTATTCTAAGGAATGTGATGAAGTCTCAAAGTATTTGTAATATACATTTCTGTGAGAGCTAAATGTGCTGAACACTTTAAAAAACATTTACTGCATATTTGTGCTTCATTCTTAAGGAAACACTTGTTCATTTCATCAACTTCTTTGTTGACTGAAAAGCTTATGAAGTGCTTAATCTTTATTTTCTTTTATACATTTTAGGTTTTAAGCTCTTGAGTGAAATATAGAAGTCAATGATTTTTCTTCCACTAAGTAGATGATATGTCTACTTGGCTGATAATTTACTTTAATATGCATTAATTGCCAATGCAGTTACACATTAATTTTTGGTGCACTTTCTGTGCTGTTGAGTTCTGTTGCCTCTTTACAACTTATATTACTAAAGTGTTCTTCTGAGAGTTTTAGCACTTCAGGTTTGAAATAATTTAACATTAATTGTTATGGAAGGTGAAGAAATATAGACACAATGCAGTTTGTCTCTATATGTATATCAATTTTCTATTAATCCACTCAGGATCAGAAGGTCTGAGCATCTAGTCATAACAAATATTCAAGTAAGAAATGATTGCACCTCTGGAAATTCTTCCTGAGACCTTCTGAGACTCTGCAGGGCAATGACAGGGAAAACCAGACTCATGATATATCCTTACTCAACATTGGTCATTTCCTGTGTGACTTCTTACTGTCTCCTTGTCCAGCATTTGCTATTATTGATAAGAAGATTTGATGGCCCAATATGTTATAGATGCAGTAACACTAAGATTGGAAACAGGTATATTTTTTCAATTTTGTTAAAGAAAAAATTCTAATATGTATAAGTTCTATAATACTTTATAATTTGTATAAAGTCTTCATTATGGTTCTTACTTCTCCCCATGCTCAGCATTTAAACTTTTGCCTTTATTTATGCTATTTTCAATACCTTTTTATATTGTATATGAAGATCCCTCCTTGGAAGTTTGATTTGCCCCCTGTCACTCTAGTCCCTTAATTATTGGTGATATTGAGCCTCGTTTTGCACACATTTTGGAGACTTCTGTATTGTTTAAAGGAAGTTCATGCAAGTCATGAACACATTTCTCATATGTTTTATATTTTAGCTATTTTAAAAAAGTTTTCATAATGTTTATTAATTCATTGAGAATTTTGTACAATTTAGTTTTTGATGACATCTACTCAACTAGGTATTCCAAGTTCCATCCCTAATTCTAGGTCCACCCATCTTAGTGTCCCTTAAACATTTAAATATACTGGGTGTTGCCCATATACATTTGGGTGTGCCTCTTTCTACTAGACTGTGGGGCCATATCTTTAAATGTAGTTTCAAATATTCTTTTTAGGGTAGAGAAATGAACCAGTGGTTAAAAATGTATACTGCTATTACTTTTGAATATGAGTTCATTTCCTAGTTCCGACCAGCAGTTCACAATTATCTACAAGAGATCTCATCTCATCTTCTGGTATCTGCTCACACTCACACACAACCTTCCCAACATGCACATCATTGAAAACAAGACAAATATTTAAAAAATTCTTTAAATATTCTGAATATTTAATCACCCAATGTAAATATGACTTTCAAATATCTTCTGTTGTTTCTCTTGATGAAAATTGAACTCAACTTCATGTGAATTTCAGAAATATGGCATACTTTAAAAATCCATTCTTTGAAAATTGACTCCAAATCATTGTATTTAGTCAAAATCAATAAATACATTAATATTTTTTGTTTGTTTCCTTTTCATTTTCTGAGAAAGCAATTCTCTGTGTATAGCCATGACTGCACTGGAACTGCCTCTGTACAGCAGATTATTTTTTTTTTCATGTTTCTTTTTTTTTCCATTTTTTATTAGGTATTTAGCTCATTTACATTTCCAATGCTATACCAAAAGTCCCCCATATCCACCCACCCCCACTCCCCTGCCCACCCACTCCCCCTTTTTGGCCCTGGTGTTCCCCTGTACTGGGGCATATAAAGTTTGCAAGTCCAATGGGCCTCTCTTTCCAGTGATGGCCGACTAGGCCATCTTTTGATATATATGCAGCTAGAGTCAAGAGCTCCGGGGTACTGGTTAGTTCATAATGTTGTTCCACCTATAGGGTTGCAGATCCCTTTAGCTCCTTGGGTACTTTCTCTAGCTCCTCCATTGGGAGCCCTATGATCCATCCGCTAGCTGACTGTGAGCATCCACTTCTGTGTTTGCTAGGCCCCGGCATAGTCTCACAAGAGACAGCTACATCTGGGTCCTTTCAATAAAATCTTGCTAGTGTATGCAATGGTGTCAGCGTTTGGATGCTGATTATGGGGTGGATCCCTGGATATGGCAGTCTCTACATGGTCCATCCTTTCATCTCAGCTCCAAACTTTGTCTCTGTAACTCCTTCCATGGGTGTTTTGTTCCCAAATCTAAGGAGGGGCATAGTGTCCACACTTCAGTCTTCATTCTTCTTGAGTTTCATGTGTTTAGCAAATTGTATCTTATATCTTGGGTATCCTAGGTTTGGGGCTAATATCCACTTATCAGTGAGTACATATTATGTGAGTTTCTTTGTGAATGTGTTACCTCACTCAGGATGATGCCCTCCAGGTCCATCCATTTGGCTAGGAATTTCATAAATTCATTCTTTTTAATAGCTGAGTAGTACTCCATTGTGTAGATGTACCACATTTTCTGTATCCATTCCTCTGTTCAGGGGCATCTGGGTTCTTTCCAGCTTCTGGCTATTATAAATAAGGCTGCTATGAACATAGTGGAGCATGTGTCCTTCTTACCAGTTGGGGAATCTTCTGGATATATGCCCAGGAGAGGTATTGCTGGATCCTCCGGTAGTACTATGTCCAATTTTCTGAGGAACCGCCAGACTGATTTCCAGAGTGGTTGTACAAGCCTGCAATCCCACCAACAATGAAGAAGTGTTCCTCTTTCTCCACATCCACGCCAGCATCTGCTGTCACCTGAATTTTTGATCTTAGACATTCTGACTGGTGTGAGGTGGAATCTCAGGGTTGTTTTGATTTGCATTTCCCTGATGATTAAGGATGTTGAACATTTTTTCAGGTGCTTCTCTGCCATTCGGTATTCCTCAGGTGAGAATTCTTTGTTCAGTTCTGAGCCCCATTTTTTAATGGGGTTATTTGATTTTCTGAAGTCCACCTTCTTGAGTTCTTTATATATGTTGGATATTAGTCCCCTATCTGATTTAGGATAGGTAAAGATCCTTTCCCAATCTGTTGGTGGTCTTTTTGTCTTATTGACTGTGTCTTTTGCCTTGCAGAAACTTTGGAGTTTCATTAGGTCCCATTTGTCAATTCTCGATCTTACAGCACAAGCCATTTAGATTCATAGATCTGCCTGCCTCTGTGTTTTGAGTCATACCATTAATGTGTACACCATGACATCCATTAAAAAATTTAAACTTTAGAAAACATATTCTATATTTTAATTGCAATAATATATTAAAAATTCTTTTTTTTCAGTGAGAGAGCTATACAAATAAAGTAATATCATGAATGTTTTATTCAAGATAACTTCATGAAACAGTGTACACTTAATTTCCAGGGTCTATTGACTATAATAAATTGATTTATCTTTTCAATAGGCATGAAAATGACTTCTATAAACTTGCCAATGGGAATATTCCTCTTTTCCCAGATTGTAATGGGAATCTTTGGCAATTCCTCAATACTATTTTATTATGTCATTTTCATATTCAGTGGGAAACATTTAATGCCTAAAGACATGATCATAGAGCACTTGACTTTATCCAACTGCTTGTCTCTAATCTCAAAAGGCATTCCACAGACATTGTCTGATTTTGGATTTAAAAACTTTCTGGATGATATTGGATGCAAAGTGATAATGTATATTTACCGAGTAACAAGGGGGATGTCCCTGTATGCAATGTGCCTACTGGGTTGTTTCCAAGCAATCACAATCAGTCCCAGCAACTCCAGATGGATTATGCTTAAACACAGAGCCACAAAGTATATTGGTTCTTCCTGTTTAGTCAGTTGGCTTGTGAATTTGCTTCTAAACATCATGACGCTAGTAAAAGTGACAGTCCCCACTTACAGCAAAAATGTGACAAACACGAATAGTTATGGGTACTGCTCATGGTTTGCTCCAAGCAATCTGGCAACTGCACTGTATATGTTCTTACTCTGCTTCTGTGATGGCCTGTGTCTAAGTCTCATGGCCTGCTCAAGTGTCTCTATGATGAATATCCTCTACAAACATAAGAGACAAGTCAAGCATATCCATAGTGCTCAACACCTTCTGAAAGTCTCGCCTGAGGACAGAGCTACACAAACTATCCTCATCCTGGTGTGCACATTTATCATCTCTTATACAATCTCTTCTCTACGTGTAATCTTTACAACCTACTCCAATGTTTCAGAGATTTGGAGAGTAAGTGTATTTATATTTCTAGAAATATGCTTTCCCATATTTTGTCCCTTTGTTCTCATCAGCAATATAAAGTGTAGTTTCAGACTATTTTTACCCTTCTGTGGAAAGAGATAGCTCCCTCTAAATATTGCATGAGACATGGTTGTTTGTCTTACATATTGCCATATTCTTTTATCAATTGCAGAGCACTAAGACCACTGTTTGAAAATATCAATCACCTTTTAACTGATTCCTATTGATATGTGTTTTGATTACTAGGTATTTTATTTTATAGTTTGTTTCTTACAGTATTTAGTATCGAATAATGAGAAATTTTTCAAATATATAGAATCATCATAATATAGAAGTCATTATGTAATATTACACAAAATGTAGGAGACTAGGAGAAAATACATCTGGGAACTAGATCTTAGCTATAGTCTGTAAACTCAAAAAATGATTTATTGACCTCTCTGTCTCTCTGTCTCAGTTTCTATCTCTCTCTTCATCTGTCTGTTTCTCTCGCAGATGAACCCACACAGATATAAACAAAAATATCACAAACACAGTTATTTTTATACATATTATTATATACATGTATGCATGCCTTTATTTTTATGTGTTTGTGAATTTTTCCTGCATGTTTGTCTGTGTACCACATGGATAAAGTACTTGCAATGGTCACTAGATGGCATTAAACCATGTACCTGCTTGTGTGTCAACATTGGATGGTGGAATTAAAATCTGCATCTTCTGGAATATCGATCAGTACTCTTAACTACCAACACTTTCAGCATGAGATTTGTTCTATCATTGTTTAAAAATTTTATTTTGTGTATACATGTATGTCTCAGTGGAAGTATAGGCATTGCATATATTACCTATTGCTCATAGCTGCAAGAAGAGCATGTTGGATTCTCTGTAACTGGAATTACATGGACTCATGAGCTACCTTAATCACTTGCTGGGAACTGAAAGTCAGGCTCAGAAAGGTCAATATTACATGTACTTTCATATGAAATCAAGAAACAAAAGGAAATGAGAGTAAAATGTAGAATACTGAGAAATGTAGGCTTAGATTTTTCAAAACATACTTTAGTAAGGAGGATTCTTAAATGTTTCAACCTCCCTTCTAGCCCACTGGTCAATGGTTGGAAAGAAAGATGTTTAATAGGACAATGAGGGTGTGGACCTGTTTAGAAGTAATTCTTTAGGGATTCTAATCTTTGTCAGAGTATAAGCAGTCCAGTCTAAATTATCAAACATGAATCAGTAGCAGCAGTCCAGTCCAATTGGCAAATGCCAAGCAAGACTCACTAGCAGCAGATGGATCCAGAAGAAGCCATGAGGATCCTCTGAATTGGCATGAGTCTGCAGAAGCAAGAAGCATCTGAAATACCAGAAGAAGTTCTTTGGCATATTTCTCTCTACAAAGTCACCACAAGATCAGTGAAGATCAGCAAAGTGTTTCAAGGTATACAAATGCAAGAGCTGTGGACTGCAGAGGGTGAGCAAACGGACTGCAGAAGTGACACAGCTTCTGGGACAGGCAGAAATGATACAGCTTCTGGGACAAGCCCTGTTTTGGGCTGCAGACATTCGGGTGCCTTCCCCACCAGAGGAGAGGTAACCACATAGGAGGGCTCTGACCTCCAGAGCAGGTGAGGGAGCCATCTAGTGTCCCAGGTCCCTCTGAGACCAGTCTGTGCAGGTCAGCTTGCAGACTGTAGAGGGTGAGTGAGTGGACTGCAGAAGTGACACAGCTTCTGGGACAGGCAGAAGCAACACAGCTCCTGGGACAGACCCCTTTTTCAGGCTACAGACATCCGGGCACCTTCCCCGCCAGAGGAGAGGTAACCACATAGGAGGGCTCTGACCTCTGGAGCAGGTGAGGGAGCCATCTTGTGTCCTGGGTCCTTCAGAGACCAGTCTGTGCAGGTGAGCGCACAGACTACAGAGGCAACACATCTTCTGGAACAGGCACTGTTTCAGGACTTCATCTTCAGCCAGGAGGCAGATCTGAATGCCAGACCTCTGTGCACCTTCCCTGCAAGAGGAGAGCTTGCCTGAAGAAAGTACTCTGACCACTGAGACTCAGAAGAGAGCTGGACTCCCAGGACTGCTGACAGAGGCTAAGAGAATCACAGGAGGAACAGGCTCCAGCCAGAGAGAACTATAACAACTAACACCAGCTATTAACACATGATGAAAGGCAAACATAAGAATCTTACCAACAGAAACCAAGACTGCTCACCATCATCAGAACCCAGCACTCCCACTTCAGTCAGTTCTGGATACCCCAACACACCCAAAAAGCAAGATTGGGTTTCAAAATCATATCTCATGATGCTGATAGAGGACCTTAGAAAGGGCATTAATAACTCAGTTAAAGAAATACAGAAGAACAGTGCTAAAAATGGAGAAGTCCTTAAAGAATCACAGGAAAACACTGCTAAACAGGTAGAAATCTTTAAAGAGGAAACACAAAAATCCCTTAAAGAATTACAGGAACCAAACACAACCAAAAAGGTGATGGAATTGAACAAAACCATCCAAGACTTAAAACGGGAAGTAGAAACAATAAAGAAAACCAAAAGGGAGACAGCTCTGGAGATAGAAACCTTAGGAAAGAAATCAGGAACCATAAATGCGAGCATCAGCAACAGAATTCAAGAGATGGAAGAGAGAATCTCAGGTGCAGAAGATTCCATAGAGAACATAGACACAAAATCCAAAGAAAATGGAAAATTCATAAAGATCCTAACTCAAAACATCCAGGAAATTCAGGACACAATGAGAAGACCAAACCTACGAATAATAGGAGTAGATGAGAATGACGATTTTCAACTTAAAGGGCCAGCAAATATCTTCAACAAATTTATACAAGAAAACTTTCCATACCTAAAGAAAGAGATGCCCATGAACATACAAGAAGCCTACAGAACTCCAAATAGACTGGACCAGAAAAGAAATTCCTCCAGACACATAATAATCAGAACAACAAATGCACTAAATAAAGATAGAATATTAAAAGCAGTAAGGGAAAAAGGTCAAGTAACATATAAAGGCAGGCCTATCAGAATTACACCAGACTTTTCACCAAAGACTATGAAAGCCAGATGGTCCTGGATAGATGTTATACAGACCCGAAGAGAACACAAATGCCAGCCCAGGCTACTATACCCAGCAAAACTCTCAATTACCATAGATGGGGAAACTAAAGCATTCCATGATAAAACCAAATTCACACAATATCGTTCAATATCAATTCGGCCCTTCAAAGGATAATAACAGAAAAATGCAAATACAAGGATGGAAACTATGCCCTAGAAAAAGCAAGAAAGTAATCTTTCAGCAAACCTAAAGAAGACAGCCACAAGAACAGAATGCCAACTCTAACAACAAAAATAACAGGAAGCAACAATTACTTTTTCTTAATGTCTCTTAAAATCAATGAACTAAATTCCCCAATAAAAAGACATAAACTAACAGACTGGCTACACAAACAGGACCCAACATTTTGCTGCTTACAGGAAACCCACCTCAGGAAAAAAGACTCAGAGTGAAAGGCTAGAAAACAATTTTCCAAGCAAATGGTCCGAAAAAACAAGCTGGAGTAACCATTCTAATATTGAATAAAATTGATTGATAACCCAAAGTTATCAAAAAAGACAAGGAGGGGCACTTCATACTCATCAAAGGTAAAATCTACCAAGATGAACACTCAATTCTAAATATGTATGCTCCAAATGCAAGGGCAACCACATTCATTAAAGAAACATTAGTAAAGCTCAAAGCACACATTGCACCTCACACAATAATAGTGGGAGACTTCAACACTCCACTGTCATCAATGGACAGATGCTGGAAACAGAAACTAAACAGAGACACATGGACACTAAAAGAAGTTATGAAACAAATGGATTTAATAGATATCTACAGAACATTTTATCCTAAAACAAAAGGATATACCTTCTTCTCAGCACCACATGGTACCTCCTCCAAAACTGACCATATAATTGGTCCCAAACAGGCCTCAACAGATTCAAAAATATTGAAATTGTCCCTTGCATCCTATCATATTACCATGGATTGCCACAGACCCTCTTGGTCCCTTGTCTGCGTGGAATGAGTCTCTAGTGCAGGTGGGCAAGGAGTTGGCGGGAATTGACAGACAGACTACACAAGGGAGTGTGGGTCTGAATGTAATTTATCAAATCGAGCATCAAACTTTTTATACAGAAGAAAATAGAGAAGTTGGGTGACATAGAGGCAAGGTACAAAGAGGTTACTGGATTCTTACACAAAACAGAGGAATGCAAACTGGCAGGAACCAACTGGGGTAAAACTCAATGTTAACAACTGGGATCAAAAACAGCTCCACCTAAGATCTACTTAATCTGAGAAGCCAGAGGCAAGGGCTTCGTGCCCTTGCCATAGTTCCTACTCTAGTCTATTGTATAGTCCACCTTCCCCCTAGGCCATTGTAAATACTTATGTATCGGTGTAACTCAGCTATCTATAGTTCTAAATATATACTCTGGTTCCTCTTTAGGTCACAAACTTCCTTCTTCCTAGATAATGGTAACTTTCTGTGTAGCGCAGTGACTAAGCTATCCATACCCAAGGTCCGATCAATGTCTGCCTAGAATCTAATAACTTAGCTATATGTCAAAATATCAATCCTTAGGAGCACTTGTAATAAAGAAATATTAAGGGAAAGCACACAGATCTGTTTACCAACAAAAGCAAGGACATTTGAGCATTCTTTATACAGGATGTCACGATTCCAGGAGACTAAGTTTCCGTGAACTTTTCGCCTCGGGACAGTGCCCAGGTTTTCCAAGCCTGTCCCACTTGTTACTACTGGAGTGGATGTAGAAATGGATTAAGGCTAATCTTCAAGAATAGCATAAATAATAGAAAACCAACATTCAGGTGGAAACTGAACAACACTCTACTCAATGATACCTTGGTCAAGGAAGAAATAAAGACAGAGATTAAAGACTTTTCACAGTTTAATGAAAATGAAGCCACAACATACCCAAACTTATGGGACACAATGAAGGCAGTCCCAAGAGGAAAACTTATAGCCCTGACTGCCTCTAAAAAGAAACTAGAGAGAGCATACACTAGCAGCCTGACAGCACACCTAGAATCTCTAGGACTAAGGAAAGCAAATTCACCCAAGAGGAGTAGACAGCAGGAAATAATCAAACTCAGGGCTGAAAACAACCAAGTGTAAACAAAAAGAACTATTCAAAGAATCAACCAAACCAGGAGCTGGTTCCTTGAGAAAATCAACAAGATAGATAAACCCTTAACCAGACTACCTAGAGGGCACAGGGACAGTATCCTAGTTAACAAAATAAGAAATGAAAAAGGAGACATACCAACAGAACCTGAGGAAATCCAAAACATCATCAGATCATACTACAAAAAAAAGCTATACTCAACAAAACTGGAAAACCTGGATGAAATGGACAACTTCCTAGACAGATACCAGGTACCAAATCTAAATCAGGATCAGATTAACCATCTAAACAGTTCCATTTCCCCTAAAGAAATAGAAGCAGTCATCAATAGTCTCCCAACCAAAAAAAAAAAAAAAAGTCCAGGACCAGATGGGTTTAGTGCAGAGTTCTATCAGACCTTCAAAGAAGACTTAATTCCAACTCTCCTCAAACTATTCCACAAAATAGAAACAGAAGGTACTCTACACAATTCATTCTATGAAGCCACAATTACTCTGATACCTAAACCACACAGAGATCCAACAAAGAAAGAGAACTTCACACCAGTTTCCCTTATGAATATCAATGAAAAAATACTCAATAAAATACTTGCAAACTGAATCCAAGAACACATCAAAATGATCATCCATCGTGACCAAGAAGGCTTCATCTCAGCAGGTCAAGGATGGTTTAATATTTGAAAATCCATCAACTTAATTCACTATATAAACAAACTCAAAGACAAAAACCACATGATCATCTCATTAGATGCTGAGAAGGCATTTGACAAAATCCAACACCTATTCATGATAAAAGTCTTGGAAAGATCAGGAATTCAAGGCCCATACCTAAACATAATAAAAGCAATATACAGCAAACCAGTAGCCAACATCAAATAAATGGAGAGAAACTTGAAGCAATCCCACTAAAATCAGGCATGAGACAAGGCTGCCCACTTTCTCCCTACCAATTCAATATAGTACTTGAAGTTCTAGCCAGAGCAATTTGACAACAAAAGGAGATCCAGGGGATAAAAATTGGAAAGGAAAAGTCAAAATATCACTATTTGCAGATGACATAATATAAGTGATCCTAAAAATTCCACAAGAGAACTTCTATACCTGATAAACAGCTTCAGTGCTGTAGCTTCATATAGAATTAACTCAAACAAATCAATGGACTTTCTCTACACAAAGGACAAACAGGCTGAGAAAGAAATTAGGAAAACAACACCCTTCACAATAGTCACAAATAATATAAAATACCTTGGTGTGACTCTAACTAAGGAAGTGAAAGATCTGTATGTTAAGAACTTCAAGTCTCTGAAGAAAGAAATTGAAGAAGATCTCAGATGATGGAAAAATCTCCCATGCTCATGGATTGGCAGGATTAATATAGTCAAAATGGCTGTCCTTCTGAAAGCAATCTACAGATTCAATGCAATCCCCATCAAAATTCAAACTCAATTCTTCAGTGACTTAGAAAGGGCAATTTGCAAATTCATCTGGAATAATAAAAAGCCTAGGATAGCAAAAACTATTCTCAACAATAAAAGAACCTCTGGTGGAATCACCATGCCTGACCTCAAGCTATACTACAGAGCAATTGTGATTAAAAACTGCATGGTACTGGTAAAAACGACAGACAGGTAAATCAATGGAATAGATTTGAAGACCCAGAAATGAATACATACACCTATGGTCACTTTATTTTTGACAAAGAAGGTAAAACCAACCAGTGGACAAAAGGCAGCATTTTCAACAAATGGTGCTGGCACAACTGGCAGTTATCATGTGGAAGAATACAAATTGATCTATTCTCATCTCCTTGTACTAAGGTCAGGTCTAAGTGGATCATGAAACTCCACATAAAACCAGAGACACTGAAACTTATAGAGGAGAGAGTTGGGGAAAACCTTGAAGATATGGACACAGGGGAAAAATTCCTGAATAGAACAGCAATGGCTTGTGCTGTAAGGTAAAGAATTTACAAATGGGACCTCATGAAATTGCAAAGCTCCTATAAGGTAAAAGATACTGTCAATAAAGTTCACCAACAGACTGAGAAAGGATCTTTACCAACCCTAAATCTGATAGGGGACTACTATCCATTGTAAATAAAGAACTCAAGAAGATAAACTCCAGAAAATCAAATAACCCCATTAGAAAATGGGGCTCAGAGCTAAACAAAGAATTCTCACCTGAGGAATACTGAATGGCTGAGAAGCACCTGAAAAATGTCCAACATCCTTAATCATTAGGGAAATGCAAATCAAAACAACCTTGAGATTCCATCTCACTCCAGTCAGAATGCCTAAGATAAAAAATTCAGGTGACAGCAGATGCTGAAGATGTGGAGAAAAAGGAATGCTCCTGCATTGTTGGTGGGTTTGCAAGCTTGTACAACTACTCTGGAAATCAGTCTGGTGGTTCCTCAGAAAATTGGACATAGTACTACCGGAGGATCCAGTAATACCTCTCCTGGGCATATACCCAGAAGATGTTCCAACTGGTAATAAGGACACATGCTCCACTATGTTCATAGCAGCCCTACTTATAATATCCAGAAGCTGGAAAGAACCCAGATGTCCCTCAACAGAGGAATGGATACAGAAAATGTGGTATATTTACACAGTGGAGTACTACTCAGCTATTGAAAACAATGAATTTATGAAATTCTTGGGCAAATGGATGTATCTGGAGGATATCATCCTGACTGAGTTAACCCAATCACAAAAGAACTCACTTTATATGCACTCACTGGTAAGTGGATATTAGCCCAGAAACTTAGAATACCCAAGATACAATTTGCAAAACACAAGAAAATCAAGGAGAAGGAAGACCAAAGTGTGGATACTTCATTCCTCCTTAGAATAGGGAACAAAACACCCATGGAAGGAGTTACAGAGACAAAGTTTGGAGCTAAGATGAAAAGATGGACCTTCCAGAGACTACCCTACCTGGGGATCCATCCCATAATCATCCACCAAACCCAGACACTATTGCATATGCCAGCAAGATTTTGCTGAAAGGACACTGATATAATTGTCTCATGTGAGGCTATGCCAGTGCCTGGCAAATACAGAAGTGGAGGCTCACAGTCATCTATAGAATGGAACTCAGGCCCACTAATGGAGGAGCTAGAGAAAGTGCCCAAGGAGCTGAAGGGTTCTGCAACTCTATAGGTGGAACAACAATATGAACTAATCAGAACCCCCATAGCTCATGTCTCTAGCTGCATATATAGCAGAAGATGTCCTAGTTGGCCATCATTGGGAAGAGAGGTCCCTTGGTCTTACAATCTTTATATGCCCCAGTAGAGGGGAACACCAGGGCCAAGAAGTGGGAGTGGGTGTGTAGGGGAGTGTGGTTGGGGGAGGGTATAGGGAACTTTTGTGATAGCGTTTGAAATGTAAATAAAGAAAATATCTAGTAAAAAAATTAAAAGTAAAAAAAAAAGAAGATAAGAATAACAAAACAAACAAAAACAAATAAAAAAACAAATGCAAGAGCATTGTCAGTGAAGACCAGCAAAAGATTGCATGGTGACCAATGCAAAAGCATCTCCACATTGTCTGTGGGGGTTGTATTTAAATTCTTTCTAAACATCACACACCCTCTCAATTGCAGAACATCACATACCCTCTCACAAGACATCTTCCAGAAAAACACCAAGCGCCCATTCTCACCAAACATCCTCTCACATATCTGCTTCAGCAAAGCATCCTTGCTTAACATAGTTTCCAGAAACACATCACATGACACAATTGAGTTGTTAGAGAAACCAATAATTTCCACTTCAGAGAAGAGAAAAGAACAGGACAGTTACAAAAGGGGGATAACTATGATAAAGTAACATAATTCACATAAATTAAGACATCATAATGTACAATTAATAAATGCTTTAAAATTTAAAATAATTAAAAATTGTCACCATCCTCTGTGACATATTGGGTTTATTTTACTAGCATGAATATCTCCATTGCCTGTGTCTCCTACATGTCATGTACTATAACATCTACTTTGTAAAATGTTGATCAAAATATTTCAATTGTGTGTAAATTCTGTTCTTGGAGTATATTTTTATCTTCAGAAATATATGCCTTTGAATTCTTCCTTTCTTCTGAGGAATTTCATTACTAATGTACTTCATTTATAATAATTTTTACTAAAAGAAGAACTTTTTTCTGCAAAGAAGAAATATGTCAAATACAGTCCTTTAGTCTTCTAGAGTATGTACATCTCAATAACCCAAGTACTTATCATTGATGTTCTAAAAGCTCTATTACCTCCATGGGGATTGTAACATGTAATACATGGAACTTGGTGAAGAGACTTTCAGAATCTGACTTTAGTAGCATTTGTAGTGAGAAATTTGGTTTCTTTAAAAACACAGAAATGTTATAAGAATGTTTTCATTTTCATCCCAGGTGTGGGATATTGGGCTGCTTCTGATTGTCCACAGCAGCTGACTATGATTCATTGTATGAGCTAGGAAGGAGTGCGCTTTTGCCAGCAGCTTTTGCCATTGTGTAATGTTTGGAATTCTGGGGACTTTTTAGAAGGTATATAAATGTTAGGTCCCAAGAGACATGGTGTATTGGTAGTTGAATTCTTGGTTGTCGTTGTTTGATATTGGTTGAGGTTTGTTAAGAAGTCATGCACAAAGAAGAAGCAACAAGAAGAAATTAGATATCTTGATAGCAACAATCAAACTTGCCCCAAGGAACTCGATATCCCTAATCAGTGGAATGTAGTCTAATCAGACTATCACTCCTGTTCCTCTCTACCTTTTTTCTTCTTCTCCTATGTAGTGTGCCCTACTTGATTTGTGTCTGTATATAATGTTTGTATAGACTTTTATGTTTATTTCATTCAGATTTCATCTTTAGTTTATTTCCATATGTCTTTCACAAAACAGGACCATTTTCCTTACTTTTGTTACTATAAAACTGAGTGTATTTTAAAATCTTCTCTGGCTCAATTCTTAGACTATTGTCTAATACATTATCTGTGACCTTTTCCCTCAATATTACAGAAATTATCACTTGGAGCAAAGGTCCAAATCATCTCCGGTATTTATTCTCATATTTTTGGTTCTTCTGCTTAGTAGTTTGCCTTATCTTATTATGGAATTGTTTTACCATAAAAAAATTGGATATAAATATACTTCCAAAATGCAAGGTTGCTAAATTCTAATATTAATCTTAGTTTAAAATTTTCCTGAGAATATTTTTGTGATAAAAATGTCAAAGGTGATAAAAGATGAGATACTGCTGTCACATAGATAGAATTAATATAGGTTTGATAATTACACTGGAGTTCCATTATGTAATCTGTGTTTTATGTAGGACATTCATACTAAGCTCCGAGTCACATATGTGATGACAGTGCTACATTTGGATTCTGGAACACCTCTTTTGTTAGGCAAGCATTAAGCATCCATAATTTCCACATACATTAAACTGTCTTATGTAGCAACATAATCTAAGTAAAGTTGGATGAGAAAACGTCTATTGACTATTGCAAATTTTCTATGATCTTGAATAACATTTTAAACACAAAATCACTTTCAAATGCTTAATAATTAGCAAAAATAATAAAACTTCTCACTTCTTGTTTCATGGAAATATAAATCTTACTATAATTGTATGAAGAGTAAGTACATTTATATTTTAGAATGTACTTTCTCATATTTATTCCCATTGCTCTCTCCAGCAATATTAAATATAGTTCCAACCTGGTTTTAATCTACTATGCTAAAATAGCACCCACTAAGTTTGGCATGATCCCTTGTCATCTTTCTTTGTTTATATATTGCCCTGTTCTTTTATGTGTTGTAGAAGGCTGACTGCAGTTGCAAAATGTTAGTACCCTATAGCTGACTTCTGTGTCATAAAGTGTGATCACTAGATATTTCATTATAGTATTTTTCTTACAAAATTTACTACCTAATTATGAGAATTTAAAAAAATGTAGAACCAGAATATTATATAAATTAGTGTGTGGCAATGTGCAAAGTATAGATGAATATGCACATATGTGCCTGGGAGAGAAGACATATGTTGTCTTTGAAAAATACTTCATACTCTTGTGTGTATAGGGGTTGGTAGTGATGGTATTTTGTTTTATTTTATTTTTTTATTAGGTATTTTCCTCATTTACATTTCTAATGCAATCCCAAAAGTCCCCCATACCCTCCCCCCTACTCTCCTACCCACCCACTCCCACTTTTTGGCCCTGGAGTTCCCCTATACTGGGGCATATAAAGTTTGCAAGTCCAATGGGCCTCTCTTTCCAGTGATGGCCTACTAGGCCATCTTTGATACATATGCAGCTAGAGTCAAGAGCTCTGGGGTATTGGTACATAATAATCAGAACAAAAAATGCACTAAATAAAGGTATTTTGTTTTATGTATATATGTATTTTTCTGCATGTATTCCTGTGCAGCATAAGTACCTGCACAGGTCAGAAGAAGGTATTAAAGTATTAGGACAGACATTACAGTTGTTTTCGAGTCACTATTGAGCATTGAAAATAAAGTCTGGATCCTCTAGAAGAGCAATCAATGCTATTAATAACCAAACCAGCTCTCCAAGACCAAAATATTTTGATTACATTTAAAACTTTTTCATGTACGTGTATGTGCCTCAGAGTGTGTTTGCACACATAAACATGTCTGATGCCCATAGAGGCAAGAAGATCACATTGGAGCCTCTGGAAAGCTAGTAGTTAGATGAAGTTTTGAGCTGCTCGGTGTGGTTACTGGGAACTGAACTCATTTCCTGCTGAACATGCATTTAACCACTGAGCCAGCTCTCTAGTTCCAAGTTGTTGCTTATTATATGTAAACACTATAATTCTTCAAATGTCATCACTGATCTGAAAATGTTGTTGAAAATGGATGAATAGAGTTCACCTTAAGAAAATTAGTCACTCTCAGCAGCTGTGATGTCTTCTCTATCCCTTCTGCACTTTATCTTCTGGTCCACACTTCTACTTACAATTTGAGATGCCTGCAGCCATCAGTGTCCACAAGGTGAAATCCATACAACAATTACTTGTGTGCTGGCCACTCTGGGCTAACCCTGCAGCAGGGAGCTTTGCCCTTCACACTCTGCAATCCACTCTGCCTGCACTCATGAAGGCCTGCTGCTGCTGAGGTCAACCATCAGTGATCACCAGCTTTATCTGCATCACTGGAGACCAGTATGTACCTGAGACAATGAGCAGCCTTAAGCCATCAGCTCTCCATGCATCCCTGGAGGGCATCTGTCACCAGAAAAATGCAGCTCTATCTAAAGTTTCGGAGGCCTGTTGACATAGGGACTACCAGTTCTATCTGTAGCTCTAGAGGCCTGCTTCCACTATCAGGTCTGCCAACACTGGGGACAACCAGATGAATAAAGGCCACTGTAAGAACACAACCAACAAAATCCAGGGTAATATGGAACCAGCTATCCTACTACAGCAAGCCCTGGATATCCTAACACACCTGAATCTCATGAAGATGACTTTAAATCTATTCTTATGAAGATGATAGAGTCCTTTATAGAGGAAATGAATAAATCCTATAAAGAAATACAGAAAAATGCAATCAAATAGGTAGAGGTCATTAAAAAAGAAACTAATGAATATAAAGAATTGCAGGAAAATATGATCAAATGGTTGAAAGAAGTAATAAAAATGTTCAACACTTGAAAATAGAAATAGAAGCAACAAAGTAAACACTATCTTGGAGATAGGAAACCCAGAAAAGAGAACAAGAACTACAGACACAAGCATCACCAACAGAATAAAAGAGATGGAGGAGAGAATCTCAGGCATAGAAGATAGCATCCTAAATCAGATAGGGGACTAATATCCAACATATATAAAGAACTCAAGAAGGTGGACTTCAGAAAATCAAATAACCCCATTAAAAAATGGGGCTCAGAACTGAACAAAGAATTCTCACCTGAGGAATACCGAATGGCAGAGAAGCACCTGAAAAAATGTTCAACATCCTTAATCATCAGGGAAATGCAAATCAAAACAACCCTGAGATTCCACCTCACACCAGTCAGAATGTCTAAGATCAAAAATTCAGGTGACAGCAGATGCTGGCGAGGATGTGGAGAAAGAGGAACACTTCTTCATTGTTGGTGGGATTGCAGGCTTGTACAACCACTCTGGAAATCCGTCTGGCGGTTCCTCAGAAAATTGGACATAGTACTACCGGAGGATCCAGCAATACCTCTCCTGGGCATATATCCAGAAGATGCCCCAACTGGTAAGAAGGACACATGCTCCACTATGTTCATAGCAGCCTTATTTATAATAGCCAGAAGCTGGAAAGAACCCAGATGCCCCTGAACAGAGGAATGGATACAGAAAATGTGGTACATCTACACAATGGAGTACTACTCAGCTATTAAAAAGAATGAATTTATGAAATTCCTAGCCAAATGGATGGACCTGGAGGGCATCATCCTGAGTGAGGTAACACATTCACAAAGGAACTCACACAATATGTACTCACTGATAAGTGGATATTAGCCCAAAACCTAGGATACCCAAGATATAAGATACAATTTCCTAAACACATGAAACTCAAGAAAAATGAAGACTGAAGTGTGGACACTATACCCCTCCTTAGAAGTGGGAACAAAACACCCATGGAAGGAGTTACAGAGACAAAGTTTGGAGCTGAGATGAAAGGATGGACCATGTAGAGACTGCCTTATCCAGGGATCCACCCCATAATCAGCATCCAAACGCTGACACCATTGCATACACTAGCAAGATTTTATTGAAAGGACCCAGATGTAGCTGTCTCTTGTGAGACTATGCCGGGGCCTAGCAAACACAGAAGTGGATGCCCACAGTCAGCTACTGGATGGATCACTGGGCTCCCAATGGAGGAGCTAGAGAAAGTACCCAAGGAGCTAAAGGGATCTGCAACCCTATAGGTGGATCAACATTATAAACTAACCAGTACCCCGGAGCTCTTGACTCTAGCTGCATATGTATCAAAGGATGGCCTAGTCGGCCATCACTGGAAAGAGAGGCCCATTGGACACACAAACTTTATATGCCCCAGAACAGGGGAACGCCAGGGCCAAAAAGGGGGAGTGGACGGGTAGGGGAGTGGGGGTGGGTGGGTATGGGGGACTTTTGGTATAGCATTGGAAATGTAAATGAGCTAAATACCTAATAAAAAATGGAAAGAAAAAAAAAGAAATTAATACAGTAGTCAAAGGAAATGCAAACAATCAAAAATTTCTAACAGAAAACATCTAGAAAATTTGGGACACTATGAGAAAACCAAACCTAAGAATAATAGAAAGAAAAGAAGAAGACTCCCAATTCAAAGTCCAAGAAAATATCTTCAGCAAAATCATTGAAGAAATATTTCTTAACTTAAGGAAGGCGATGCCTATAAATGTACAACAAGTTGATAGAATACCAAATAGAGTAGACCAAGAGAGAGAGAGAGAGAGAGAGAGAGAGAGAGAGAGAGAGAGAGAGAGAGAGAGAGAGAGAGAGAGATTATCTTTCCACACAATCATTAAAACACTAAATATACAGAACAAATAAATAATATTAAAAGCTACAAGGGATAGAGACCAAGTGACATATAAAGGCAGGCCTATTAGAATTAAACTAGACTTCTCAACAGAGATTTTAAAATCTAGAAGGGCCTGGGCAGCTGTTTTACAGTCTCTAATAGATCACAGATACCAGCCCAGACTACTCTACCCAGCAAAATTTTCAAACACCGTAAACAAACAAAACAAGATATTTCATGACAAAACCAAGTTTAAATAATATCTTTCCATGAATTCAACCATCCAGAAGATAATAAAAAAATCCAACAACTCAATGGGACTAACTTCACCTAAGAAAACACAAGAAACAGATATTCCAGATCAGAAAAAAAACCCAGAAGAATAGATTCATACAACACACAAAGACACATTCATTCATACATACATACATACATACATACATACATACATACATACACACAGAGACACACCACACAGACACAGACACACACAGACACACACACACACAGATACACACACACACAGACACAGACAGACACACCACACACACACACAGACACCACACACACACACACAGATACACACACACACAGACACAGACAGACACACCACACACACACACAGACACCACACACACACACACACACACACACACACACACACACAGTACCACTACCATTGTCAAAATAACAGGAATTAACAGTCATTTCTCATTAATATCTCCCAACATCAATGGTCTATCATTATGTCTCCCTTTTTATCTCTGATTTTATTAATTTGGATACTGTCTCTCTGCCTTTTAGTTAGTTTGGCTAAGGGTTTGTCTATCTTGTTGATTTTCTCAAAGAACTAGCTCTTGATGTCTTGATGTTTGAATTGTTCTCATTGTTCTAATTTATTGGTTTCAGCACTAACTTTGATTATTTCCTTCAGTCTGGTCCACTTGGGTGTGTGACAGTTTCCCATAGGATAGATACTAAGGATCAGCAATTAATAGATTGGAGTTCATGAATTTGTAAAGTTTCTGTAAGGCAAAGGACACTGTCAATAGGACAAAATGACACACAAAATGTGTAGATTGGAAAAATATCTTCACCAACAGAGGAATACTATCTAAAATATATAAACAACTCAAGAAGTTAGAATCCAGGGGCACAAGTCCCTTCTGGTCCACTCCAGCACCGGGGTGCCTTGCCCGCAGAGTCTCCGGACAACCACAAGGACCCACATAGGGACCCCCATGGGATCCTAAGACCTCTGGTGAGTGGAACACAGCATCTGCTCCAATCCAATTGCGCAGAACCTGAGAACGCGGGAAATAGGGAAGCAGATAACCTGGCCTGAACATGGCACAAGTCCCTTCCGGTCCACTCCAGCACTGGGGTGCCTTGCCCGGGGAGTCTCTGGACACCCACAAGGACCCACACAGGATCACCCACAGTATCCTAAGACCACTGGTGAGTGGAACACAACCTCTGCCAGGAGGCAGGTTCGAACACCAGATATCTGGGTACCTTCCTTGCAAGAAGAGAGCTTGCCCACAGAGAATACTCTGACCACTGAAGATGAGGAGAGAGCTAGTCTCCCAGGTCTGCTGATAGAGGCTAACAGAGTCACCTGAGGAACAAGCTCTAACCAGACACAACTATAACAAGTAGCTTCAGAGATTACCAGATGGCGAAAGGCAAATGTAAGAATCCTACTAACAGAAATCAAGACCGCTCACCATCATCAGAATGCAGCACTCCCACCCCACCTAATCCTGGGCTCCCCAACACACCCGAAAAGCAAGACCTGGATTTAAAAGCATATATCATGATGATGGTAGAGGACATAAAGAAGGACTTTAATAACTCACTTAAAGAAATACAGGAGAACACAGCTAAACAGGTAGGAGACCTTAAAGAGGAAACACAAAAATTCCTTAAAGAATTGCAGGAAAACACGACCAAACAGGTGATGGAATTGAATAAAACAATCCAAGACATAAAAAGGGAAGTAGACACAATAAAGAAAACACAAAGTGAGGCAACACTGGAGATAGAAACCCTAGGAAAGAAATCTGGAACCATAGATGTGAGCATCAGCAACAAAATACAAGAGATGTAAGAGAGAATCTAAGGTGCAGAAGATTCCATAGAGAACATCGGCACAACAATCAAAGAAAATACAAAATGCAAAAAGATCCTAACTCAAAACATCCAGGAAATCCAGGAAACAATGAGAAGACCAAACCTACGGATAATAGGAGTTGATGAGAATGAAGATTTTCAACTTAAAGGGCCAGCAAATATCTTCAACAAATTTATACAAGAAAACTTCCCAAACCTAAAGAATGACATGCCCATGAACATACAAGAAGCCTACAGAACTCCAAATAGACTGGACCAGAAAAGAAATTCCTCCCGACACATAATAATCAAAACAAAAAATGCACTAAATAAAGACACAATATTAAAAGCAGTAAGGGAGAAAGGTCAAGTAACATATAAAGTCAGGCCTATCAGAATTACACCAGACTTTTCACCAGAGACTATGAAAGCCAGAAGAGCCTGGACAGATGTTATACAGACACTAAGAGAACACAACTGCCAGCCCAGGCTACTATACCTGGCCAAACTCTCAATTACCATAGATGGAGAAACCAAAGTATTGCACGACATAACCAAATTCACACATTATCTTTCCATGAATCCAGCCTTTAAAGGATAATAACAGAAAAAAAAACCAATACAAGGACAGAAATCATGCCCTAGAAAAAGCAAGAAAGTAATCCCTCAACAAAGCAAAAGGAAGACAGCCACAAGAACAGAATGCCAACTCTAACAACAAAAATAAAAGGAAACAACAATTACTTTTCCTTAATATCTCTTAATATCAATGGACTCAATGCCCTAATAAAAAGACATAGACTAACAGACTGGCTACACAAACAGGACCCAACATTCTGCTGCTTACAGGAAACCCATCTCAGGGAAAAAGACAGACACTATCTCAGAGTGAAAGGCTGGAAAACAATTTTCCAAGCAAATGGTCTGAAGAAACAAGCTGGAGTAGCCATTCTAATATTGAATAAAGTTGACTTCCAACCCAAAGATATCAAAAAAGACAAGGAGGGACACTTCATACTCATCAAAGGTAAAATCCTCCAAGAGGAACTCTCAATTCTGAATATCTATGCTCCAAATGCAAGGGCAGCCACATTCATTAAAGACACTTTAGTAAAGCTCAAAGCACACATTGCATCTCACACAATATTAGTGGGAGACTTCAACACACCACTTTCATCAATGGACAGATCGTGGAAACAGAAACTAAACAGGGACACAGTGAAACTAACAGAAGTTATGAAACAAATGGACCTGACAGATATCTACAGAACATTTCATCCTAAAACAAAAGGATATATCTTCTTCTCAGCACCTCACGGGACCTTCTCCAAATTTGACCATATAATTGGTCACAAAACAGGCCTCAACAGATACAAAAATATTGAAATTGTCCCATGTCACCATGGACTAATGCTGATCTTCAATAACAACATAAATAATTGAAAGCCAACATTCACGTGGAAACTGAACAACACTCTTCTCAATGATACCTTGGTCAAGGAAGGAAAAAGAAAGAAATTAAAGACTTTTTAGAGTTTAATGAAAATGAAGCCACAACATACCCAAACGTATGATACACAATGACAGCATTTCTAAGAGGGAAACTCATAGCTCTGAGTGCCTCCAAGAAGAAACTGGAGAGAGCACACACTAGCAGCTTAACAACACTTCTAAACACTCTAGAAAAAAAGGAAGCAAATTCACCCAAGAGGAGTAGAAGGCAGGAAATAATCAAACTCAGGGGTGAAATCAACCAAGTGGAAACAAGAAGAACTATTCAAAGAATTAACCAAACTAGGAGTTGGTTCTTTGAGAAAATGAACAAGATAGATAAACCCTTAGCTAGAATCAGTAGAGGGCACAGGGACAGCATCCTAATTAACAAAATCAGAAATGAAAAGGGAAACATAACAACAGATCCTGAAGAAATCCAAAACACCATCAGATCCTTCTACAAAAGGCTATCCTCAACAAAACTGGAAAACCTGGACAGAATGGTCAAATTTCTAGACAGATGCCAGGTACCAAAGTTAAGTCAGGATCAAGTTAACGATCTAAATTGTCCCATATACCCTAAAGAAATAGAAACAGTCATTAATAGTCTCCCAGCCAAAAAAAGCCCAGGACCAGATGGGTTTAGTGCAGAGTTCTAACAGATGTTCAAAGAAGATCTAATTCCAGTTGTGCACAAACTATTCCACAAAATAGAAGTAGCAGGTACTCTACCCTACTCATTCTATGAAGCCACAATTACTCTGATACCTAAACCACAGAAAGATCCAACAAAGTTAGAGAACTTCAGACCAATTTCCCTTATGAATATCGATGCAAAAATACTCAAAAAAATTCTCGCTAACTGAATCCAAGAACACATTAAAGCAATCATCCATCCTGACCAAGTAGGTTTTATTCCAGGGATGCAGGGATGGTTTAATATATGGAAATCCATCAACGTAATCCATTATATAAACAAACTCAAAGACAAAAACCACATGATCATCTTGTTAGATGCAACGTAATCCATTATATAAACAAACTCAAAGACAAAAACCACATGATCATCTCCTTAGATGAGAAGAAAGCATTTGACAAGATCCAACACGCATTCATGATAAAAGACTTGGAAAGATCAGGAATTCAAGGCCCATACCTAAACATGATAAAAGCAATCTACAGCAAATCAGTAGCCAACATCAAAGTAAATGGTGAGAAGCTGGAAGCAATCCGACTAAAATCAGGGACTAGACAAGGCTGCACTCTTTCTCCCTACCTCTTCAATATAGTACTTGAAGTCCTAACCAGAGCAATTCGACAACAAAAGGAGATCAAGGGGATACAAATTGGAAAAGAAGAAGTCAAAATATCACTTTTTGCAGATGATATGATAGTATATATAAGTGAGCCTAAAAATTCCACCAGAGAACTCCTAAACCTGATAAACAGCTTCGGTGAAGTAGCTGGATATAAAATTAACTCAAACAAGTCAATGGCCTTTCTCTACACAAAGAAAAAACAGGCTGAGAATGAAACTATGGAAACAACACCCTTCTCAATAGTCACAAATAATATAAAATATCTTGACGTGACTCTAACAAAGGAAGTGAAAGATCTGTATGATAAGAACTTCAAGTCTCTGAAGAAAGAAATTAAAGAAGATCTCAGAAGATGTAAAGATCTCCCATGCTCATGGATTGGCAGGATCAACATTGTAAAAATGGCTATCTTGCCAAAAGCAATCTACAGATTCAGTGCAATCCCCATCAAAATTTCAACTCAATTCTTCAACGAATTAGAAAGAGCAATATGCAAATTCATCTGGAATCACAAAAAACCTAGGATAGCAAAAACTCTTCTCAAGGATAAAAGAACCTCTGGTGGAATCACCATGCCTGACCTAAAGCGTTACTACAGAGCAATTGTGATAAAAACTGCATGGTACTGGTATAATGACAGACAAGTTGACCAATGGAATAGAATTGAAGACCCAGAAATGAACCCACACACCTATGGTCATTTGATCTTCGACAAGGGAGCCAAAACCATCCAGTGGAAGAAAGACAGCATTTTCAACAATTGGTGCTGGCACAACTGGTTGTTATCATGTAGAAGAATGCGAATCAATCCATACTTATCTCCTTGTACTAAGGTCAAATCTAAATGGATCAAAGAACTTCACATAAAACCAGAGACACTGAAACTTATAGAGGAGAAAGTGGGGAAAAGCCTTGAAGATATGGGCACAGGGGAAAAATTCCTGAACAGAACAGCAATGGCTTGTGCTGTAAGATCGAGAATTGACAAATGGGACCTAATGAAACTCCAAAGTTTCTGCAAGGCAAAAGACACCGTCAATAAGACAAAAAGACCACCAACAGATTGGGAAAGGATCTTTACCTATCCTAAATCAGACAGGGGACTAATATCCAATATATATAAAGAACTCAAGAAGGTGGACTTCAGAAAATCAAATAACCCCATTAAAAATGGGGCTCAGAGCTAAACAAAGAATTCTCACCCGAGGAATACGGAATGGCTGAGAAGCACCTGAAAAAATGCTCAGCATCCTTAATCATCAGAGAAATGCAAATCAAACCAATCCTGAGATTCCATCTCACACCAGTCAGAATGTCTAAGATCAAAAATTCAGGTGACAGCAGATGCTGGCGAGGATGTGGAGAAAGAGGAACACTCCTTCATTGTTGTTGGGATTGCAAGCTTGTACAACCACTCTGGAAATCAGTCTGGCGGTTCCTCTGAAAATTAGACATAGTACTACTGGAGGATCCCGCAATACCTCTCCTGGGCATATATCCAGAAGATGTCCCAACCGGTAAGAAGGACATATGCTCCACTATGTTCATAGCAGCCTTATTTATAATAGCCAGAAGCTGGAAAGAACCCAGCTATCCCTCAACAGAGGAATGGATACAAAAAATGTGGTACATTTACACAATGGAGTACTACTTAGCTATTAAAAAGAATGAATTTATGAAATTCCTAGGCAAATGGTTGGAGCTGGAGGGCATCATCCTGAGTGAGGTAACACAATCACAAAAGTACTCAAATGGTATGTACTCACTGATATGTGGATATTAGCCTAGAAACTTAGTATACCCGAGATATAAGAGGCAATTTGTAAAACACATGAAACCCAAGAAGAACGAAGACCAAAGTGTGGACACTTTGCCCCTTCTTAGAATTGGAAACAATCACCAATGGAAGGAGTTACAGAGACAAAGTTTAGAGCTGAGACAAAAGGATGGACCATCTAGAGACTGCCATATCCAGGGATCCATCCCATAATTAGCCTCCAAATGATGACACCATTGCATACACTAGCAAGCGTTTGCTGAAATGATCGTGATATATCTGTCTCTTGTGAGACTAGGCCGGGGCCTAGCAAACACATAAGTGGATGCTCACAGTCAGCTATTGGATGGATCACAGGGCCCCCAATGGAGGAGCTAGAGAAAGTAACCAAGGAGCTAGAGATATCTGCAAACCTGTAGGTGCAACAACATTATGAACTAACCAGTACCCCGGAGCTCTTGACTCTAGCTGCATACGTATCAAAAGATGGCCTAGTAAGCCATCACTGGAAAGAGAGGCCCATTGGACATGCAAACTTTATATGCCCCAGTACAGGGGAACGCCAGGGCCAAAAAGTGGGAGTGGGTGGTTAGGGGAGTGGGTGGTGGGAGGGTATGGGGGACTTTTGGGATAGCATTGGAAATGTAATTGAGGAAAATTCGTAACAAGGAACCCCGGTGCTGGAGTGGACCAGAAGGGACTTTTGCCCGTGATCAGGCTGGGTTATCTGCTTCCCTAGTTAATGCAGTCTCTGGTCTCGCACGATTGAATTGGAGCAGATGCTGTGTTCCACTAACCAGAGGTCTTAGGATCCTGTGGGGGATCCTGTGTGGGTCCTTGCGGTTGTCCGGAGACTCCGTGGGCAAGGCACCCTGGTGCTGGATTCGATTGAGTTCTTTATATATTTTGGATATTAGTCATCTATCAGATGTGGAGTTAGTGAAGTTTTTCTTCCCCAATCTGTAGGTTGCTGATTTGTCCTATGACTATTCCCTTTGCCTTACTTAGAAGCTTTCCAGTCTCATGAGGTCCCATTTACCAATTCTTTTTTTTTTTTAAATGCATATTGAAATATTTTCCATGTACTTTTTCCCCTAATTTTTTATTAGGTATTTTCTTCATTTACATTTCAAATGCTATCCCGAAAGTCCTCTATACCCTCCCTCCGTTCCCTACCCAATCACTCCCATTTCTTGGCCCTGGTAGTCCCTTCTACTGGGGTATATAAAGTTTACAAGACCAAGGGGACTCATTTCCAAATGATGGCTGACTAGGTCATCTTCTGTTACATATGCAGCTAGAATCATGAGCCCTGGGGGTACTGGTTAGTTCATATTGTTGTTCCACATAAGGGTTGCAGACCTCTTCAGCTCCTTGAGTACTTTCTCTAGCTCCTCCACTGGGGGCCCTGTATTCCATCCGCTGTTGACTATGAGTATCCACTTCTGTGTTTGCAAGGCACTGGCATAGCCTCACAAGAGACAGCTATATCAGGGTCCTGTCAACAAAATCTTGCTGCTGTATGCAATAGTGTCTGCCTTTGGTGGGTGATTATGGGATGGATCCTCCGGGTAGGGCAGTCTCTAGATGGTCCATCCTTTAATCTCAATTCCAAACATTGTCTCTGTAACTCCTTCCATGGGTATTTTGTTCCAAATTGTAAGAAGGGGCAAAGTGCCCACACTTTGGTCTTTGTTCTTCTTGAGTTTCATGAGTTTTGCAAATTGTATCTTATATCTTGGGTATTCTAAGTTTCTGGTGAGTACATATCAGTGAGTACATATCATGTGAGTTTTTTTGTGATTAAGTTACCTACCTCAGGATGATACCCTCCAGATCCATCCATTTGCCTAGGAATTTCATAAATTCATTGTTTTTAATAGCTGAGTAGTGCTCCATTGTGTAAATGTACCACATTTTCTGTATCCATTCCTTTGTTGAGGGACATCTTTGTTCTTTCCAGCTTCTGGCTATTATAAATAAGGCTGCTATGAACATAGTGGAGCATGTGTTCTTATTACCAGTTGTAATATCCCCCAGATATATGCCCAGAAGAGGTATTGCTCAATCCTCCAGTAGTACTATGTCCAATTTTCTGAGGAACTGCAAGTCTTATTTCCAGAGTGGTTGTACAAGCTTGCAATCCCAACAACAATGGAGAAGTGTTCCTCTTTCTCCACATCTTCACTAGCATCTGCTGTCACCTGAATTTTTGATCTTAGCCATTCTGACTGGTGTGAGGTAGAATCTCAGGGTTGTTTTGATTTGAATTTCCCTGATGATTAAAGATGTTGAACATTTTTTCAGGTGCTTCTCAGCCATTTGATAATCCTCAGTTGAGAATTTGTTTTGTTTAGCTCTGTGCCACATGGTTTAATGGGGGTATTTGATTTTTTGGAGTCTACCTTCTTGAGTTTTTCATTTATATTGGATATTAGTCCCCTAACTCATTTAGGATTGGTAAAGATCATTTCTCTGTCAATTGGTGGCCTTTTTGTCTTATTGACAGTGTCTTTTGCCTTACAGAAGCTTTGCAATTTTATGAGGTCCTATTTGTCAATTCTTGATCTTACAGCACAAGCCATTGCTGTTCTATTCAGGAATTTTTCCCCTCTGCCCATATCTTTGGGACTTTCCCCCACTTTCTCCTCTATAAGTTTCAGTGTCTCTGGTTTTATGTAGAGTTCCTTGATCCACTTAGACCTGACCTTAGTACAAGTAGATAAGTGTGGATCAATTTTCATTCTTCTACATGATAACCGCCAGCTGTGCCAGTACCATTTGTTGAAAATTCTTTTTTTCCACTGGATAATATTTGCTCCCTTGTCAAATATCATGTGACCATAGGTTTTTAGGTTCATTTCTGGGTCTTCAAATCTATTCCATTATCTACCTGTTTGCCGCTATACCAGTACCATGCAGTTTTTATCACAATTGCTCTGTAGTACAGCTTTAGGTCAGGCAAGGTAATTCCACCATAGATTCTTTTATTGTTGACAAAAGTTTTTGCTACTAGGTTTTTTGTTCTTCCAGATGAATTTGCAAATTACCCTTTCTAATTCATTGAGGAATTGAGTTTGAATTTTGATGGGGATTGCATTGAATCTGTAGATTGCTTTTAGCAGGATAGCCATTTTTACTATATTGATCCTACCAATCCATGAGCATGGGAGATCTTTCCATCTTCTGAGATCTTCTTCAATTTTTTTCTTCAGAGACTTGAAGTTCTTTTCATACAGATCTTTCACTTCCTTAGTTACAGTCACACAATGGTATATTATATTATTATTTTATTAAGTATTTTCCTCATTTACATTTTCAATGCTATCCCAAAGGTCCCCCATACCCACCCCCCAATCCCCTACCCACCCACTCCCCCTTTTTGGCCCTGGCGTTCCCCTGTACTGGGGCATATAAAGTTTGCAAGTCCAATGGGCCTCTCTTTGCAGTGATGGCCGACTAGGCCATCTTTTGATACATATGCAGCTAAAGACAAGAGCTCCCGGGTACTGGTTAGTTCATATTGTTGTTCCACATATAGGGTTGCAGTTCCCTATAGTGCCTTGGGTAATTTCTCTAGCTCCTCCATTAGGGGCCGTGTGACCCATCCAATAGCTGACTGTGATCATCCACTTCTGTGTTTGCTAGGCCCCGGCATAGTCTCACAAGAGAGAGCTATAACTGGGTCCTTTCAGTGAAATCTTGCTAGTGTATGAAATGGTGTCAGCATTTGGAAGCTGATTATGGGATGGATCACTGCATATGGCAGTCACTAGATGGTCCATCCTTTCGTCACAGCTCCAAATTTTGTCTCTGTAACTCCTTCTATGGGTGTTTTGTTCCCATTTCTAAGAAAGGGTAAAGTGTCCACACTTTGGTCTTCGTTCTTCTTGAATTTCATGCGTTTGGCAAGTTGTATCTTATATCTTGGGTATCCTAAGTTTCTGGGCTATTATCCACTTATCAATGAGTACATATTGTGTGGTAAGAAGAACACATGCTCCACTATGTTCATAGCAGCCTTGTTTATAATAGCCAGAAGCTGGAAAGAACCCAGATGCCCCTCAACAGAGGAATGGATACAGAAAATGTGGTACATTTACACAATGGAATACTACTCAGCTATTAAAAAAATGAATTTATGAAATTCCTAGGCAAATGGATGGACCTGGAGGGTATCATCCCGGGTGAAGTAACCCAATCACAAAGGAACTCGCACAATAGGTATATTATATTATTTGTGACTTTTATGAAGGGTGTTGTTTCCCTAATTTCTCAGTATGTTTATCCTTTGTGTAGAGAAAGGCCATTGATTTGTTTGAGTTAATTTTATATCTAGCTACTTCATTGAAGCTGTTTATCAGGTTTAGGAGTTCTCTGGTGGAATTTTTAGGGTAACTTATATATACTATCATATTATCTTCAAATAGTGATATTTTCACTTCTTCCTTTCCATTTGTATCCTCTTGACCTCCTTTTTCTTTGTCTAATTGCTCTGGCTAGGACTTCAAGTACAGTATTGAATAGGTAGGGAGAAAGTGGGCAGGCTTGTCTAGTCCCTGATTTTCGTGGCATTGCTTCTAGCTTCTCTCTATTTACTTTGATGTTGGCTACTGGTTTGCTGTATATTGCTTTTATTGTGTTTAGGTATGGGTCTTGAATTCCTGTTGGATTTGTCAAATGCTTTCTCAGCATCTAAAGAGATGATCATGGTTTTTGCCTTTGAGTTTGTTCATATAGTGGATTACTTTGATGGATTTACGTATATTAAACCATCCCTGCATCCTTGGGATGGAGCCTTCTTGGTCATGATGGATGATCGTTTTGATGTGTTCTTGGATTCAGTTTGCGAGGATTTTATTGAGTATTTTTGCATCTATATTCCTAATGGGAATTGGTCTGAAGTTCTCTTTCTTTGTTGGATCTCTGTGTGGTTTAGGTATCAGAGTAATTGTGGCTTCATAGAATTAATTGGGTAGAGTACCTTCTGTTTCTATTTTGTGGAATAGTTTGAGAAGAACTGGAATTAGGTCTTTTTTGAAAGTCTGATAGAACTCTTCACTAAACCCATCTGTTCCTGGGATTTTTTTGGTTGGCAGACTATTGATGTCTGCTTCTATTTCTTTAGTGGAAATGGGTATGTGGTACCTGGTATCTGTCTAGGAAGTTGTTCATTCCATCCAGGTTTTCCAGTTTTGTTGAGTATAGCTTTTTTTTTTTTTTTTTTTTGTAGTAGCATCTGATGATGTTTTGGATTTCCTCTAGTTCTGTTGTTATGTCTCCTTTTTCATTTCTGATTTTGTTAATTAGTATACCGTCCCTGTGCCCTCTAGTTAGTCTGGCTAAGGGTTTATCTATCTTGTTGACTTTCTCAAAGAACCAAATTCTGGTTTGGTTGATTCTTTGAATAGTTCTTTTTGTTTCCACTTGTTTGTTTTCAGCCCTGAGTTTGATTATTTCCTGCCATCTATTCCTCTTCGTTAAATTTGCTCTCTTTAGTTCTAGAGCTTCTAGGTGTGCTCTCAGGCTGCTAGGATATGCTCTCTCTAGTTTCTTTATGGAGGCACTCAGGGCTGTATGTTTTCCTCTTTGGACTGTCTTCATTGAGTCCCATAAGTTGGGGTATGTTGTGGCTTCATTTTCATTAAACTCTAAAAAGCCTTTAATTTCTTTATTTTTTTCTTGACCAAGGTATCATTGAGTAGAGTGCTGTTCAGTTTCCATGTGAATGTTGGCTCTCTATTATTTATGATGTTATTGAAGATAAACCTTAGTCTGTGATGATATGATAGGATGCATTGGATAATTTCAATATTTTTGTATCTGTTGAGACCTATTTTTTGATTGATTATATGGTCAGTTTTGGAGGAAGTACGATGTGGTGCTGAGAAGAAGGTATATCCTTTTTTTAGGAAAAAATATTCTGTAGATATCAATTAAATCCATTTGTTTCACCACTTTTGTTAATGTCCATGTGTCTCTGTTTAGTTTCTGTTTCCAGGATATGTCCATTGGTGAGATTGGGATGTTGATGTCTCCCACTATTATTGTGTGAGGTGCAATGTGTGCTTTGAGCTTTAATAAAGTTTCTTTAATGAATGTGGCTGCCCTTGCAGTTGGAGCATAGAGTTGAACTCAGAATTGAGTTCATCTTGGTAGATTTTACCTTTGATGAGTATGAAGTGCCCCTCCTTGTCTTTTTTTGATATCTTTGGGTTAGAAGGCAATTTTATTTGATATTAGAATGGTTACTCCAGCTTGTTTCTTCAGATTGTTTGCTTGGAAAATTGTTTTCCAGCCTTTCACTCTGAGGTAGTGTCTGTCTTTTTCCTTGAGATGGTTTTCTTGTAAACAGCAAAATGTTGGGTCCTATTTGTGTAATCAGTCTGTTAGTCTATGTCTTTTTATTGGTGAATTTAGTCCATTGATATTAAGGAAAAGTAATTGTTGCTTCCTATTATTTTTGTTGTTAGAGTTCGGATTCTGTTCTTGTGGCTGTCTTCTTTTAGGTTTGTTGAAGGATTACTTTCTTGCTTTTTTAGAGTATCATTTCCGTCATTGTATTGGTGTTTTTCCGTTAATATGTTTTGAAGGGCTGCATTCGTGGAAAGATATTGTGTGAATTTGGTTTTGTCATGGAATACTTTAGTTTCTCCTTGTATGGTAATTGAGAGTTTTGCTGGGTATAGTAGCCTGGGCTGGCATTTGTGTTCTCTTAGTGTCTGTATGACATCTGTCCAGGATCTTCTGGCTTTCATAGTCTCTGGTGAGAAGTCTGGAGTAATTCTAATTGGCCTGCCTTTATATGTTATTTGACTTTTTCTCCTTATTGCTTTTAATATTGTGTCTTTATTTAGTGCATTTGTTGTTCTAATTATTATGTGTCCGGAGGAAGTTCTTTTCTGGTCCAGTCTATTTGGAGTTCTGTAGGCTTCTGGTATGTTCATGGGCATCTCTTTCTTTAGGTATGGGAATTTTCTTCTATAATTTTGTTTAAGATATTTGCTGGCCCTTTAAGTTAAAAATCTTCATTCTCATCTACTCCTATTATCTGTAGTTTTGGTTTTCTCATTGTGTCCTGGATTTCCTGGATGTTTTGAGTTAGAATCTTTTTTGCATTTTGCATTTTCTTTGATTGTTGTGTCCATGTTCCCTATGGAATCTTCTGCACCTGAGATTCTCTCTTCCATCTCTTATATTCTGTTGCTGATGCTTGCATCTATGGTTCCTGATTTCTTTCCTAGGATTTCTATCTCCAGATTTGTCTCCCTTTGGGTTTTCTATATTGTTTCTACTTCCCTTTTTAGATCCTGGATGTTTTTGTTCAATTCCATCATCTGTTTGGTAGTGCTTTCCTTTAACTGTCTAAGGGATTTTTGGGTTTGTTCTTTAAAGGCTTCTAGCTGTTTACCTGTGTTTTCCTGTATTTCCTTCTTAAAGTCCTCCGTCATCATCATGAGAAGTGACTTTAGATCCATGTCTTGCTTTTCTGGGTGTGATGGTGTATCCAGAACTTTCTATGGTGGGAGAGTTTGGTTCTGATGATCTGAAATAATCTTGGTTTCTGTTGCTTCTCTTCTTATGCTTGCCTCCTGCCATCTGATTATCTCATGTGCTTGTTGCCCTCAATATATCTGATTGGAGCCTGTCCTTCCTATAATCTCAGTTGATTCAGGACTCCTTAGAGTCCTGCTTTCTCTGTGATCCTTTGATTGTGGGCTCCTATGAACCTGAGATTCTGGGTGTGTCAGAGTTCTTGGCAGTCAAGCTCCTCTGGGTCCCTGAAATAATGGTGTGACCCAGCTCCTTTTCTTCTGGGATCCTGTTGTCCTAAGATCCTGGGCATGTTACAGTGCCTGGAAATGGTGTCTCCTGTGAGGACCGTGGTGCGGTTTGTTTTGTTTGAAACCAAGGTAAACCAGAACTGATCAAAAAGGAACCTGAGCCTCTGGTCAGGAAGGGCTCTGGTGTCATTGTTCCTGCTGTCACAGGCCCGTCACAATTGGATTGGAACCGATGTTGTGTTCTGCTCACCAGTGATCCTAAGATTGCATGGAGAGTTCTCTAGGGACTGTGGTGGCGTCTGCTGACTCAGTGCCCAAGGTATCCTCATGCTGGCACTAACCGGAAGGGACTTGTGCCCCTGGTCTGGCCAGTTTTCTGCTTCCCTAATGCTGTCTCAGGTCCTGCTGGATTGGATTGGAACAGAAGTCATTTTCCACTCACCAGTGATCCTAAGATCGCATGAAGAGTCCTCTGGGGACTGTGGGGGTGTAAGGTGATCTGGTGCTGGTGCCAACCAGAAGGGGTCCATTTATCAATTCTTGATCTTATAGAATGAGCCATTGAAATTCTGTTTAGAAAATTACCCCCTGTGCCAATGTGTTCAAGGCTCTTTTCCACTTTCTCTTCTATTAGATACAGTGTGTATGTTTTTATGTTGAGGTCCTTCATCCACTTGGACTTGAGCTTTATGTGAGGTGACAAATGTGTATCTATTTTCACTTTTCTACCTATAAACTGCCAGTTAGACCAGCACCATTTATTGAAGATTCTTTAGTTTTTCCATTGTATATTTTTGGCTTCATTTTTCAAGATCAAGTGTCCGTAAGTGTCTGGTTTTATTTCTGGGTCTTTAATTCTATTCCATTGATCAATGTGTCTGTCTCTGTACCAATATCATAGGGTTTTTACCACCATTGCTTTGAAGTATAGCTTGAGGTCAGGGATAGTGATTCTCCCAGCAGTTCTTTTATGGTTAAGAATTGTTTTTGCTATTCTGGGTTTTGCTTTTCCAGATGAATTTGAGAATTGCTCTTTCCATGTCTTTGAAGAATTGTGTTGGGATTTTTATGGGGATTGCATTGAAATTGTAGATTACTTTTGGTAGGATGGCCACTTTTACTATGTTAATTCTGCCAATCTATGAGCATTGGAGATGTCTCCAATTTCTGAGATCTTTGATTTCTTTCTTGAGAGATTTGAAGTTGTCATACAGACCTTTCACTTGTTTGGTTAGAGTTACCTGTGGGGCATTGGGTTATGCCCAGACAGGCTGGTCTCCAGTTGAGCTGAGGTCTGAACCCCAAAGTCATAATTCACCTTCATGACACGGTAGACATTCCCTCATGCTCCTGGAACTCTGGACCCTGCCTAAGTTACCGTTCCCCACTGCCCCCACAAGAGAAGCATGGCTAAAAGTCACATAGGCAATGGCCCAAGCTTCTGACCTTCAGGTTAAACTCCTCCCCTGTTACCTCGCAACAGTAAATACCATAACAAGGGCTGTTCAGCCCCTGCTTGCTCTCTTACTTCTCACTGCTCTCCTCGTACCTCTTACTCCTGACTCTCACCCTCTGTCCCCCCCTCTGTCTTCTCTTCTCCTCTCCTTTCTCCTCTCTCTTACTCTCTCTTTCTCTCTAGCCTTTCTCCCCTCTCTACCTTCTCTCTTTCTTCCTGTCTTTCTATAATAAAGCTCTAAAGCCATAGAATGTATCTGCTCATCAGGGCTCATTCTGCTTGGAGGATGGGACAGGCTTTCTCCTAATGAGCTATTTCTAATCTGTTAGAAGGCCTTCCTGTGCTCCAGTTAAGATCTGCTGCCCTCACTCTCACAGGTGTTGGGAACCTCTCTTCCCTCATCCCTCTCTCCTATAACCCTGGTGGCTTTAGCAAAGTAGCTCCAGGAACTCCCTGGTAGGGCTGCCCCTTGGCTACTCCCTGAAGAGTGGGTCAGAGGCTTGAATGCCCACCCAGGGCTGAGTGGAAAGTGTATGGCAGCTCTCCCATGACTAACAGACCAGAGAATAGTTAAAACTCTGGTGTGGTGTGGGTTTTCCCCTCCCCCCCTTTCCCCTGGGCCCCCCTTTTTTTGTTCCCAACAGTTACCCTAAAATATTTTATACTATTTGTGGCTATTGTGAAGAATGTTGTTTCCCTAATTTTTTTCTCACCCTATTTATCATTTTATAAAGGAAGGTTACTGATTTAAGTTATTTTTATATCCAGCTACTTTGCTGAAGTTCCTTATCAGCTATAGTTCTCTGGAAGAAATTTTGGGGTTGCTTATGTATACTATTATATGCTCTGAATAGTGACACCTTTACTTCTTCTTTGCTAATTTGTATCTCTTTGATTTCTTTTTATTGTCTTATTGCTCTAGATAGAACTTTGAGTACTATATTGAATAGGTATGGGGAGAGTGGGCATCCTTGTCTTGTCCTTGATTTTAATGGGATTGCTTTAAGTATCTCTCCATTTAGTTTGATAGTGGCTGTTGGGTTGCAGTAAATTGCTTTTATTATGTTTATGTATGGATCTTGAATTTCTGTTCTCTCCAATACTTTTTACTTGAAGGGATTTGTATTTTGTCAAATGCTTTTTCTGCATCTAAGGAGATGATCATATGATTTTTTTCTTTGAATTTGTTTATATAGTGGCCTACTATATTAATTGATTTTCATATAGTGAATCAACCACCAACCTGCATCCCTGGGATGAAGCCTACTTGATTGTGGCAAATGGTAGTTTGGTGAGTTCTTGGATTCAGTTTATAAGAATTTTGTCGAGTACCTTTGCATTATTATTCATAAGCAAAAAATTTCCTAAAGTTCTCTTTTTTGTGGTTATCACACTGACCAAAGTACAGAAAATCAGTGACTCTATACTACTCAGTAAAAATTATATATATATATATATATATATATATATATATATATATATATATATATATATATACATACACATACACATATACATATACATCTTACTCAAATACTCAGGTAGTGCCATGAGAAATGTGATGAAAATATTGTAAGATCTAGATGCCAGGTATGATCACAAGAAAACAGTATTTACTGGCTATGACAGCAAAAATAAATACATCAATTCACAGTAGCTGTGGTTGCCTACATAAGAACTGTACAAGGACAGGTGAGTCCATAGTCTAACTTGACTGGACAGTTCATTAGACCTAGCCATTACTGTGGTGCTATTGATAGTTAATGTCTTTGGGAAGGTAGAGTCAGTTTTCCTTAAGAGTATGGGCACTAGTTGCTGATCCAAGCTCTAGTAGTGACCTCACACACCTATAAGTATATACATAGCAGAAATTGGACTCAGTTGATTATAAAAATAGAGGACATGAAGCTCCAAGGAGTTCTAAATGTGAGGATGGATGTAGAGGACAGTTAAATGGATGAACATAATCAAATTGCTTTAAATGCATACATGAAATTCCCCAAGAGTTGATAAAAATATTGTAATTTAAAAATACTCCAATAATCATCATTCTCTCTTTAAGTCTCACAGGCAATGCATGCATGTTTACACCACAATCCATGCACAAGGAAATTTAAAGCAAAACAACTCTAAATGTGTGGCTACACATTAATCATCCATATGATTTACTTTTTGCATGAATTGGAGTAAACTCTTGTTTAAAAAGAATGAATGACAATTGCACAGTAACATCAATCAATCTTTTAAAAAATGTGGCTTGAAGAAAGGAAGACAAAGACTATGGACTGTATCTCCTTTATGCCTATTCAGTTGTTCTTCAAAGATAAAAATCTCCAAAGATATCTGGGCATTGGTGCTCAACTTCTTCTCTATCTATCAATTAAATTTTCTTAGTATTGGCCCTTTGTGGCTTCTGTATCCCTCCTCTTGACACTGTCAGCTCACAGAGATGTTTTCTTCCTAATTATTCCTAATTACTTCATTGCATTTTCTCCTGTGATTTGGACACATTTGCACTGACACATAATTGGTGGAAAGTTTTCTCAGTCCCTTATGTAGATAGTATTGTGGATCTAGATTTGAGTTGAAAATGACACCTGAAGTAGAAAAGGAGCCTGGGGGTAATAAAGTTATGAATCAGACCCAGAGTCTCATCTCAACACAGGAAAGACTTAGCCTTTCAGTTCAGAACTTTCTCCTGTGGCATCACACAGCAGCCCAGTGAGCATTACTTTCATGTCAAGAGACGGATAACAATAAACTTAAGACTTAAGTGAGCACAGAGTTGTGACCATGTTGCTGTGAGTGGAATTGAGAGTTGAAAAGTTTTTAACAGTAATTGGAGGTTGTTTACTGATATGTGCAGAATTGATTGTATCCACTCCTTATGAAAGTCTAACTAATCCCACAATATCCTAAAGGTTATCCTTGATACTTTCCCCCTTAAAGTGCAATCCTCTTCATTTCTTCTTTTGTGCATTTTTTCATTCACTCCTTTCTCCAAGACTTTTTATTCTACCATTAATGAAAATTTATTAAATTTCCATACCTTACCAAAAAGCAATTTGCAATGTAAAGATGATGGGAATAGTAAACATCAGTTTTCTTCAATGGAGTGACACTAGATATATCAACCACACTTGAGGTCAGGCTCATACTCAGGAGTTGTTGGCCAACTCTTTTTCAGACATTATGTCTTTTTTAGTGACTTTTTTCTTCTTGCCTTTTGTCTTTGTTTTGTGATTTGCTTACAAGATGGAAAGAAATTAAAGATCAGCATTTTTGGAGAAATAGAAGGAGATCAGAGAGGAGTTGGGGGATGTGAAGAACATAATAAGTATACGCGTATTAACATCTCAAAGGATAGACATATTTTATTAAGCAAAAAATAATATGATGAAATGTGGATATTTATATCCATTACTAAATGTGTTTAGTAATAATAATAATAATAATAATAATAATAATAATAATCCAAAGCATTCTATAAAAAAGATTTTCATACAATTAAATGGAATTAATACAATTAATGGAAAATAAGTGTGTGACAAATGGAAAACATACAGCAAGTGTATATTAACTTTTTCCCTTGTAACTATGCCTGAGATTTGATGTAGAAAAAAAAGTTTGTGATGAAAAATTTCTTTGGCTAGTTGAGAAAGCTTTAGGCACTATAAGAATTAAATTGTTTATTTTTATGAATATAAGAAGTGGGCAATATTGTTTTGCTTCACACAATTGCAATTTATCTGAACCATAAAGGAAATTAAGAGATTATAGTATAGTGTTGAAGGCTGACGATTGACTAATATGATTCTATTACACTTTGAGTCTGTGAACTGTGTTAGGACATGAGCCCAGGATTCTAAATGGAAGATGAAAGAGGATTATAGTATGCTCAGAGTGTAAGAAATAGCTCTGACTTCTTTTCTGTCCAGCAATGGAACCCTCTATGTTTTCCTGTCCACAAAAATATTGTAGGGGATTGTACAGGCTTAGAGCCAGATCTGCCCTGGATTGAGTCAGGAGCACCAAAGATGCAGTGTTTTAGCAGAGTGGGCTTGGATTTTTTGGCTTGTGGAGATGTTTCCTCTCTGTGAGTCCATTCTGCCTCTGTCAGCTGTCCTGGCATTAGGATTCAGAGTCTGTCTGTGGTTTACAAAGGTGAACACTCATGAGGTTTACTGTGATTCTCTATTTTCTAATTGATGTTATTCCTGCTATTTTAGGTAAAAATTGAGTTCCATTTCTTGTCTGCAGTTTTATTAGCCGTATCCATTTTGTTGAAAACTTTAATGCAGGACCATCTCTCTGACAAGGCTATTCATGTGTCTGATTTTAGCAGTGGTCCCCAAAGTTCCTCTTCTTCCAGTCTTTTTGTTAGTAAGTGGAGTATTTTTTTAATCATCATTTTATTAATTATTATTAGTAGTAGTATAGTATTTCCTTTAGTACAGGAATTGAACTAAGGGCCTTGCATGTGTCAAGAATTACCACTGAACTGTAATCTCAGTCCTCATTTTACCTTTTGATCTTCAACGTTCTTACTAAGTTTCTCAGCCTTCTTTGTACTCCCTATATGGCCTGGTTGTGTCTGAACTTGTGATGCTCTTGATTCTACTTCCAGAGTTGCTGGGGTTGCAGGCCTGCATGCACTATATGGCCTGGGACTGAGTAAGGAGCACTTCTTGTGGAGCACAGAAGCCTGGAGTGGCTGTGTCTTGAGTCCACTTTTCTACTAGGCAGCAGGATATTTAGAAGTTCCTAAGAAATAATCATAGAAAATCCTTAAATAGGAAACAATTAGGTTTTCCCTTGTAAGCATGAAAGTACCTATTTGGCCAGTACTGTAAATGAAACAAAATTTGTGAACAATATCATAGTATAACAGCTTCATGGATGAAGAACTTTCTGGATCGCCTTAGTTTTTACTATATTCTGCAGATGGTTTGGTGTAACAGATTCCCAAGCTGTACCAAAAATAATTTTAAGTGAAAACTTCTGAATAATCAAATTTTTACTGATTGTCTTTTTGGTTAAATTCTTTTTGTCCTCCATAAGGATTCAAGAACTATGGGTTAATTTTTGTGGCCACCATATTATCCAGAAAAACTATTCAAAAAAGTTTGATTCCAATTCATTCCTATTTTCCTTTTAAAATCCACCCAAGCCTGTTTTGGTGGTTGTTATTTTAAATTTTTGTTACATTGTAAAAAATTTCCATATAAAATATAAAGTTATAGTAAACAAAATACAAAGGAATCTGGATGGTTTGGGTTTTCAGTGCCTAAGAGGCCTGAAATGAGAAATATCCATTTTTTAATGTAAAGGACAAGATTTTGTATTTTATTTTGCTAATACTGTAAGCTCATCCTTGGATGGGTATGTAATTTGATCAGACAACCACTTATTAAGTACATATTATTTTAAACAAATGTAACTTATTTTTAGTAACTTGCATTGGAATTAACTTTGCATATATATATTATATATATTTATATACATATATAATAGAATGTATGTATATATTCTAAGTATATAAAATTTATACTTAGAATAACTAAAAACAGTCCTGAGCACATTGAAACATTTAACCATTTATCACATGAATAACCATTATCTTGCATTTCATAATTATCTTTACAGTTATCCTTGTTAAGTTTGAGACTTAAAAGTTTGAATGAGCCAGGCAGTGGTAGCACACGCCTTTAATCCTAGAACTTGGGAGGCAGAGTCAGGCAGATTTCTGAGTTCGAGACCAGCCTGGTCTACAGAGTGAGTTCCAGGACAGCTTGGGCTACACAGAGAAACCCTGTCTCCGGAGGGGAAAAAAAAGCTTGAATGGAAGATCCTTTAGCATCAAATTATAACTTTAAACCATCAATACAGTTGCAAAGACAGAGTCAGTTTTGTTAACCGGAGTAGAGTATGCCTTTATAACCTTAGGAATTTATCAGCACACAAATATCTAGTCACATCCAAAATATCTTGGAGAACTACTATTGCCTCCTTGATATAAACAGAAGATATAATAATAAACAGAGGTTTCATCAGGGCTTAGAGGTTTTATAGATGATGCTTTTCATCAATAAGAGCAGCAGCTGTTCCTGCCTTTCCTTTTTGTCAGGCCTTTCCTGCTAATTGCTTTCTACAGATGGAGGTACTAGAAGTTCAGAATTATTACTGTCATGTTTCAATATGTTTAGATTTATTTGTTTATTTATTTAATAAATATTATTATTCACTTATCTTTAAAGAAAGGGCACTCAGCTGAAGAAGTTCACAAACCTTCTTTTTTTCCCTCCAATTCTGTCTTCTTTCTACTTCTGTCTTCAAGGTACTTATGTCCCATCCATTCCAACTTTCTGTTAAAGAGACTCCATTTTCAGTTACTTCATCCATAATGCTTTCTTCCACAATATCCTATCTACATTCACAATCTTTCTGCGCCATTCAAAATCCTTTTTTCTCCCAACTTATGTCATTTTCCTTTTCAGTACATCTCTATCCTTCATGTGCTAATTTACATTTGAGGTCAGTCAATATTGAGCCTCACTTTTCCATCAGAATAACCACTTTGGATTGAGGCTGTGCAAAGTGATGCTAAAAACTTCTGTAAAAATTAATATTATAAATATATGCAATAAATTAATGAGGCAGCTGACTTTCTTTATCCATTATAAGACCATTTTTTCTTAATAAACCCAATAAACTGTCATCAAAATTTGAACAGTTGAGTCCATATAAATATTCAATGGCTAAGAAATACCTAATAAAAGCTGACTGATTACAGCAAAAATTAGGTTTTACCAGATGGGTACAATTACCCAGAATGGGTACAATTCTTTGTGTTGAGCAAGTGAAAATTGTATATTAAAAAAAGCTCCTTTTTTAAGAGGGTGACTGGGAGAGGGACAGGGAGTGGGATGTAAAGTGAATAAGTAAAAAAATTAATTAATTAAAAGTCATCCTTAAAATAGTTTTAAAAATCTCTAAAGGATTTGTTTGTTTGTTTGTTTGTTTTTGTCCGAGACACGATTTTTCTGTATAGCCCTGGCTGTCCTAGAACTCATTCTGTAGACCAGGCTGGCCTGGAACAGAAATCCGACTGCCTCTGCCTCCCAAGTGCTGGGATTATCTCTCAAGGATTTTAAGATGTAATTTTAGCTGAAGGGGTCTGCAACCCTATAGGTGGAACAACAATACTAACTAACCAGTATCCCCAGAGCTCATGTCTCTAGCTGCATGTGTAGCAGAAGATGGCCTAGTAGGCCATCATTGGGAAGAGAGGCCCCTTGGTCTTGCAAACTTTATATGCCTCAGTATAGGGGAACACCAGGGCGGAGAAGTGGGAGTGGGTGGGTAGGGGAGCAGGGTGGGGGGAGGGTATAGGGGACTTTCAGGATAGCATTTGAAATGTAAATAAAGTAAATACCTAATAAAAATTGGAAAAAGTTTTTTAAACAGATGTAATTTTAGGTAGTACTCATGGACTATTTTCAAAAAAGAAATCTTAAAAGGGAATATTTTGGAAAATTATCTGTAGATCCTGTGTAACATGTTAATGCAAGCTGCCAACTATTATCCATGTGGAACAAATATTATTTATTTAATACATTTTATTTACTGGCACAATAATCTTTGTAGCCTCTTTACTAGTGTCTTAGTCAGGGTTTCTATTCCTGCACAAACATCATGACCACGAAGCACTTGGGGAGGAAAGGGTTTATTCAGCTTACTCTTCCACATTGCTGTTCATCACCAAAGGAAGTCAGGACTGGAATTCAAGCAGGTCAGAAAGCAAGAGTTGATGCAGAGGCCATGGAGGGATGTTCATTACTGGCTTGCTTCCCCTGGCTTGCTCAGCCTTCTCTGTTATAGAACCCAAGGCTGCCAGCCCAGAGATGGTCCCACCCACAAGGGGCCTTTCCCCCTTGATCACTAATTGAGAAGATATCCCACAGCTGGATCTCATGGAGGCATTTCCCCAACTGAAGCTCCTTTCTCTGTGATAACCCCAGCCAGTGTCAAGTTGACACATAAAACCAGCCAGTGCAGCCAGTAAGTTTTTTAAATGTTCCTAGACTATATTTTGGGCTTGTTTTATTTATTTTTTCTCATGAAGGGAGCATTGATAGTGAGTTATTCCTGATATGAGGGAAAAACAAAACATTTTAGCAAAAATCACACTATCTAACTAACTAAGGAGCAGCTAACTAGAAATGATCTATCTAACAACTAACTAATTCTGGTGCAGCCAAGCTAGCTTATGCTGTAGCAGTGGCGGTGGAGCTCCATCTGTCATCCTTTGGAACTCAGGTGTTGTTGCTCTCAGGTGACAGGCTATGGGCAGAAAGTGCTGACAGGCAGGACAGAGCAGAGAGTTCTGGGTTCCAGTCAGACTATGTGGGAGGACAAGTCTGAAACTTACATGGCTGGTCTGGAAAACTAGTGGCCGTGGAGTCCATTTCTCTGCCAAAATGCGTTTAGCAAAAAATTCCTGTCTCTATCTCTGTGTCTCTATCTCTCTCTTCTTTGCTCTTTCCTTTTCTTTTTTCTTCTTTCCTTTTCTTTACTCTTCTTTTCTTCCTTCCTCTTTCCTCTCTTCCTTTTTTTCTTCCTGTCTTCTGTCCTTCCTTCCTTCCTTCCTTCCTTCCTTCCTTTCTTCCTTCCTTCCTTCCTTCCTTCCTTCCTTCCTTCCTTCCTTCCTTCCTTCCTTTTAATCTAGGCAATTACAAATTAAACTGCTTTGAACATAGTTGAGCAAGTGTGAGCAAGATATACTGGGGCATATTTTGGGTATATGTCCAGGAATAGTATGCTGTGTCTTGAGGTAGAATTACTCTCAGTTTATTGAGAAAGCACAACATTGATTTCCAAAGTGATTGTAAAAGTTCACACTCCCACCAGCAATGGAGGAGGGTTTCCCTTCTTCCACATTTTTGCCAGCATGTGCTATCACTTGAGTTTTTTATCTTAGTCATCGTAGTAGGTGTAAGGTGGAATCTCAGAGTCGTTTTGACTTTCATTTCCCTGATGACTAAGGATTTTGAACATTTGTTTTAAGTGTTTCTTGGCCAATCAAGATTCCTTTGTTTGAGAATTCTCTGCTTAGTTCTGTACCCCATTTGAAAATTGGATTATGTGGGTTGTTAGCATCTAACTTATTGTCTTTTTTATAAATTTTGGATAATACCCCATTGTCTGATGCAGGGTTGATGAAGATCCTTTCCAAATCTGTAGACTGCAGTTTTGTCCTAATGACAGTGTCCCTTCTTTATGGAAGCTTTTCAGTTTCATGAGGTTCCATTTATCAATTGCTGATCTTAGAGCTTAGATCTTTGGTTTTCTGTTCAAAAAATTTTCTCCTGTACCAACAAGTTTAAGGCTATTTCCCACTTCCTGTTCTTTTAGCTTTGGTGTATCTGGTTTTACATTAAGGTCCTTGATTATCTTAGACTTGAGTTTTGTGCAGGGTTGATAGATCTGACTCTATTTGCATTCTTCTATGTGCAGAAATCCAGTTAGGCCAGTGCCATGTTCTAAAGGTGCTTTCTTTTTTTCCATTGTATGGTTTTGCCCTCTTTGCAAAAATCAAATGTCCATAGGTGTGTGGGTTTGTTTTAATACCTTCAGTTGGATTCCACTTATCAATTTGTCTGTTGCTATACCAATACCATGCAGTTTTTGCTATTATTGCTCTGTAGTACATCTTGAGTTCAGGGTTGGTGATATGTCCAGAAGTGGTTTTATTATTTAGGATTGTTTAATTATCCTCTGTTTACTGTTATTTGTTTTGCTTATGAAGTTGAGAGCTGTTCATTTAATGTCTGAAATGAATTGTGTTGAAATTTTGATGAGAATTGCATTGAATCTGTAAGGTGCTTTGGGTAAGATGGCCACTTTCACTATGTTAGTCTACTTTTCCATGGACATAGGAGATCTTTCCATATTCTTATATCTTCCTCAATTTTTTCATCAGAGTTGAAGTTCTTGTTCTGTAGGCCTTTCACTTGTTTGCTTAGAGTTACACCAAGATATTTTATATTATTCATGGCTATTGTAAAAGGTGTTGTTTCTCTAGTTTCTTTCTCAGAACATTTATTGTTTGTATAAAGGAGTGCTACTGGTTTTTTTTTTTTTTTTTTGTTGTTGTTGTTAGTTAATTTTGTATACAGCCACTTTCCTGAACATATTTACCAGCTGTAGAAATTCTCTGATAGAATTTTTGAGGATGGCTATGTATACTATCATTTCATCTGCTAATAATGATACCTTAACTCCTTCCTTTCAAATATGCATCTCCTTAATCTCCTTTAGTCGTCTTATTGATCTAGGTAGAAATTCAAGTAGTATATTGATTAGATAGGGAGAGAGTGGGTAGCAGTGTTTTGCTCCTGATTTTAATTTTTATTAAAATTTTCTCCATTTATTTTGATGACAGTTATTGGCTTGCTGTATATTGCTTTTATTAGTTTAGGTATGCACCATGTATCCATAATATCTAAGATTTTAAATAGAATAAATGTTGGATTTTGTCAAAGGCTTTTAAAGCATATTATATGATCATATGTTTTTTCTTTCAGTTTGTATGATGGATTATGTTGATGGATTTCCATATATTGAACCATCCATTCATACTGGTGATACTTGATCATGGTGGATGATGTTTTTGATGTGTTCTTGGATTTGGTTTGGGTGTACTTTATTGAGTATTTTTTACATCAATATTCATTAGAGAAATCAGTCTGATTTTCTTCGTTGAGTCTTTGTGTGGTTTAGGTATCAGGGTGACTGTGGCTTCATTGAATGAGTTTGGTAATGTTTCCTATGTTTCTATTTTGTGGAATAGTTGAGTATTGGTATTAGCTTTTTTGATGGCCTGGTACAATTTTGCCCTAAAACCATCTGGCCCTCTGCTTTTTTTGGTTGGGAGACTTTTAATGACTGGGTTTAAATAGTTTACCTGATGTTGATTTAACTTTGGTAAGTGGTATCTGTCTATAAAATCTTCCATTTTGTTAATATTTTCCAATTTGGGGAGTTTAGGCTTTTGAAGTAAGACCCAATATTTTTGTGAATTTCTTGTTTGTCTCTTGTTATATCTCCCTTTTCATTTCTGACATTGTTTATGTGGATACTGTGTTTTTGTCTCTTGGTTGGTTTAGCTAAGGGTTTGTCTATCTAAATGGTGCCTTGATATGAGACTGCCATGAACTACTGAAACCCTGAACGCATGTCCATGGCTTTAGGAGTGAAAAGAATGAGCATATCCATACATATCCATCAGAACTAGGCTGGAATCAGGTTTTAAACCTTTGGGGAAGATCACATAGATAAGTAGAGGCAACACAGGAATTTCCAAATACAAGTGTGTGTGTGTGTGTGTGTGTGTGTGTGTGTGTGTGTGTGTGTGTGTACTTTGTATACTAAAAGTACATTGAGAGCTCTCCACAAATCTAAGTTAAAGTTTTCAGTGAAAATGAGCAATACAACATAATAAAATATCTATCTTTTCTCATACTAGCACAGAAAAAAATCTTGGTTTAAGCAAATATTAAGCTTTATATTTTTAATCTGTACTAGTTCTCTGTATAAGTTGTTTGGATCATATTCACACCTACCCCAATTTCTTCAAATGACACCCTCCATTCCCTACCTGCCTAACTTACTGTGCTTTAAAAACAGATATGTCAAGAACAATTGGTGTTGCCCAAATATACTTGTAGGCATGATATATCAAGAGTGTTGTCTGATTACAGGGAGTATGCTCTTCTGCTATGTGGGAAATCATGGAAACAGTTAATCTCAATAATCTATCCAATTCTTTCATATGATCCAACTCTTTAGACACAAACAAAGGCTTCAGTTCCCCCCCCCCCAGAAACTTAAATTAGTGTAAAGGAAAAGCAGAAGAAGGAAAAATTACTAGATGAGAACTACTTAAATTTTAAAAATCATGGTAGGGAGCCTCTCAATTTTGCACTGAATAAAATTGTTTACTGCCATTGATTTCAGTGTTCTTGGTCTTTGTTTAAATTCTTATTTCCTTTGTTTCAGAGGAAAAGAAATAGAGTTGTCTTCTCTAGGTTATGATTTTTTTCTCATAGATATATAATACTGAAATTCTAAGTATGTCTCTAAGTATGTCTTACTCACGTTAGAAAAATATTGACCCCATGCTGCATAATGTTGTAAGACCTGAGGAGTCAACCTAAGTTGACAGCCTTCAAAAATTGCATTATTTGGCATTATCTGCCAGGAGGCATTATAATATCCATGTCATAGTAATGCGAAGGGACAAAAGATATTCTTAGAAGTTAACCCCAATTGAATTTAAGCTCTAGTCACTGGGATAACCTACATGATTTTATCAGCATAATTTAAGAAGCTATTGAATTACTTATCTTTATTCATTTTTTTCATCTTTGTGACAAAAAAGAAAAACAACTTCAGGTGGGCAGAGTTTATTTTAGCTTTCAGTTTGAAGGTGCAGCCCATTATTGCAAGGAAATCATGAAATCAGAAGGCTGAGGCGGCAGATCACTTTGTATCTGTAGTCAGATAGCAAAGACAGATGAATCCTGGTTTTCAATTTTCCTCATTGTATTCAGCCCAGGACTTTTAACTAATGGATTAATTTCTATGCAGAATTAGATTGAGTCTTCCTACCTCTATTAACCCCAGTTAGAAAATCCCACAAAGACATGTCCAGATGTTTGGTTTTTAGGTTTTTCTAGATCCTGTCAAGTGGACTACCAACATTAACCATCATGTTATCTAATACAATCTGATCCAGAATGAGGGTTATACTTCCATAAAGAATAAAGGAACAAATGGATATATTAATGATTGAGAAACAGAAGAAAACATAACATATTGAGAGACTTTAAATATATCTTTTCAATGTCAGGGAAAAGAGAGTGTGGAGACAAAGTTGACATTACTCATGGATAGGATGGTACAACATATGGAGAAATGATTATAGAAATGTATAGGTTACTCTCTGCAGCTGTGCATTGTCTCACACTGTCATACTGAATAATAGCTTCCAAACAACTGAGAGGCAGATGGCAATGGTACACAGCAGGATTTGGATGGCTAGGGGTTTCTCTGACTTCAAGTGGAACTCTGAGAAAAAAATGGGTTCTAGGAATAGATGTTTCTTGATTCTTCTTCCCATGGAGAGAACGTGAAGTGCAGCCATGGGGCCAGACCATGAGATCAGAGACAAAACATCAGTGAAGCTTAAACATAAATAGATACAAGACAGTTGGATTTTTCTTTGCTCTTCTCTGTATCACTCAGTTGCAGCAGTGAGACAAGAGCTTAACCTGTGCCTGCACAGATTTTTATACCTCAACAGCTACTTGGATGTCTGAAGGCAAAAAAATTCTTCAGTACATGATGGCCCCTAATTTCAGAGCATTTTGAATGAAAACAAAAAGATAACTTAATATCGTGGAACTATTTATCCAGCATTATGATAGCTGTAACAGCTGATGATGCTTAATTTGAAAGGTGGACTTGCTTAATAAAACCTGGCAATGGGTGAGTCTAAAGTTCAATAATGAATGAAAGACCATTTAAATTTATCATAACACACAAGTGAACATGTTAAATTACCTTCTGCTACAGCAGGGAAAGTGATTCTTGGGAGTGGATTAGTTATTACTTATAAGGATGAAGGGGCAAAATGAAGGGAAGCATGTGTCTAAGAATGTAAATATGTTTATTAGCCACAGCCTTGGATTGTCAAATAGAACAGTATAGATAACAAGTATGAAGGACATTGAGTAGAAGACAAAAGTGCACACAAGGATCAAGATGGTTTTTATGGCTTTGTCTTCAGGGGGCACGCTGAGTGAATGCTGAGGATTGTGGATATACTGTAGCTGACTCTTGTGCCTATAGAGAATGTTCATTATCGAGACACTGGTCCAGACCATGAGACTCAAACACAGACCATCAGTGAAACAAAGCAAGAATAGATATAGTACAAATACAGCATTGCCAAAGGGGAATGTGGAGCAGTAACCCAATTTGATTTTTCTGGTGAAAATTTTATTAGTATTTGGTCCAATCACATATATAGCTGCCCTGATGTTTAGAAGGAGATACACAAGCCAGCTTAGAGAGCAGAACCGAATCGTGTACTTAAGAGAATGAGTGTGCAAGCTTCATCCACCTGGAGTGGCTCAGGTTGATTATGATTGCTTGGAAATAACTCAAGAGGCAGGTGCAGTGTAGGGAAACACCCTGGGACACTCAATTACTGTAGAAAGTTAAGTTTACATAAAAGGTCATCCAGGAGATATCGCAACCCCAGCTGTACCATTATGTGAGGTATGGCTCTTGAGATAATAACCATGGAATTGGCTACAGTCAGTTGCTTTAAAATTTGGTCTTTGAACATCAAACTTTTTCCAGTGATTACAGACATGACTTAATGAAGAAGAATTGACCAATTGCCAAGGATTCCCACAGCTGTTTGAGAAAAGAACAAAATTCCCATTGGCAAGTTCTCAGAAACCATGTTCTTTTTTACCTGAGATAAACAAATTTAACTATATCAGTACAACCAGTATGAAAACACTAACATGTGTATTAATTTATTGTAGCTTAAATTGTATCCCTGTCTCATCAGGCCAAATATCTGTTTTATGGCAGCTTACCCAATCAATCAAGATACAATACCACTGTCAAACCCATTTTGAGTTATCAAACATTGGAGTAAAGTAAAGGATGTAAATTAGGACTTATCATTTTCACATTTCTTATAATACTTTAGAGTCTTCAAAGTTCTTCAAATGCTTTTGTTCTAAATTAATACCCAATAGATACTTCTACCTTTTCTGAAAGAATTGAGTGTATTTATGACAACATACACTTAATTCATTCCTATAATACAGCTACTAAATCGCAAAACTGGAAGTTAATCAGTATACTCAAAGAGAGAAAAACTTGTAAGAAAGAAGAATGGAAAGGATAAATATATGTCAAAAGATAGGCTGAAATAAATCAGAAGAAAATAGTAGGACATTCTTAAATTTTGAATCTGACAAAAATCCTTACTAGAATTATTTTATTAAAAAAATCATTGATGTTTGTATACCCATAACTTAAAAAGAGAAAGTTTTCCTCCTATAGGTCACTGATGTTTTCCCAGAAGACATAAAATAAGAAGTTTATAAGTAACTTTGGGTCACCCAGCTAGAAAACATTAGCCATATTCCACACAGTGTCATCAAATACAAAGTGTGTATCTGAATTCGGAGTCTCCCCATGCAGAGTTACTACAACGACATGCTGGTGCACATTATAATGTTAGTATCACTGTAATGTAAAGAAATCATATGTAATGTTAACAAGATGGATCTAACAGTCAGTTAAAGATACAGAGTGAGCAATTATACTCCAAGGGGTGGAGCTGAAATTGTATCAATGTTTACACAACTATGAATTTGACAAAACAGCAACAAATTCTAAAAGAGAAAGAGATAGTAAAAGGATGAAGAGAGAAGGCTCCAGAGAGAGGCTATGAAAACCAGAATGTGTCGTGTTAACATCTTTGAAAAAGGCCAATCCGAGTCCATCTCCGTAAGATGGAATATTTCTGCCCTGAGCTAGCAGGTGTTATTCCTTGACAGGATTCTGAGAAGGAAAGTCCAGGGGACAGAGATAAAGAAGATAGGTAAGGTGGGCTCAGGAGGTCTTGTGCAAGCTTTGTCCTATGTCCAGAAAGCTTATTAAGAAGTACAGAGATGGTCGTGGTGCTGAGAGAAATAACTGGAACTAGTAGGTATCTCTATTATAATCATTATAAGAGACCAAAAAGACTCCATTCAGCAAATGATGGGATCAGATGCAGAGTCCCACAGCCAAATATCAGTTGGAGCTTATGGGGTTCTGTGGAGGAGAGGCAGGAAGGACCAGAGGAAGTAGAGCAGTGAGGAACACACCTTGAGAACAGGCCCACAGAATCAACTGACCAGGACTCATGGTAACTTGAGAGATCAGGAATCCTGCAGGGTTCTGACATGGGTCCTCTCCATATATGCACAGCTGAGTAGCTTTATGTCCTTGTGGAAATCTTAATGGTGAGAGTTGGAATTATCCTAGATTCTTTTGCCTGCTTATGGTATTCCTTTCCCCTGCTGGTTTGCCTTGTCCAGCCTTGATGTCATGGTATGCACCTAGTCATATTGTATCATATTATGTTCTATTGAGTGATATCCTAGGGTGGCCTTCTCTTTTCTGAGTGGATGGGGGAAGCTAGTGGAAGGTGAGGAAGAGGAAACTGAAGTTGATATATAATATGTGAGATAATAAAAAAAAATATCAGCTCACCACAGAACAGTTGAAACTTTTTAGTCAATGAAGTATAAAAGACTGAAGAAAGAAGAGAATGAAGATATTCCCATCAGACATTAAAAAACTGGTAATGGCAAGATTCATAATGGAATTCATCAAAGAATTATGATTACCGAGTCAGTGAAAACTATACATATTACTAACCAGTCGAAGAAACATTCATGAATTGTGGAAGAGTAGGGGATAGATGTGAACAAGTCAGAGGGGTCAAGGACACAACAAGATCTGCGGAACTAATCTGGGACCATAAGGAATCACAGAGACTGGGCCACCAACCAGAGAACATACAGGAGCTGGATTAGACTCCCTACAGAGGCTCTCTTAGTCTCTGTTCCCTGTCACTGGATCCCTTTCCCACCTTAGATGGACTACCTGGTTTCCTAGGAAAATAGCATACAACTTAAATGTTCCTTTACCTTCACAAGGATGGAAAAACACTCTTTTTACTTCATTAAACAGTGTAAGGGATCCTCTACTTGAACTTCAGTAACATTGATCCTAGGGAGCAAGCATTATCAAAATTGATATAACATTATAAAACAAGGGAAATGCAAATGGACACAAGTCATGTATGTATGTTTTGTTTTCAAATTTTAATTTATTTAAATTAAATTAAATTTATAAATTATCTTTTAAAAAGTACAGCATCTTATATGCTATTTTCAGGGAAGAAATGGATAGATAATGCAATTTCAGAGCAGCCTCAGGGAAGTTGGTGTGAAATCTCCTTTGTTTCCCAAACTGTGACTAGGGAAGTTCTGAGAACATCCCCCCTCCCTACCTTCAGGAGAAAATTCCTTTTAGCTATAAGAGCACCTCTGCAGATGTTGTTCTAAATAAGGTTTAAATTCTAAGTTTATAAAAAAGGTCAGTCTGTAGAATTTATCAGGACATTGCGATTTGACTTGCCTACTTTATATAAAATTATTATAGATTTAAAGGTTTGATTTTTCCTTCGCATTCTGAAAATTGTAAAGAATTTTTCCTTCTAGTGAGCTGTAATAAAGAAGCTAAGAGTTTGAATCTTTCAGTGTATATTGTTTTCTAAGTGGAAAGTATTTTATTAGCTAATGCCTCTCAAGGGCAAGGCCGAGGTGGCATTCACCTCAAAGCACAGTTTCAGCATCCTATTAAGCCACTGTGGTGCTAACAAAGAATTATAAGATGAAGTCATATAGTTTGGGATAACTATAACAAAAATTGTGTCTTAAAAACCTGACTAAGTGTCTGTTCCTTGTTCCAAAAAGCAATTAATTTGGTATTACAGAATATTAATATTTGATCTATTACACACCATCATTTTAAATAAAATTGACAATATCCCAAAGATAAGTTTAAAAATTGTTTTTATACATGCTATTGTATCTTCTATAAATTCATGCATGCATTCATCCTAGTTACTGTGTTTAAAAACAACCCCTCTATGGGAAATAAGTAGATGTGAATTGGATTGCATGCTCATTCCTTTGAGCTTCCCCCTGCTTCAGCATGGATAATTAAGTTGTGTGCTGTGGGTGGTGTTTTAAAATTCTGAACATTCAAACCTTAATTTGTAGATTAATAGTCAATATTATATCTCAGAGCTCACAATTGCTTAATATTGTTGATCCCTCAGATGCTATTAATTCTCAAATTTGCAATTGCTTATACATACACAACTCATAAAAAAATGCTGTCCTTTTAAGAAGGCTGTTTTTGGACATTTAATAAAGTGTTCTAGATTGCCTGGACATCTTAAAGCAATGCCATGCTGGATTTATATCTCAGGCAGTCTATGGGTCCTACATATAAGATAGATTGGATATATAATCTCATTCTTTATATATTCAAAACAGCTATGGTTTAAGATAATATTTTAGTATTCTTGGAAATTGTGCACATAAAATTCTTTCTTCTTAGTGTCCTCAGTTACTATTTGTTTCCACATAATAGTGTTAATTCTTGAAGACTTATACTTAATAAATTGCTGCAAATAAATGCTCTTATTTCTGAGTTAATAAATAAATAATACACATGTGACTATCAATAGCTTTTCAAGCTTTCTAGTTACAACCGCTCTTTAAGAGAAATAATTAAAAGTACAATTAGTCACTGCCCATGTTACATTAATACTGACTATAACAGTCAAGTATTTGAGATGCTTTGTCAACATATTATTAATTCTCAAAGACAAGGTATTGTGGAACTTTAAAACTATACCTTCTTAAAAAACAAAGAAGGGGGAATTATGTCCCCGTGCATATTATTTAGTGCATTCCTGTCCACATTATTTAAATCATACTTTTATTTTAAAATTTTGAAATTTGGGTGTCAAAGAATTTAATAAATGCCTTAGAGTATCTTAAAAGTATCTACTTACTGGCATATGGCTTGATCCTGAACAGCTACCTTATTAGGAAAGGGGAAAATATAGGTTTTCTTCACAGAATGCTGCAGAAACATGGTGGCTAATTTGTGTGACAAAACAGGTGAGTTCGCGCAGTGCCCTGACTGTAGTGACTGTAGTGACTAGAAAGCTGAATTGGGTACATGTTTTCGACCCATCCTTGCTTGCCATTTTTCCAGTTTGGACAAGTAAAGCTGCCTTGCTTCAAGCTTTTAACCTTGTGGTAAAAAGAACATCAGAGACTGTGTAATCTGACTTAGAAAGATTAGGTGGTTGTCTGCAGCTTCTAAGAGCTGCTTCAGGCAAGAGGAATAGGGTTTGAAATAATAAAACAGGCAGTTGTCCACAGTCAAAAACTGCATCAGGCTAGAGGAATAGGGTTTAAGATAATAAAATAAAATAAATAAATAAAATAAAATAAAATAAAATAAAATAAAATAAAATAAAGGAAAATGGATTTTGAAACTCTCCCAGAGACAGAGAGAAATCGGGGGACGCCCTGTGTTATTCTTGCTGGTCCCTACAGCAGAAGTTCTCTGCCCTCTTTGTGTTGTCTAATGTCTGATGCACCAATCCGTTTATGTGTCAATTCATGTGTGTTTTGTCTTGTCTAAATGACTGAATGTACTGTGTTTCATGTTGGAAAATAAAAATGGCTAAGACCTTATCTGCTGGTTCAGCAAAGCCCGAGAGTGGCCCACACTTTATCCAAGAATCAAGCACAGCAACAGAGTGCCTGCTGAAAAAAACTGCTTTTAAAGAAAAGGAGTCTGCAGCTTCTTAGTTTTAAGGCAAAAAAGCTGATAGTTGGTTTTTTTCTTAGAAAATTCTCTGCAATCATGATTATTGTGTTTAGCAAATTACAAAGTGCCTTTTCATCTTATAAATATAGCTAGAAAAAGTAAAATTCTTTGATTGGTCTAAATTTATAAGATTCCTGTAGCCACTTAATTTGTTTTTTTAATGGTCTTAAAGGTATAATATGCTCTGTGTGTTTTCATTATAGAATATTAGCTTATAAGTTATTGGGTATGATTAAAAGGGTATAAAATTGGTAGCAAGCGAGCTTTAAATTGGTAACTCAGGTTTGGAGTCTTTCAAACATGTGGCATAAAGCAGGCCAAAAAACTAGGCCTCTAAGGATACTTCTAGTTGAGATAATATTTAATATGATTCTTATCCTAAAAGGTAGACTAAAGATAAGATTTAAAACAATGTGTCTTCCATTGCATACACTAGCAAGATTTTGCTGAAAGGACCCAGATATAGCTGTCTCTTGTGAGACTATGCTGGGGCTTAGCAAACACAGAAGTGGATGATCACAGTCAGCTATTGGATGGATCACAGGGCCCCCAATGGAGGAGCTAGAGAAAGTACCCAAGGAGCTAAAGGGAACTGCAACCCTATAGGTGGAACAACATTATGAACTAACCAGTACCCCGGAGCTCTTGACTCTAGCTACATATGTATCAAAAGATGGCCTAGTCGGCCATCACTGCAAAGAGAGGCCCATTGGACTTGCAAACTGTATATGCCCCAGTACAGGGGAACCCCAGGGCCAAAACGGTGGAGTGGGTGGGTAGTGGATGGGGGGGTGGTGGGTATGGCGGTCTTTTGGGATAGCATTGAAAATGTAAACGAGGAAAATACCTAATAAAAATAAAATAAAATTAAAAAAAAAAAAGAGACCAGCATCATTGAGGTGACATTTTCTGGGAAGTGTTTTCTGAAAGCACAAAGAGGCTGTGTTCCAGAGATAGCCAAGGTTGTACTACTGCTGCAGCGGGACTTGGTAATATGTAAAGGTCACCCAGGTGGTACTGGTTTTGAAGGCATGAAGGGGTCACACAGAGCAGCTGAGGCTTGACACTGTGAGAGGGCATGGAAGGCCATTGGTGAAGGTGCAGCCTCAGTTGCAATTGAAGGCCCAGGACTGAAGGGGTCATGCAGTGTTTTGGAGATGCCAGTACCATGAGATGACCACCAAGAGCAGCAGCAGCAGTGGAATACAAGCATCTGGAGTCTAGAGGATGACACCTGTGCTACAAAGGGCATGGCTGGAGAAGTGACCCAAGCCCTTGGAGGAGCACAGAAGGTTATGAGTTGGATCTCAGACATTGAACGGTTGGAGATTGATTTTTGCTTTTGATTGTGACTATGCCCTGATATTTTCCCTCTTGAAGGAAGAAACTGTTTTAATGGAGCCCACAGTTAAGAGACTTAATTGTAAAAAGACTTTGAATTTTAAAAAAGATTGAAATTTTAAGAATATGTAAAGACTGTGTAACTTTTAAAGTTATTTAGACCTTGGGGATGAATAAGAATGTAAGAGTTGAGGCTTACTAGTGATGTGTTTGTGTGTCAAGTTATTAAGGGGTCAATTGTACTGGCTAGTTTTGTGTCAACTTGACACAGCTGGAGTTATCATAGAGAAAGGAGCTTCAGTTGAGGAAATGCCTCCATGAGATTCAACTCTAAGGCATTTCCTCAATTAGTGATCAAGGGGGAAAGGCCCCTTGTGGGTGATGCCATCTTTGGGCTGGTAGTCTTGGGTTCTATAAGAGAGTAGGCTGAGCAAGCCAGGGGAAGCAAGCCAATAAAGAACATCCCTCCATGCCTCTGCATCAGCTCCCGCTTCCTGACCTGCTTGAGTTCCAGTCCTGACTTCCTTGGTGATGAACAGCAGTATGGAAGTGTAATCCAAATAAACCCTTTCCTCCTCCTCCTCCTCCTCAAAAAAAAAAAAAAAAAAAAAACCAATGTGTCTTTAATGAAGCATTAAAATTTGCACTGTCATGCATTCATAGGTATTAATTAGCAGCTAAACTTTGTAACATGATACTGATGCTTCTAATATTGATTTTAAAGATGATAAATTGTTTGAAATTGGAGTTTTCTTTCCCAAAGTTGTAGTTATAGTCTAATATTGCAAAAGAAACTTAAAAGTTCTAAAATCTGTCCTCACGGCAAGAGGAAGAAAGCTCAGAGCAGCCTCTGTGGGGCTTGTGTGACTTTCTTTTGTTTTGCAAACAGTACCTAGAGAAGTTCTTGCCTACCTTCAGGGGAATTTCTCATTAGTTAAAAGAACACTGTTGCAGATCTATCCAGATGTTGTTCTAAATAAAGTTCAAATTCAAAATTTATAAAAGGTCAATCAGGCTGTAGAACTTATTACAATGTGGCTTGCCTACTTCATGCAAAGTTATTACAGGTTTAAAGGTTTCTTATTTTCCTTTGCATCCTGATAATTGTAAAGTGTTTGCTTCTAGTGAATTGGTGATCACTGGAAAAATTTTGCCTCTAGGTATGGCTAATATAGCTTTACATTATGTAAGAAAAATTTTTATTGTCTCTGCTCCTGTACAAGAAGCTAAGAGTTTAAATCTTTCAGTGTATATTGTTTCCTAAGTGGAAAGTATTTTATTAGCTAATGCCTCTCAAGAGAAGTTTACTTCAAATCTTTGCTCTCACACAATGAGTTTTAAAGTTCTGGGGAGTAGCTGTTGCTCCAGAAAAGATTCTTAGGCAATATCTTTTTAATATTTGGGGTTTTAGTTATAGTATAAAGATATGGTACACAAAATCTAAGAACGGAAAATTGATTTGCTTCAAAATTTTATTTTCAAAAGCTTCCAGGAGGTGTTAATTGGCTAAGGTCTTAAAGTGACCAAAAACTTTGTCGGATGTTATCTTGAGAGACACAAATTAACTGGCAAAGAATAAAAGGCTTTGCAGGAAATAAAGAAAGCTTTTATAATTGTTATCAATTATAATCAATGGTAATTAAATATTATCTGCTAATTTTAGTTAGGGTTATTAAATGTGCCCAAAGCAATTCTTTGGCAAGAGAAAACATTAATGTAAAGTCATCTTTCTTCACCTCCCGGCTGACCGTTGGCCTACATAGAGGGCCTGTCGGCTGGCTGCTGGCTGCTGGCTGCTGCGGGGCAGGGCTGTGGGGTAGTGATGGTGTGGGAGGGCGCCAAAGAACAGGTGCCTTTGTAGCGGACTCAGCAGTGGGCCTGAAGTGGACTTAGTGTCAGTTGTGCACACCATTGCCCCCATGGGCATCCGCCTGTCCCTGCCGGGGATGGCCGTATTTTTCGTGCTGGGGCTCGGGGTACTCTGCCACCTTTGCTCGGGTTTCCTGGCTGGCCGCTTCAGCCTCTTTGGCCTGGGCAGCGGGCCGGCTGTGGGTGAGGCTGCGGTGGCGTTCACCTCAAAGCAAAGTTTTGACATCCTATTAAGGCTGCTGTGGTGCTAATAAAGAATTGTAAGATAAATTTGTATATCTTAGAAAAACTAACAAAACTTGTGTCTTAAGAACCCGACAAAGTGTCTATTCCTTGTTCCAAACAGCAATTAATTTGGTTATTGCAAAATATTGATATTTGGCCCATTGCATACCATCATTTTAAATAAAATTGTTAATCATTATCCTAAAGATGAGTTAAAGATTGTTTTTATGCATGCTTTTGTATCTTCTATAAATTCATTCATGCATATATCCCATTTACTGTGTTTAAAAACAACCCTTCTATGGGAGAAAAGTATATGTGAATTGGATCACACACTTATTCATTTGAGTTTTCTCCTGCTTCAGCACAGATAAATAAATTGTGTGCTGTAGATGCTGTTTTAAAATGTTGAATAATTAAGCTTTAATTTGTATATTTATCAATATATATCTCAGAGCTTACAATTGCTTAAAATTGTTCATCCCTCAGATACTATAAATTCTCAAATTTGCAGTGGTTTATGCATATACAACTCATAAGAAAAATACTGTTCTTTTAAGAAGACTGTTCTTGGACATTTAAGAATTTGTCCTAGATTGCCTGGATAAGACCTTGGGGGCAATGCCATGCTGGATTTATATCTCAGGCAGATTACAGGAATGATTGGCCATATAGTCTCATTCTTTGTATAGTCGAAACGGTGATGGCTTGAGATAATATTTTGGTATTTTTAGAGAAGGTGCATATCAAATTGTGCAAAAATTGTTCTTAATGTCCTCAGTTCCTACCTGTTTCCACATAATGGTGTTAATTCTTGAGGACTTATACTTAATCAATTGCTGGCCTTACAACAAGTAGAAAGAGCTATTGAAGAATAATTTGTCACTTCTATAGATTACTCTTTGCCTTTACATCTGTTAATTTTTAATACAATTCATATGCCTACAGGATTGTTGTGGCAAAAGGCTCCTATAATGTGGATACATTTGAGGATTTCTCCTAAACGTAATATCCTGCCATATTATGAATCAGTAGCTCAGATGATCATACTTGGAAGGAAACAGGCACTAACTTATTTTGGCAAAGAGCCAGATATCATTGTTCAGCCTTACAGCGCAGACCAAGATACTTGGCTGAAGCAGCACAGTAAGGATTGGTTGCTTGCTCAAATAAGATTTATAGGATCTATAGATAATCATTATCCTCAAGATAGATTGATAAAAATTTTAAATGTACATGAGGTAATATTTCCTAAAATGACTTCCTTACAGCCTTTATATAATGCTCTATTGATTTTTGCTGACAGCTCCTCTAAAGGGCGAGCTGGATATCTTATGTAGTCGTAGTTATACCCCCCCCAAAGTCACCAAAAGCACATCTTGCTTTTGTCTTGTTCATTTTAAATTTTTTGCAAACTGAAGTTAAAGGTCAGTCTCCAGCAGATCGCCACTGGCATCCAGTTACTTTCAGTTCTTATGCCATGGTTAAATGGCAGGACCCATTAACTAATACATGGAATGGTCCAGACCCCATTTTAATCTGGGGAAGAGGTTCTGTCTGTGTTTTTACACAAAAAGAAGACAGAGCATGATGGCTCCCTGAAAGACTGGTTTGTCAAGTGGACACAGATCCTGAATCTTCTAGTAAGTATGATTCTAATCTCCTTGATGGCTAAAAATCCTTTTTAGCCGAAAAACTTAATTTGGAGCACAGCCTCCACTTTCAGAGAATCTCCTGCTTTTCTGCTAATTCTCAAAGCCAGCTCCCCCACATGGGGAGGTCAGAGTCCGAGCTTGATCTCTGCTAATTTGCAACTGAATAAAGTACCTGGGATTCCACAAAGAAGCTTTTATCCTGTTGCTTTTCAACTATCTTTGTTTTTCAAGCAGGTCAGTCTTTCCTTACAGCCTGGTTTCAGCAAGCATGCAGCCCTGCCTCCAGCAAGTGGGGGTGGCAGAAATTCATCAATATGAAGAAGCATATTCAGTGTGGCTTTGGTCTGATTTGGGAATAAGGTGTGCTATGAGGGCTGGACAGTCAATGATGGGCAACCAGATTTTGGAGCCATATCAATCTAAGACAGAGAGGTACATGTCAAGAGGCCGTGGCTTGTTAATAATAAAACTACAGAGCCATGTTTGTGTAAAATAAACACAAACAAGCTGCAAGTATGCTCCTTGACGGATAAGAATGGCTCGGGAAAATCTGAGATTTCCTAAAACAGGTGTGGCCACCAGCCACCATAACTCCCAGGCAGGACTATGGAGCATAAATAAATTTTATGTCATGGTCCAGCTATTTTTATTATATAATCAGGGGGGAAACTGTAGCCTCCCCCAGCCTGAAGCAGGCTGGTACAGATCTTGTCACCACTGAGGTGGGGCCACCTGCAGTGCAGCTTTCAGACTTGGCTGGCTCCTTTTGAAGTGACAACTTCCCTGCTCTTCTGTTACCTGCCGAGAGGCTGAACCTGTCTTCTTGAGACATTCCTGAATAAGCAACCAGCCTGGTGACCAAGTGCTGACAGAATGGCTCTAGGCACCAAGAATGGACTGGCGGGGGATGGGGGGGAATGGGCCTTCCCCCTTATAAGCACACTCTCTTAGTAAACTTGTGGGCCTTGATCAGAGAAATATTTGTCTTGGCTTCATTATCTTGCCATCTAAGTCTCTTTCAGCCCCAGCCTGCCTTCCAGAAATACCAGGTTCATGTAGGCCGTGGGCCGGCTTAAAACACCCTAGCCTCTGGTGCCAACTTCTGTCTTGGTTAGGGTTTTATTGTTATGAAGAGACATCGTGGCAATCATAAAGAAAAACATTTAATTGGGACTGGCTTAAAGTTCACAGATTTATTTCATTATCTTCATGGTAGGAAGGCTGGTAACCAAACATTCAAACATGTGAGTCTATGGGGATTATTCCTATTCATATCACCATGAAGACTATTAATTTCTCTTCTCTTTCACTGACACAGTACCTGCCAGCACTGTGAAAGCTATCTTAGCCTATTCAGCAATTCCAAAGTGCTTTATTTCTCTGCACCAAATCATTGTATGAATCCCCTACCTCTTGACAATATTCTTCCCAAATTTCTGCAATTACAGAAACACAATAAAATACTCACTTCAAGATTAAAACGTATAACAAGGCAAATTTGCCTAAACCATCAGAAAAGTTCAGTCCATCTGATGTATTTTCTCAGGGCAACCAATATGTCATGAAAAGATAATTAAAATATTTGAAATAATTTGTACATACATAAGGTAAACCCTGGGTATTGCCTAATACTGCACACATTTCACAGACACCTTCAAGTGGTGAATGCTATCACAGGGTAGATTAGCAATTAATATTTAATACCAATAGTGAGTTCTATGAAGATGCTACTTACAGACAGCTGAAATTCCTAGAACCTTGACAGTGCCTATACCCTTTGTGTAAGTCATTCAGTTGAAGGGCCCAGGCTCAAGGCTGTTCCTATTGTGAAATTATTTATAAAACATTCTGGTTGTTCAGGTATAAGTCTATACTGTTTAGTATAGGATATATCCAAAATTCAGTTTCTAGAATGAAAACGTGGATCCCAAATTAATCAATGCAATATGCTGCAGCATCTGTAATGGTTTCAATCATTATTTTATGCAGTTTCTTTTGCAACAGCAGTAATTATCAGTGTATGGTCCACAAAGGAGAGAGAGCCTTGGTGGATGAAGGAGCATGATTATTGTAGAGAAAGTAACTTACCAGAACATGGAACAATTCTTTAAAAATTTACATTTCCTACAGTGAAGTAAACATGGCTTAGTGGCAGAATTTTTATAACTGGTGAGAACAAAGGGACTGAAAGCAAGGAAACATGTTTCCTTGAATACAAATATTTTTACAGCCAATAGGCTTGAATTATCACAAAATACTACATAAAAAATTAGGATGGAGAAGTCTGAGTAGCAGGAGACAAAAGTCCACACAAGGATCAGGATGGACTTGGTGGCTCTGGACATAGGGGAAACTCTAGGGCAATACTAGGCATTGTGAGTATATTGTACCTGTTCCTGGTATTTGTAGTGGATGCTCACCATGGTGACACTATCCAAGGTCATGAGACCCAAAACACCAACCATCAATGAAGCAAAGGTGGATCAAATACAGTGAAGTTGCAATTGTTCCAGAAGGAAATCTAGTACAGCATTCAAAACTGAATCTGTTAGTGTTGTTCCTGCTCTTATGAGGACTATTCACTCTCATGGCAGTTATGTTTAGAATCAGATTTGTTTAGAAAGAATCAATTGAATGAGCAGGGGGTACCAATGCACTTGATGATTCTTGGTGTAAGTTTCACCAATCTTGTGCTGCTGGGGCTAATAGTGATTGCTTGGTAGCAGCTGAAGAGGCATGTGCTACACAGGGAAATTCCCTGGAATACACAGGAAGTTTACATAGGAAGTTATTGAGGAGAGATTTCAAGCCATAGTTATAAATGTCAGGACACTAAAAGAGCAAACAAGTGGCATCTGAGTTTATGGAAGACTTCTGCTGATTCCCAGAAAGAACATTATTATTTTTTGTCTGTTGTCCTCCTGATTCAGCTCCTGGGCCTGTGTTTCCTCCAGTCTCTGAAGATAAGTTGGCCACTGGAGAAAACTTTTTGTTATGTGTTGACAATTTGGCATTAACCAGCAGCAGAATGGGGCACATTCTTGGGGAAAAGAATGCCAGTCAGCAAAACTGCAACTGGTAAGATTGTCATTGTATAGTCAGTAGGATAAGAAATAAAGAAATAAAGTAATAGCTGGAGATATGACTTAGTGGTTCCAATTCAGCTCCCAGCACCCATGTCAGACAAGTCATTCAATAGGAGTTCCAGATCTAGTGAACTCCACACCCTTTTCTGGACTTTTGAGCATGTACACACACATACCATAATTCACACATACACATATGTAAACATGAAGGAAAATAAAAATAAAATATAATTTTTATAAATACCAGATTATCTCCATTTAAAATTGAGTTTTATGATGTTAATACATAGTTAAATGAACCATAATTGTTACTAATGAAAAACTTTAATATTATTTCTTGATGTGTGAATTATAAGTAAAAAATATGGTTCTATAATTTAAGTGTGCTAAAGTGCACTGAATTTTATATTTCAAGAAGTACAAAACGTAAGTATGAACATGAGGGCAGAGAAAGGGTTGGATTGTTGTGGTGTGTAACGATGCTGTCTTCTTGATATCATGTAGCCACTGGACTCACAGCAGCTGTGATTATCTATGAAAATTCTCCAGTGGAATGAGCCTATCAACTTATATATGCTGGTACAACTACCTTTCCCTTAAAATTTATTCTTCAGCCATTCTTCTGTAAGCAGCCCTAATGACCATCATATTGAATCACACACAAAAGTAAGACATGGAAGTAAAAGAGAGATTAACTAGGAATAAGAGAAGAATCAGCAAAAATTAGAGAGTATGAAGACGAGTGGTTAATGTTGTGGTGATGAATATAATCAAAATATATTATCTACACATCTAAAAATGTATTATCTACACATCTAAAAAATGATGAATATGATCAAAATATATTATATACACATCAAAAATGTCATAATGAAGTCAATTGTTATGGACATGCAGTATTTACTAATATAAATATGAGAGACATGAACATTTTAAATAAAAATAAAATTAAATAAACAACTAGATACACCACAGTTCAGAATGGGCAATCATGATATTGGCAATAAATCAGTATTTTCCTAATAATTTTTCTAATATATAAAAGCTTAAATTTCAAAAAGGATTTCAAAGAAATGATATTGTAGTTCATAGATTATTGCAACAAAACTGAAATCAGATAAATGCCTTCCTGAGTTTGTACCTAAAGTGGAGCTATGAGTAAATAGCATTAGTAATTCCTTGACTCAAAAAACCTAATTACTACATTAGAATGTGAATAAGATATAAATATATCCAAATCTGATCTTCTTGTTTTAATCTTTTGTGCATCTGTGGTATGTGTCAATATGTGAGTGTGGGTGCTTGTTTGGCATGGTGTTCATTTTATGTTCAGAGAACAACGTACACTGTGGCATGGTGTTCATTTTATGTTCAGAGAACAACGTACACTGTCATTCATTTCCTTCTACATCCATCATTTGAGGCATTTTGTTTTGTTGTTCACTGCTGAATACAGCAGGATAGTTGGCCACCAACTTTTAGAGACTCTCAGTCTCATTCCCAATTCTGTAGAAGACCTTCTACTGTGGCTTCTCCTCACTCACTTCCCTCATTCCTAGAGGAAAAATCGTCCTGGTGAAATGTCATTATTTCCTCCCTTCTGTGGACCTTCTCAAATCCAACCTATAAACAATTCCCATTTATAAGGATCATCTCCCAACACCCAGAAATACATTTTACCCTGAACCACCAGTAGCCACACCTATCAGAACTCCAGAAGAACTTACTACAAGAAAATACACAACTACCACACCCTCCTAAGACCCAGGGATGATACAGAAGCTGAGTTTAAAAAAAAATCTACCGAACAAAGAAAAGGCCTGATGCTAACACATAGAATTACAATTTTCCCAATCCCAGATGCCTTGGCCACAGAGTAAAACACAATAACAGCCAGGTCAATGTGGCTCCACCAGAGTCCAGTAATCCTGTTACTACAGCAAGCCCTGTGGATTCCAACACAGATGAACAAAAAAAAAAAAAAAAAAGAAAAAGAAAAAAGAAAAAAAAGAAAGAAAGAAAGGAAGGAAGGAAGGAAGGAAGGAAGAAGGAAGGAAGGAAAGATGAATTCAAAACAGCTTTTATGGACATAGTAGGAGTCATTAAACAAGAAATGAATAATTTCTTAAAGAAGTCTTTAAAAACACAAACAATTTCCGGAAGGAAATGAATACATGAAAGTGGAAATAGAATCAATCAAGAAAACCTGAACTGGAGGAAATCTGGAAATGAAAAATTTAGAAGTTTGAAGAGGAAACTCAGAGGCAAATTTCACCCACATAATACAAGAAATAAAAGAGAATCTCAGGTACTGAGATTAAATGGATAATATATTGGTCATGAAAATGTTAAATCTAAAAAAAATAAAATAAAAAATAATACTGAACATCCAGCGCCTGTGGGACACTGTGAAAAGACCAAGTTTAATAATAATAGGAATTATTAACATGTCACAGGCACAAAAATATTTTCAAAAATTAATATAGAAAATTTTACTTAACTGAAAGGCCTTATAAAGTACAACAAATTGGCAGGCCCAGAAAAGAAAATCCCTTCTCCATATAATAATTAAATCACTTTATATGCAGAACAAAGAAAGAATATAGAAAGCTTCAAGTAAAAGAATATAAGCAACATGTAAAGGAAGAACAATAGACTTGGACCTGATCTCAGACTGGAGATTCTATCTATCTATCTATCTATCTATCTATCTATCTATCTATCTATCTATCTATCTATCTATTTATCTATGTTGCTTTTCAGCTGCCACCAGGGTATATAGCTGTTACTTTGTGGCTGGAACCCTTGGCTTCTCTACATTGTGATTCTGGTGGTTGCTGCTACTCTAGAGGAAGCTCCTAATTTAGAATCCAGCCCAATAATTCATAATTGTTATTTTCTGTCTGGAGTTCTGAGGATCTCAACTTTAATTTTGTAGTAGCTGCCATTTTGTTGTCCTGGCCTAATATGTTCAATCGTTGCTTTCTGTCTTGGAATCTTGTGAATCTGCAATTTTCACTCTCAGGTACTGAGGCTTTCCCATCCCCCATGTCTAGTCATTAGTCTGTCAATGGCCCCTTTCTCTCCCAACTGTCACTTCACATTGCTGTGTGACTAGGCTTTGTTCCTAACATTTAAAATTCTTTGTCCATCTCAATGATCACTAGCCATAGACAACCACTCTTGAACAAAGACGCCCTAGATATACTAGCTTTAATTGGGGATGGGTTGTAAATTTATTGATGAGTCCTCAACAGAACTCATACCTGGCTGAAATGAGTCCAACAGCTACATTTGTCTCCACCAATGCACACTGCCTCTGCTCTTAGACACTTGACTGGATCTTACAAAACAGTTTAATGGAATTTGTGTCAGTCATGAAATTCTCAATTTAAAACAGCAAAAAAAAGAGAGAGAAAGAAAGAGAGAAAGAAAGAAAGAAAAAAGAAAAGGAAGAAAGAAAGAAAAGAAAAGAAAGGAAAAGAAAAGAAAAGGAATGTAAAGGAAAAGAGAATAAAAATCTACTCAATCTGGTCAAAACATTTTAATTTTCACCAGGCCACAGTCCTCACATAATGTTTATCAACCATCATGTTTCCCCCAAAGGAAACACATGCATCTCTCTCTCTCTGTGGAGAAATATTAGCCTGGTCCACCCTCTGTCTTGTCTGTATTGTGCGTCAGACTCCTCTTGGGTGCCTCCTGTCCTTTGCCTCATTCCACTGCCAATTGTTACACCTTGTTCACTGAAGCATTTGGGATCCATAACTGTGGAAAACAGGAAAATTTTACAACTATGGGATGAGCCATATGTGAGAATGCAGAATCATAACTCATGGTAGATAAATGCCAATTCCAAGACTACTTTGTTGTAAAACTCTATTTGATACTCTATTTGTGGCATTCCTCACTCACTGTTAGACCCTGCCTGGTTCTGAACCTGACCAATTCTCTTCCATGTTATTTGCTGATACGAGTGCTTTTAAACTCAAATAGAGATCCATAACACCATCTACATAATGACTGACTTTTAAATTACTTTCCACCAGTTATGTGTCAGTGCAAACATGTCCAAATCACAGTAACAAATACAATCAAGCAATTAGAAGGAATTAGGAAAGAACCATCGTTGTGAATCCACAGTGTTACAAAGAGGGATGCAGAAGGAACAAATAGCTAAAGTTAAAAACATAAAGTTTGTTGCATGGTCTTGCTAAAATGTGGGGCATCTTAGAGCCTTTCCCAATGTCCAGACATCCTTGAGGATTTCTTTTAACTCTGAAGAACAACTAAATTGAGAATCACAAAGGAAAAAGATATGCTAAATAGTCCTCCTTTTTCTTCAAGCCATATTTTCTAAAGGACAGATTAATTTTTTACTGTGCAGTTGTCATTCTTTATAAACTATGTTTAATCTACTGAATGTCTGTGAACTAATTTTTATTGATAGTTAAATGTGTAGCCTCTTAGCTGGGATTATTTTGCTATGAAATTTCTTGTAATTGGTTTATAATACACAGCTGTTTTCCTGTATAGGCTTAAGAACAGATTATGGCTATTGGAGTACTTTTAAATGATTCCAAATTCTTTTAATGTCACACATGTATACAATGCACTTAGATTGTGTTCACCCATTTGACAATCCTCCTAAGTTCTATAGATATATTTCTACATTCCTAACTCTCCAAGCTTCATACATTTTATTTTCTATAACCCATCACAAGTTCTACTACACATATATTCAACGGTGTGTAAGGTTATTCAGTACTTGGCTGACCTCCTAGGGCCCAAACATTTATGAAACACTTGCCTCTCCATGCCCAGAAGTCATGAATTGTCAATAACTCCTTAATTAGGGCTGGAGTGTCATGAACCACTGCTTCATGCTAGAAAGTTGACTGGCCTAATAATAGTGTGTGTGTGTGTGTGTGTGTGTGTGTGTGTGTGTGTGTGTGTTTATGCAGGCACCAACAGATGTGAGTTTATGAGTGCAGTAGTCCTGATATATCCAATAGATACAGTTTTTGTCTGATCCTCTCTCATATCTGGCTCTCTGAAAATCTCCATTTTATTTACCATTTTGTTACCTGAGTCTTTAGGGAAGGGAATGACATAGATATCCCATGCATGATTGGGCAATACAGAGTCACACTTTCTTTGCAATTTTGTCAGTGTGGTAACTACCTTCATAGCACACAGAAACTTCTCTTATAAGTTCTGAGTGTTGCATTAATTGATAACTGTAGGTACAAAATTTGGAGTAGTTTGAAACTATATCCATTTATGAAAATAATGGCATTTATGGTGCCTATGAGTTTCCCAACTATGAATGCTTGGCCCAATTTGCAGCACTAGGTGTTCTCAAGAGCTGTGGTTCTCAGTCTTTGGGTCACAAACATTTGTGAACACATATTCCATCTGGTCTTAGGAACCGGCACTCATAAATTTATTTTTGTTGCCACAACTCTAATATTTCTATGGAGCAGTAACTCAATCCCTAAGACCATTGGAAAGAAGTGTTTTCCAGTCTTTACAAGTCATTAGTTGAAATCTGTTACTATAAATCAAGCACCAAATCCAAATAGAAAGTAGCTGCTTAGTGTAATAATAGTTGTGTTACCAATGTAACAAGTAGAGTATTTTACTTAATAGGACAGTCAATATTGTAGGTCACAGTATTCACAGATGACTAAGACTATTAATGAATTCCTTCCTCCAAAATCCTGAATGCATCTCATGTGGGATGGAATGAACCCAGCAAGGATGAAACAGCCTGGTCAATATGAATTTGATTTGTCACATCTCATGGCCAAAGCATGTGTTGTCTTCAGCAAGAGGGTGTTGCCATAAATTTCTAGTTGGTAACTAACAGCACTGGCAATAATCTCTATTGTTTGGGGGGGGGGGGCTCTCCAAAAACTCAAGGGAGGCATCTCACAAGTTGCTTTGTAGGTGGTAACCTATGGCTTCTAAGATGAACATAATATTCCGTATAGCATAACCCAAAAGAAACACTCATACAGACAGACATTCACAGACCTATCACATGGCATTTTCATGGATTCTTAGTGTTAGTTATCTTTCCCCACATCTCCATCCCTGGTCCATCCTTATCCATTTTCCCTCATCCATTTCTGGAATGATTAAAATATATCATGATCATAAATGTTTGTGGCTCCCCATAAACAGAAATGTATATGAGCATGTATGTACGTACACGCATGTGTGTGTGTGTGTGTGTGTGTGTGTGTGTGTGTATACATATGCATCCTTGTTGTTTCTTTTTGGGGATTCTTCCATAAATTGTGGTATATATAAATTTATCTCCTTGTGATTAATTATGCATTTTAAAGTTGGAATGCTTGTGCCATTTTGACCTAAAAATATAGACTTTTATTAAAAGATTGATTTTTATAGTTAAAAATCATATGTAGGAATGTCATGCTGACAATATGTACTTGGGATTGTTAGCCTTCATCATCCATATGACTATGAGGATATTCCAGTGAGGTTCAACTAAGGGCAGAAGAGCCCATTTTAATCAGGGTGATACCATTGCATTGTTGGTATAGAAGATGAATAAATAGTCCTGCACCCATAAATGAGAAGCAATGCCTTGAAGCTAGAGAACTGACTCACATTTTAAAAGCATGTAGTGCTCTTGTAAAGTAACTGAGTATAGTTCCCTGCAAACACACCGTGGTTCACCACTTCGTGTAATTAAATTTCTAAGGGGTTCAAACTTCCAGAGGATCCAACACATTCTTCTTGCCTCTGTAGGCAGCAGACATGCATGGTGTGTGTGTATGTGTGTGTGTGTGTGTGTGTGTGTGTGTGTGTGTGTGTGTGATGTACACAAACATATGCAAAATTAAAGTTTTAAAGTATCAAAATGTTTTGAAGATGGAGAGAATTCTTGGTACTTAAGAGCACCAACTGCCCAGGTGTTATTTCCATCTCAATGGTGGCTCAAAACTATTGTTCACTAATGCCTTAAATGGTACAATGCCCTGATATTAACTCTTCAGCTATTTCACACATGTTGCATACAAACATATATGCAAGAAAAATAACCATTTATAAAAAAATAAAAATGATGTTGCACACAAGAATACACACACACACACATACACACCAAACCAAACCAAACCAAACCAAACCAAACCAAACAACAACAACAACAACAACAACAACAACAAAAACAAGCATATACCTTTTTCTGAGCCATCAGATAATATCTGGTCTCCCCACAGTATTTATTTTTTTATGTTCACCTTACTTTGACTATTAACAGATAACATTTTGTATAATATGATAATCCATTATATATGCTCAAAAATTGCTCAATATCTGGTATTAAACTTTGTAAAAATACCATGAAAAATAACTATTCTATGTAATATAAAAGTCAGTTATTTAAAGATTTATATTTTTAGAATGCTGTGTTAACATTGCACAAAGTAAAAAAAAAAAAAAAAAAAAAAAAAAAAAACAACTTATGCCAATGTACAAAAAAGACAGACAATGAGGTCTCATGTCATTCTTTGAGAAAGTTATTATGAAAGCAGGGTAGAAACAGGTTGGAAATAGGTTTCATATTGCTGATGAGTACAAAGGGGCAAAATATAGGAAAGCATATTTCTAGAAATGTAAATACACTCACTCCCCAAAGCTCTGGGTATTTGGAGTAGGCCGTAACGATGGCCACCATGGAGGAGAATGAGTAAGAGAGGATAAAGGTGCACACCAGGATGAGGATAGTTTTCATGGCTCTGATTTCAGGAGAGACTTTTAAAAAATCTTGAGCCCTGTGGATATGCTTGACTTGTTTCTTATGTCTGTAGAGCATACTCACCATGGAGACACTTGAATAGGCCATGAGACCCAGACACAGTCCATCACAGAAGCACAGCAAGAATAAATACAGTGCAGTTGCAAAGTTGCCTGAAGCAAACCATGAACAGTAACCATAAATCATCCTGTTAGTTGTATTTTTGCTGTAACTTGGACCTGACACTCTTGCCGGAGTCAAGATGTTTAGAAATGAATGCACAAGCCAGCTAAGTGAGCAAGAGGGACCAAGGTACTTGGTGGCTCTGTGTTTAAACTTCATCCATCTGGAGTTGCTGGGGCTGATTGTGATTGCTTGGAAGCAACTCAATAGACACATAGCATAAAGGGACATCCCCCTTGTTATTCTGTAAATATACATTATCAATTTACATCCAAAATCATCCAGGAAATCTTTTAATCCGTAATCTGACAGTGTCTGTGGAATGCCTTTTGAGATGATAAACAGGCAATTGGCAACAGTCAAGTGCTCTATGATCAGGTCTTTGGGCATTAAATGTTTTCCAGTGAATTTCAATATGACATAATAAAATAGTATTGAGGAATTGCCAATCATTCCCACTGTAATCTGGGAGAAGAGGAAAATTCCCAGTGCAATATTTTCAAAGGCCATTTCATTCTATTATAAAAGAAAATAAATTTATTATTGTTATGAGATCCTAGAAATACGTTATAAGATTGCATTATTTTTGATGTTAGCTAAAATAATATATTTATCACCTCATTGCATTTATATAACTTTCCCATTGAATAATATTTAAAGCTTTACACTTTATTAAAGTAAATATTCTCTATTATTAAATGGAAAAGTTTGGATATATTTACTGAAGAATAATGTTTTCACTAGACAAGTTTTTGCACTACCTTTAACATAGCAATCAAGAGATAGAGGCAGACAAACATATAAATTTGAGGCTAGCCTGATCTACAGAATTATTTCCAGGACAGGCAATGAATTACAAAGAAAAACCCTTTCTCTAATAGCATGTCCCCCAAATGGTTAACATTTTCATTGTTTTTGACCAAACACAATGATTTGGGGTCTATTTTCAAAGAAAGAATTTTTAAGACATGCCATTATTTTTTATGTTCAGAAGAAATAAAATTCAATTTTCTCACACACACACATACACACACACACACACACACAAACCAACAGAAAATATTTGAAAATTGGATTTAGAAAGAGGTATTAAATCCTCAGAATGTATAACGTGTATTTCATTTTCATATTTATTTTGTTTTACATTATGTGTGTTTACTGGGGTTGGTTGAAAGTGAGTGTGAGAGCTAGTAGGCCCCAGAATGTTGAGATGTCTTATACCTGGATTTGAAGATGGTTTTGAGTCACTGATAGAAACTAAGAACTGAACTCAAATCCAAGGTAATAGTAGTATGCACTCATAAAAACTGGCTTATCCCTCTACCCAACAAAAATATTTGGAACTATATTTGAAAAAACTAAAACAAAAGATATGAAAAATGAATTCTACATTTGGATTAATTATGGAAATAAAATGAGGGAATGCAAATCAAAGTTGTAGTGAGAGATCATCATGTACTGTATAAACAAATATTAATCAAAGCAAATTAAAATGAATAAAACAGGAGTTAAAGCACTGAGAGTGTGGCAAAATAAGGACTCCTGGGCAAATTGTAAAGAAAAGTAAAATGTAGCAACTATCCAGGTTAGTATTGCTTTTCTTTAAAAAAAAAGTGGGTAAATTATAACCAGTACCAATTATAATGATACAAACATAATCAGATATGAAAGGATCCAAAGCAAGCCAGAAAATGACAAGTTGTTAGTATAATAGATACATTAGGATCTGAGTTTCCCTGTCATTGCCCTGTTGAGCTTCAGCAGTTCTCAGGACAATTTGAAAATACACAATCATCTTTACTTGAATGTTTGGTTGGACTTGGTTGTCAGAATTTCTGATCCTGAATGACTGCAAAATGGATATCCACTTGCAGAAAACAGGATTGTGTTTATATTCCCTCATCTTGCACAAAAATTAATAATTTTTTGAAGAATTAAATATTTCAAAGGCTGAAATGCTAAAAATCTCAGAGGAAAATATTAGCAATACAAGACACAGATAGAGGCAGCTGGACTCAGTAGCATAGGGAATGTACCAAGAATTAAGTAGTAGAACTTTATAAAATCAAAAGCTTTCTGCACTTTATGGGAAAGTAAAAGTGGAATGAAAATATAACCTACAAAGTGGGAGGAAACCATTGATTTCTGAACTTTAATTAGGAACTTAATACTTAGAATTGATAGAGGAAAATAAAGATTAAACTATAAATGGTCAATTTATGAAATTCCAGACATCAAACACGTTAATGAAATGGGCAGAGATTCCATTAAAAAAGGAAACCCATAAACTACAGTAAAAGCTTTTGAGGAGTGTTCAGCATAAATACCTTTCCAGGAAATGCAAACTACAAACACTTTGAGAGTATATAGCACACTTTAGCCTGATTATCATCAAGGGAATAGATGATACCAAATGCTGCCCATGGTGAAAGGGAAAAGGAATCATCATTCTACACTGGTGGGAAGACAAATTGCTAAATATAGAAATAAATACAAAGATCTCTCAAGAAATTAAATATAGAATTTCAGCCATATAATTTCTGGGCATGCACCCAAATTTCTCTATGACCTACCACAGAGATGCTTGCACATCCATGTATGCTGCTGCTTTATTCACAATAGCAAAGAAATGCCCGTCCTAGATTTTCATCAGCAGATAATAGAAGTATGGTATCTTTACACAGTGGAGTTTTGTAATTATTCAGGAACTAGATGACTTGCAAACAATTCAGCAAAGTGATAGACTCAGGAAAAACCAGGGCCACATGTTGTTTGTTAAACAGGAACATGGTCATATGAATGTAGATGGAGACAAAACAGTTATGAGCTAAAAGGAGACCAAAAGATGCAGACAAAAGACATGTTGAGGAATCAAGGGGAGGGTAATAAATAGAGCATATGTGGCAATGGAGTGAATAGTTTATAAAGAATATATAGAGGTACAAGAAGGTGTTGAAGGGATTGGTGAAGAAATGTGGAAGAGGAGAGTCAAAAATAAACTTGCTTGAAAATGTTAGAATGAAATCTCGTACTATGTATGCTAGTTACAAAAACTCACAATAAAAAAGGATTATAGTTTCATAATAAATATTGCCATGGAATAATGACAGTCATTAGAGTTGATGCAATCTTACAGATTTACACTCCGTACTTATATTGCCATGGTCATTCTTGTGTTATTTGGCTTCTTCCATGGCATAAATGTACATTCTTCCATGATGTATAGAGTATATTTTAAATTTTAATAATTTCATTCCTAAAAGAAGTGCATCTTCTAAGAAATTTCTTATGCTTTATTAATTTTGTTGCTATTATAAATACCTTTCTGGAAGATGTTCTTAAGGTGTATGTGTCCTATGTACTTAAAATACTTTTTTCGCATGGAAAAGAAATTGCTTTTTCCTTCACCAATTCCACTTCTTAGCATGATTAAAAAGTAATTAAAATCAGGGTCTTGAAGTGATATCTCCTTAGTCCCTTCCATAGCAGAACTTTCCAAAACAGCTGAAAGAGTAAATCATTCCAAATGTCTACCAACAAACAATTGCATGTAGACAGACAGCTTGATATATACCTACAGAGGTATAGTATTTATCCTTTTGATAAGAAGGTTGATACATGCTAAATGAAGAAAGGAAAGCAGACAATCAGGTGGTATCAGTGAAAAGAGAGACTCAGTAGTAGCTTACAGGAGGAACAGTGTTCACATGAGACAGTCTACTCTGTCTTGGGTTGAAAATAGCCATGATTTCACACAAAACTCTATGCTAATTCCCACTTCCTGAACCACGTGTGTGTCCCTTTTGCCCTCCTTATCTATGCCTCAAACTGTTTTCCTTCCTTATATTGTTCCTTCCTTCTTCTCTTCCTCCTTTTCTTCCTGTTTTCTATTTTTCTTCTTTTTTTCCTCCCCTCTGTCTTTCCTTTTCAGCAAAGATATTTAAATAAATTCTTAATACATACTTTACATACAATTAAAAGAGGATCTCAGGAAGAAAATAAGATACATGGTGAGCAGAAGCATTGATTCTCCAAGGACTGTTTTCTGTTGTCTTTAACTTTTACTAGTTCTATGCCCTGGTCACTCACCTCATCCCTAGATGACCCCATGATGAAGAGAGTCACCGCCACAAATGAGTCTCTGCTGAAACTTTGGTGACAAACTCTCCCTCACTTAAAAGGGCCACCATCTAGTATTCTTTCCCAAAAGATTGGTGATTTTTAACTCTACACTTGACCTATGATGACAGCATCTCCACAGGGGTCTGAAGTAACTTGTAATCATCTTCCTGTCAGAAACAATACAAAACTTAACAAAACAAGAAGCTAAAATTAAATGAACTATCCAAGGAAGCAATTAGGAATCAAGGCTGAACTTTTATGACAGTACTTGGAGCAGAAAAGTTAAGTCAGATAGACATGCAGAATGAACTTTGGTGTCATTAAAGTATGAGCAAGTTGCATGGCCTTGCCCCTAGGGGGCCATTCCCTATCACCCAAGCATTCTAGACTGTTTCAGCACTTCAAACTCCTTTGTTCCCAAAGACACTCAGGACAAATGGCTAGCTGAAATGCCTATTCATTAAACAAAGCAGATTCTGGCTGCCAGACTCTAACAGCATTGCAATTCCCTCTTACAGAGTCCTGGCTCCTCTCAGCACTTCTCTTCCTAGTCCCTTACCCTAAACTTCTGTAGTCCACAAGCCTCATTTATTTTCCCTTGTTTCTCTTTCCTATAAAGCCAGATGTTTTCACCAGGTGCTCATGATCTATGTTTTCACCAGGTGTTCATGGTCTATGTTTTCACCAGGTGCTCATGGTCTATTGGTTCTTCTCTTGGTTCTTCTCTTGACACATTATCTTCTTGCTTCTGTTGGCTGTCCTCTCTCTGTCTTCTCTTCTCTCACTCTACCTCCTCTCACCTCATGGCCCATTCAGTCCACTGGCCATGCACTGTACTATATTACCTTCTAGACCTGCTCTAGACTCTTCGTGATATATCTGGATATTTTATACCACATATATACAATAAAAACTTTCTCCTTGATGATCCCTTGTATTGTTTAGGTTCACATCTTCAGTAACAAATATCCAAGTACTAAGAGGTATGAGAGAAGGAAGAGAACATAGATCCGTGTTCATCACACCTTTCAGGTTGAAATTTCAAAATGATTCATCCATGATGTGTGTGTCCTGGCAACTGTGAGGTATTTATATCAGAGAAGTTCTTTTTTTTTCCCCTGTGCCATCTGCTTAGGGAGAAGAAGGTGAATGTGCCTAAAAATGTACTGTGCTTATTTCACTGAAGGAAATACTCTACTACGAACACTTCACATGGAATCTCACGAAGAATTAAAAAAGAATAAAGCAATTTATTCATTTCTCTCTTATTGACATAAAACTTTTTATATACAGTGCAAAATTCCCTTTACATATGATGGTTATTATTTAATTAATTACACTTTCATGATAATTATGTAAGTATCTGGCTCCGTACATAAGATTTGAAGCTGAGGGCCATTTATTAAACATAAGGGAAAGAAGTAGGTAACAGAAAAGCTATTACAGCTTTCAAATGTCTACTATAAAGGGGAATCTCTGGTTACATAAGGAATCATATTTGCACAGGGTATAAAGAATGAGAACACTCCACCTTTCAGGAAGAAGTGTCCATATGCAGTGAGTTACCATCATATAGCAGCAAGCAACTTCCGTATAGAAGGAGGAAGACCTAGTGCAAGAACTAGACTCCACAGAGAGGAAATTGTCTTCCCTAGCAGGATTTGGCTCCTATTACACAAGAGCATCCCTTTAGGTTCTTTCGTCAAAACCTAGAAACAGAATTGACCTTCCCCAATCCTCAGTCTTTTAGTCCCAGTGTCTTGATATGAACGGAAAAACTCTTAACTGCTGTGCACTGTGAGCACCATTGTGAGCACACAGCTCAGATTATCCTGTGACTGCAATCAGACTCTGATACAAGACACCTCCTCTGAACTGTTAACTGCTGTGCACTGTGAGCACCATTGTGAGATTATCCTGTTACTGCAATCAGACTCTGAGTACCCAATTTATAAATCTATTATTTCATGGCCTCTTTCCAAATAGACTAACACTCTGTCACACCATCTATGTGATGGATTGAGAATTACTTGAGTTAGCATTAGATTAGAGTTAGAACAAAAGCAAATCACACAAATAAATTCATGGAAACAATTAGGGACAGTTAGAAAGAACGTTTTCCATAAGTTTCTGGAGTGCACAGTGTATTCCCAGAAGAAGCATAGATGACACACAGTTTGATGCTAAGCAAATGCCTTAGCCAACATTGGCGATGACTAGGACACTCAAGGATTTGTTTCCAGTTGTGATTTAGTGAGTAAATGCAAACAACAAACCCATTAACAACACATGCATATCCATCCACGGGAAATTCATACATAGCTTGCAAGGAAAAACAAAACACTGCAAACTGTTTGCAAAGGAAAACTAAAATAAGACAAAACCCAATAATTGCTCCTGTTTTCCAAAAATCTTTTATAACAATCTGCAAAAGAGTAAAAACACTAGATGATAGTCTAGAATAAGCAAGTTTCTGATAGCAGCAAAAACTGCACATTGTGTAAATACATAAACTGTAGTTTTAAGGTTTCAGAAGGGTCATCACACTGACATAATTTAAGACTTTCTACATGGACACCTCCTCCCTGCCTGTTTACTAGAAGTTCACTAGTAGAAGTGAACTGACAATAAATACATTCACCAGCTTAAACCCATTATCTCTGTCTCTACAGAAAATATTTTCCCCCTTAACCTGCTTTACCTGATTCTACAAGTTAACTTTATTACCTTCTCACCCTCGTTGTGGAATCAATTATTGGAAAGCATTTGCCCTTTTGTTCTTTCTCTATGGATATATTGCTTTGCACAGCTTCTATCACCAGCCATTATCACTTCCTATTTACTTTTAGCACTTGGAGTACATTTCAAAAATCCGAGAAGCACAACAGAAATGAATCAGAAGGTCCCCAGTGTGAGGATCTGAAGTTCATCTGAGGGATCCCAAAAGCTAAAGGCAGTAGGTAAGGGGAAACCTCTCTGGAAAACTGTGAGCCCTGGCTTTCCCAATCCCTACGTCCAGCCATTAGTCTATCAGTGGTTTCTCCCTGTACACCCATCACTTCATTGGGCTGTGTGAGCCAGCTTTATTTCTAAGATATATAATTCTTTGTCCATCCCATTGACTACTAGCCATAGCCAACCACCCTTGAGCAAAGATGCCCTTAAAGTCATAGCTTTAATTTAGGGGTAAAGGGTAGCTTTGATTATTTATCATTGAGTTCTGAAAAGAATTCAAACCTGAAGAAATCCAACACCTGTGTTTTGTTTCCACCAAGGCACACTGTCTCTGCTATTAGGAACATGACAGGACAATGTAGAAGCAGTTTACTTAGACTTGGTGCCAGTCCTGAAACAAAAACAATTTAAAACGAAAAGGAGTGAAAATGTAGTATAAAAAGACCTGAAATAAGAACTTGTTTATAGGTGAGAAATCTCAAATAAACAGCAGGGTGTGGTAGTTAATACTTTTAATCCTAGTACTAAAGAAACAGAAGGACTATAATTACCCTTAGTTCCAGCCTATCCAGGGTTGCACATTGAAACTATGACTCAAGTGACAAAATTTTTACCAGAAAAATTCCAACCATCTAAACAAATATTTAAACACAATACCTAAAATTCTAAAAAGTGATTTGAGCAATAGCATCTATGCATGTGTGTAAGTGGTGTTTGAAAAATTCCACCACCTTTTAATATTAGTGACTGAGAACTATAAAAATCTATATTCTGAAATAGGATTGAATGTAATTATATTTATACTAAGTCTTTCCAGATTTGAACATTTGCACTGAAGCATGAGTATTCATCAAGGTATTTCTTATGGGGATGTCACTGTATACATGTGAGAGCTATTTATCAACATCAGAAAAACCTCAGTTTTCTAGATATGGTATCTCATTCACTTGTCATAGACAATTGGGAAAGTTATGTAGCCACTCATAGTTCTAGTTTCTGCCTCCCATGTACTGGGATCACATGACAGTGCTTTGATACATATTTATAATTGTGGGATGAGATTTATACTCAGTCTTCCTGCTATAATGTGGCCTCCTTCCTGACTGAGGCATCTCTCAGACACAAGGCACCTCCTCTAAACTGTTAGAAGTCTTGCCCAGATGTCGACTCCACAGTCTCTCTGTTACCATGTAAATAAATTAAATTTAAGCATATCCATCAAACAATGGGTTTATTTTTCTTTATTTTTTTCTACTTTACAGCACTAGGTTTTCTTCCAGGTAAGAATTTTGATGGGGGGAATAAAATCTCCTTAATAACCAAAACTTCAACACCTTGTTAGTACTTCTTTCCAAATACAAACGATTTTCTTTCTAACATAGCCATCTTTCTTTCACCCCAGTTACTCACCAAGACAGGAGGCTTCAAGCATTCAGCAGTCAGACAAAATAGTCCCATGTTTTTGCCTCTTGATTCAAATTTCTCTGTCCAGAAAACATGTCCTTGTAGTGTACTGTGATGAGAAACTGCTCCAAGACCAGCTGAAATGTCATCTGCTTCTGGGTCTACCATTAAGATTCTAAACACTAAGTAAACACCTCCTAGAGTCATTGCAACTCCTGATGCGTCCAGGAGCCACTGTCATCTGTGGGAAGTTGAGCTGAGCACTTAGAGAAGTCTTGTCCCAATGCCCAGCAGAACCATTTGTTAGAATAAACTCTGTGTTCCCACTTATTATCTTTTGCTTGTGACTTAGACTTAAATGGTTCTGTGAATTATGAATCCAATCATGGTGAGAATGCTCAGGTAAACTATGGCAATTCAGTTTCTGTCTTGTGACTGAGAATTTCTTTCAATGATTGGTGAATGAATACAATGTATAAATAAAAAAAGAGAAGAGTCATAATTAAAGACAGATATCAACTGTATCAGTTGGTTTTACCCTCACCTGACAGGTGACTAACCACAGTAACAAAAACAAACAAGGAAACAAAACAAGGGAAAGAATCCTTTCTCACTGATTGAGTCACAGATAGAATCCTAACTCAGACCTACCTCACCATATCTAATGCAATGCTTGATGCTTCCCTGGAAGGAAAACACATCCTCAGCAAGTACAGTAAGTCACAGTGGTGAAAGGGGCGAGTACCACACTAGCGAGAACATTAATGCTGCCATATATCTCTCATGACTCCTGACCCTGTGTTTTCACATATGGCTCATTGGAAAGCTTTTCAAATTTCCTGATTTCAGAGAGCTTTGGATCCCACATGCTGCATGAACAGGGTCAAACCCTTTGCAGTAGGATGAGACAGAGAACAAGGGAAGGCCAAGCAGTGTCTGAAGAGCAAAGAAAGGACAGAGAGTTAACCGAGCTCATCTCTGAGGTAGAGAGTCGCTTACATTTCATTTTGGGAAAACATCATGTTTGATAGACATGACATAAGAATGTGGTCTTGGGAGGAATTAAAGTAGTGTCACCAAAATTCAGTAGTTTTGTTCTCTCTTCTTTTTGCTTTCATTTATATTTTTTTGCTGTATACTTGGTTTTCGAAAGGGTGTCTTATAGCCTAGTCTGCTCAAATGCTCTATGAGAATTGAGGATGACCTTACATTCTAATTCTGTGGATTGCACTCTCAAGTGCTAGAGTTCTAGAGCTGCCCTATTACTTCAAGCATTCTTTTTCTGTGTTTGTTTTGTTTTGTGTTATTTTTGATAGCGTCACTTTATTAAGCCCTTATCATTCTGGGGAAACCTATGTATTCATGCTTTCAAATTTCCAGAGATTCACCTGCCTCTGTATCCTAAGTGCTGGTATTAAAGGTGTGTGCTACCATGACTGGCTTTTATAAGCACTATCATTTCAGTTTGAATTGTGTTCCCTGAAATTCATGTGCTGAGTTCTTAACCAGAAAGACTGTGTTCTTATGTCAAGACAAAATTCCTAAATGCCATCATCCCAAAGAAGGCTAGAAGCTCAGGGATTTAAAATTCTACATTCAGGAGATCTCTTTGCCTTAGTCTGCTGGGATTAAAGGTGTATACTACCTTGCCTGGGCTTAGATTTTCCTAGCCCCAATGCCTCAAGATCTCCTTGCCAAGATCTAGGTCAGAAACTTGTGTCTCCCAGCCTCAAGGTCTGGATCACAGTTTTGAATCAAGAAATTGAGGCATTCAGCTTTTCTGAAGATGCCTGCTCATCTGGATTCTCTGAAGACCAAGTTGTCAGTGTGAGCTTCAAAGTTCTCTAGCCAATCATGATTGCCAGTCCTGAAGTGTTCTACGATGCCAGTGATGTTGGTTTTCAAAGGAACATCACCATCAAGTTGTATCTGACTATCAGGCAGTGCAGGGGGAGGCCCTTTTCATCATCCAAATTAGTCCTCCAAGCTGTGGCATACAAGTGAACAAGCTATGGTATAAGCCTGTGGAACAACTCATCTTACCAGAGAGCCTTGAAGGTACAATTGTGTGAGAAAGCCAAGATTTCCATGGTCTCATGCCCAGAAACCTGCACAGAGTGACAGTGAATGATGGAGTGAGTGGGTGTTCTCAGAGTCCTCACAGCTGGGGAAGGAGCACTGCCTCATGAATTCATGTAAGTTGCGGAGGGAGTTGCAGGTGGATTTATCTACAATGTTTACGAAGGTGATGCACTATTACAAAGCCCTTATTCTTGACCCCAGAGACCTGCAGATCATATACAGGACCTGCAAGGGGAAGATTCCTTACTGCAGGAGGCAACTCCAGAAGGTTAAAGACATATCAGAGTGAAGATGTCAGCATGGGCATTTGGATGGCAGCCATAGGACCTAAAGGACACCAAGACAATCTGTAGCTGTGTGAGAAAACCTGTGAGACAGGAATGTTGTCTTCTCCTCAGTATTCACCAGAAGAGCTGAGCAAACTGTGGGAACTGAAGGAACTGTGTGAAGCAAAAGTATGATGATCCCCAAAGACCAGGGGCTGTAAATCCAAGGAAAGCCATGGCTGGTAATGAGCTGTAAGCAGTAGGGTATTACTATTGTTTGCACAGATCTTAGTGAATCAACTAATAACTATAGCATATGTTTTTATTTATAAATTGAAAGATTATTTATACCAAATTATTTTATAAAAATATTGCTAATTTCTGATCACTTATACTAATTAGCAACTCATCAATACCATTTTTGGTTAAATGGCCATATTCAGAAAATAACTACATTTGAATCTCAAGCATGATTACAAAATAGCTCTGCATAACTTAATTAGGCCAGAAAGAAACTACAAAAATGCTGTGTAGCACAGGGGCCACATATACCAAAGTCTGGGTTGCTAGAAATACCAGTTTGTGGATCTCTGATACAGACAACCTGGCCTTGAAAAGGAGATGTTGTAAACTGAAGTTTTGTATTTTACTTTTAGAGATGTTTACTTACATACATATCATGTTTTCTTTTACTGTTTAGTGTAAATCCTGAATGTCTCAGCTTAGTACTGAGACACTCTCACCAAACTGTTTTTGTGGGAATGAATAAAAGTAAACACTACAGGGTCGAGTGTCAGAGGGAAGTGTAGGGAAGGCACTCTATCTTGCCTGATGTTTACCCAAGCTTGCATAGGAGGTGGTGATATGTGCAAGACAGGATTAGTGTACATATAACATAGGGAAAGGTATGTTACAGGTTTGAAGATGTGGTTCCTCAGCTTAAAGTGCATTTCTCAGAATGACCAACCAAATCACTGTAGTAAACTTTTAAAAAGTAGTCCACAGCAGATGTTAACTCTATTCAGATTTAGACTACTGTTTCTATTTCATATTTACATCTTCACATAGTAGAATGCAGTAAGCTGTGAAAACAGAACGGGCAGAAAAATCAATAGTAATCAAAGCCTTTATTATTCCATTACTATACAAACAAATGGTCTTCTAACAGAACATAACATCATTTGTGACTGCAAAGGTTTTGTTTCTGGTGTATACATTCAAGTCATTAAACTCTTACGGTTGGACTGTTACCATTGCACTAGTAGGCAATCTTCATTCTCTTCAAAATAAAACTGTAATGGCTGTAGGTCATTTTTTTACTTCAATGTCTCTGCCTGACATCTAAAATTAGAATCAAGTGGGGAGTGGTAAGATAGATCTGATGGTGCATGTTATCCATGCCACCCTCCAATGGCAGGTGAGGTGTGAAGTCAAAGGCTGCCTCCATTTAGAGCATGTTATGTATGGGCTCACAGTACTGTGGAGAACTAAGCTTAGCTTTGTGTTTTGGCTTAGCAACTTTCCTTGGAACTTTTGTAGGACAACAGAAGTTCTGACACAGGAACTTTTAGAAGACATGACAGCAGTTCCTTTAGCTTTGGAACTGTCATGGAGTCTATCAAAGAAAATAAACTTTTAAATGATGACTACCTGTAGAAACAGCCCCGGTTGAGGCAGCCATTGATGAAAGGCTTGAGTCATTCTACCAGGTGATGCTTTTAACACAGTAGGAAATGGAGCCAGTGTTTGACTCAAGTGGTCTTGACAGTGAGGTGTCATACCATTTTAGTAGCATTTACTATTTCTTCCTCAATCTGAATAACCAGAAATAATTCTCTCACTGAAGAGTACAAAATCTAGGTCTTTGTGATAACTTCCTAAGGGGTTGCTGAAGCTCCCTGGAGTGGGGGCCTTGAGGGGCCCCTCTCAGCCTTGTTTCTCTCTAGAAGACACATAGACTTAAGTGGTTGATGAGGTCCTCCCAGCACGAGCATCCAGTCACCACCAGGATGTGCACACATGACCACTAGGTGTGGAAAAGGAACTCTGAAGAACAAATGCTCTTGTCTGTTAAGAACATACTAGGGACTTTTTCCAAAGTTTACAAAGGCTACAGTGGATATCTTAATTAAGAATACTAGTTTCTTTGAAACTTTAGCTGAAAGTACAGCAATGGTGTGGTATCCCACAAGTATCAAAATGTAGTCAATTATTTTTCTATAAAATTGTTTTTATAAATGCTGTGTTTTTATGCAACTTGTGATAATAAATCTCTATATTGTTTCTGATTCCCTCTCTGGTGATCTGACCTGAAGGGCCTGTGCTTTTGGTGACCAGCAAATCTTCAGATCAATTAGAATGTCTTTGCTGGGATTTTTATGCCTGTGTTATCTCTGTTGTTTGGGTGTCACTGTGGTTCAAAGTACCTGTGAGGCCTCTTGGGTTTCTAGAACAGAATAGCCTCCAGTAAAGTAGAAGTCTTCTCCCAAATTTGTAGACTGGTATATGGAGCTTATGGGAAAGGGTAGAGTTGTGGGTGGTTTGGAGGGCTGTGATCCCTAGGACATCCTTGGTCCATGGGAAAACAGCTGGAGTGGGGTGTAGAGTAGCTATTGGGTTATTTTTAAGATGTAGTATTTTTTTTCTTAATTTTCTGTGACTATCATTATATGTATACATTCCACTTTAATCATGTCCACCCTTTTGCTTGTTCTCCTAAGTCTTCTAGATCTACCTTCATATTTGTAAAATCTCCTAATTTTATATGCTCTAATTTTATAACCTGGAAAGGAAATTTCTAGTTTCCATATAATCATAGGTGTGTAAGGTTTTCCCTGGAGCCTGGTTCACTTACTAGGGACCACATTCTTATGGAAAGCTGCTTTTTCATGCCCAGACTCCATATAACTCCATTTCAGTGAGGACTAGGTTTTATGAACCCCTCTCTCATGCTAGAATGTTGACTAGCCTAAAAGTCAGTGTGTTTAACGCAGGGAATTACAGCTTTCATGAGTTCATCAGTGCAGATGTCCTGTCAAAGCCAGTAGACACTATTTTCTTTAATACTCTCACTCATCTGGTTCTTTGAATTTTTCCATCCTGTTTTCCATGATGTCACCTGAACCTTTGGTGAAGCAAAGCAATAACCCATTTGTGACTGGACATTACAGAGTCACTCATTCTCTGCACTTTGAATACTGTCATAACCACTTCACAGCACAAAGAGATTTCTCTGATGAGTTCTTAGGGTTGCATTAATCTATTGGTGTGGATAGAAGAATTTAGAGAGTAGGTTGGCAATGTCCATTTATCAAAATTAAGACATTCATTATCCATGGAGCCTGTAACACTCTCTCCAATGAATCTTGGCCTGATTTGTAGTACAGGGTGACTTGTAAAGCAGTAGTTCTCAATCAGTGGGTCATGACCATTGGAGAACACATATTTCATCTGATATTAAAAATCCACAACCATTAAACACATTTTTTGTTACAACAGTGGTTTTGCTACTGAGCAGTGTGTCAGTTCCTGAGACTATCAGAAATCTATGCATTTTAATAGTCATGAACCACAGGTTGGGAATCATCAGTATAGAGCAATCCTCAAATCCAAGCAGAAAGTGCCTGGTAACCCCAATAGTAGTTGGGCTACCAATGTTGAAATGGGAGTATCTTACTAAAGTGGTCATTGTTGAAGTGCACAGTGTTCTCAGATGGGTAAGGTTTTTTGTGACTTTCTTCCTCTAACATCCTTATTGCATCTCAGGTGCTAAAGAATACACCGAGCAGTGATGAAACATCTTGGTCAATATGAACTTGATTTCTCATGTCCCATCTCCAGTTTGTGCTATATTCGGTAGGAGAGTCTTGGTATAATGTTATAGTTGGTAGCCAGGAACAATGACAGTAGTGTGCATTATTTTTAGCTATATTCAGATACTCAGAACAAATACTCAAGTGGAAGAACTCCACATATGACTTTTTAGTTAGACTCTGTTAAGGATAAGTCCAAAGAAACACTCACACAGGTAGACATGCAGAGACCTTCCATACGGATTTTCAATTGTCTTTCGTGTTACTTATCACCTCCTGACCACTACATCTATTTCCCCAGTTTATATATTAACCAGTTTTCTGAAATGATTAAAATATACCATGACCATAAATGTGTGTGTGTGTGTGTGTGTGTGTGTGTGTGTGTGTGTGTATGATTGTGTACTTGTATAAATAGGTATCCTTGTTGATTCTGTGTTGGGAATTTTACATCAATATTGATAATTTGAATTTATCTCCTCACTATCAATTATGCATTTTATGGTGTGAACCTGTGCCACTTTGACCTTAAGATGTAGAGTTTCATTAAAATATTGATTTTTATGTAAGAGTATATTTTTCAGGGTTTTCTTTGCCTCCTTTTCTCTCCCAAATAACTACAGGGTATTTCCATAGCTGTTTTATCTCATTTAGGCTCCAAATAAAGACACAGAGACCTGATGTTTTTTATTAACAAGCTGCTGGCACTAAGCTGGGTAGTTTCTGATCTATTGTAACCTGACTAAGCTGCTAAAACCCAGCCAAATGCACAGTTACTTGCCATCTCCTCAGTCATTGTAGTCGATGTGTGCCCTTATGGCTGCTCTTTCATCATGACCTCATGGAGACCCCCCCCCCCCCAGTTATTCCACATGGTCTCTCCACCTCTATTCTTTCTCCCTCTGTCTCTTATTCCTTGGAAACTCTATTCTAAGATCTGACACCCTGTCCTTTTCTCTTCTCTTGCCCAGCTACTGGCTGATAAGCACTTTATTAACCAATGAGAGGTGGTAGGAAAAAAAGCCTTACATATCACCGATACAGCTGGTCCTTCAATAACCATGGCAGTGTCAAGATCTGGATCACAAGCAATCTCTGGGCATAGCAATCAGCATCTGAATACACTGTACACAAAAAGCATCCCCACTATGTTGATAGTTTAAAAAATGTATGTGTAAGAAAATGACAATATATACATGTGATCCTCATTTCATTCTCCATGTGAGTGTAAGGGTGTTTCAGGAAGTTTGAATGAGTGATGAAGGCCATCTTTGAATCTGGATGACACCATACTATAGGTTAATGTAGAGTCTTAATACAAAGGGCCAAAGAAAGGAGACCTGAGCACAGAAATTCATATCTCTGCTTTTTTGACTGGGAACTGAATGTTACCACACAGTGTATGTTCCTCTTTCCACAAATGCATCTCTCCCACTGCTTCTACCTTATCACGATGGACAGAACTTTCAGATGAGAGGGTGAAAGAAACCTTTCCACCTTTGAATTGCCCTTGTTATGTATTTTGTCAAAGGAACAAGAAAAATATATAATAAATCTATCAAACATTTTGTCACAAAATTACTACTGATCATTCCATTAAATGAATCAGTTATATTAAGCTTACTTTTTCAAACTTTAGTTTTAGCATTGTGTAACAGATAAAATGTATGATAATATATAAGAAAAAGATGCCCCAGCCTCATATCATATTTGGAAGAAGTTATCTCTTACCTAAGCATGGTAAAAACAGATTGGAACTAGATCTCATATTGGTGATGAGAACAAAGGGACAAAACATGGGAAAGAATATTTCTAGGGATGTAAATATATTTACTCCCCATATCACTGGATAGTTTAAGTAGGTTCTAATGATAGCCACAATGGAAGAGAATGAGTAAGAGATGACAAATGTGCACAGCAGGATGAGGATAGTTTGGGTGGCTCTGTCTTCAGGTGAGACTTTCAGAAAGTGTTGAGCACTGTGGATATGCTTGACTTGTCTCTTATGTCTGTAGAGAATACTAACCATGGAGATACTTGAGCAGGCCATGAGACCCAGACAGAAGACATCAGAGAAGCACACTAAAGATATATACAATGTAGTTGCTACACTGTCAGAAGCAAACAATGAGCAGTATCCATAACTCAACCTGTTAGTTGCATTTTTCTTGTAATTGGTGCCTGATTCTCTTAGTGGAGTCAAGATGTTTAGAAGCAGGTGCACAAGCCAACTGACTGAGCAGGAGGGACCAATGTACTTGGTTGCTCTGTATTTAAGCTTTATCCACCTGGAGTTATTGGGACTGATGGTGATTGCTTGGAAACAACTCAATAGGCACATAGCATAAAGAGACACCCCCCTTGTTATCCGGGAAATATACACTATTAATTTACATCCCATGTCATCTAGGAAATTCTTAAACCCAAAATATGACATTGTCTGTGGAAACCCTCTTAAGATGACAGTCAAGTAGTTGGCGAAAGTCAAGTGCTCTATAATCAGGTCTTTGGGCGTTAAATGCTTTTCTGTAAATATCAAAATAATATAATAAAATAGGATTGAGGAATTGCCAAACATTCCCACTGTAATCTGGCAGAAGAGAAAAGTTTCTATTGCAAAATTTCCAGGATCCATTTTCATTCCTATTAAAAAAGAAAATAAATTTATTTTGGTCCAAAATCCCTGAACTTGAATTATGAGTATTCATTATTGGTGAAGTAAGCATAAAGCATGCATTACTACAGTATATTTAAATAATTCTCTCACTGCAAAAAGGTGTTTAAAACAGTTTTGTTTGTAAATTATATATTCTCTATTATATTAGTGTAATGAGAAAATAGGACATTTTTACTCAAGTTTAGTATTTTCTCTGACGTGATGGTAGGCATCTTTATTTTTAGAAGTCAAGAGACAGAGACAGACATATCTATTAATTTCTTGGTACCCTTGTCTATGCTGGCAGTTCTAAAAATGTTAGGAATATATACAGATTAAGCATATTATAAAAATATAAAAGATTAATGTGTACGTTTTCTTTTGAATAAACTCAATGTTTTGCAGTGAATTTTCAAAGATGGACATTGATATTATTTGCAAAATTCCATGAAACATTTCAAAATTCATCAAGAAAAAGTGACAGAAGTACTTGAAATGCGTATTTCTAACTATTAAAATATTTAGACTAAATATAAATTTAATATTTATATTTATAAATATTTAAATATTTACAATATTTAAAAATATTTAAGACTAAATTTGGAAAAACCTAAAATATAAAATAAGTTGAAATGGGTTCACAACTTGGATAAATTTCCTATAAGGAATTCAGGAATGTCCAAAATGTGTACAGAAAAAGGCTCAAAATTGCCAATAGTTAAGGGACTCCAATGAGGGGATGGAAGTGAGAACTGCAATGAGAGATCATCACATACTGAATAAAAAGGTGTTAGTTAAAACAAATTACTATAAATAAAAGCAAGAGTTAAAGCAGCTCAGTATATGGAAGACAAGAACCCTAGTGTAGACTCCATAGCAAAGTAAAATACTGTAGAAGTATAAACATTAGTATTGTTTGTCTTCAACATAATTGAAAAATAATAGCCAAGTTCCAATTGTAGTGTTACTGAGTTTCCTATATGATAGGTCATCAACTCTTGTTAATTATAATAACAAAGGCTGTATAGGGAATCTGGCACATAAGATTATACAAAGCGACACAGAAAATGACCAGTATTGAGTAAGAACAGATAAAGGTATTCTATCCTAATGCCCTGCTGAGACACAGCAGTTACCAGGAAGAATGTCAGGAAAACACAATCATTTCTTTCTTGAATGGTTGGGGTAACTTAATGATCAGACCTTCTGATCCTAAAAGAGTCTGTGTACAGTGTATGTCCACATGCACAATGGGATTATATTTATATCCCCCCACACTGGGCACAAATATTAATGTTTAATTATTCTCAAACTAAAATGCTAAAATTCTCAGAGGAAAATGTTAGAAATACAAGGCCTAGAGGCAACCATACAACAACAACACAGGAAATTCACCAAGGATTAACTAATGAACTGCATGAAATTAAAAGCTTTCTGTACATTAAAGGAAACTACCAGCCAAGTGGAGATATAGCCTACTGAATGGGAGAAAATCTTTGATGCCTGAATTTCACTCAGGAGCTTACAACCTACATGCATAAGGACAAATATGGATTTAAAAAATCTTTTCATTAACTTTCCAGTGAACAAGTAGTTAAGAAAATGGGCAAGGATGGCCTCATTGGTCATCAATTGAAGGAGAAGCCCTTAGTCCTGTAAAGGCTCTATGCCCAGGTGTAGGGAAAGGCCAGGGCCAGGAAGCAGCAGGTTGGGTGGGTTGGTGAACAGGGGGGGGGGGGGGTGGGGACTAGGAAAGGGGACAACATTTGAAATGTAAATAAAGTAAATTCTAATTAAAAAAGACAAAAAAAGGAAGAAAGAAAGAAAGAAAGAAAGAAAGAAAGAAAGAAAGAAAGAAAGAAAGAAAAAGAAAATGGGTAATGATTTCTTTATAAACTAAGCACCAATAGGCAATAAATGGTTTCTGAAAGTATTCAATATGTTTACCTATCAAGATAATACAAATTAAAAATTCTTTGTTATTGCATTGCACTCCTTAGAATGATTAAGATCAACAAAATAGACCACAAGAAATGCAGATTATGGTGTGGAAAAAAGGAATCTTCATTCTATAATGGGAGGAGGTTAACTACTTTGTTCATTATAGAAATAAATATGAAGATTTCTCAGTAAGATAGAAAGGACTACGATATAACACAGCTATATAATATCTGGGCATATACTGAGAGGACTGTATGTTCTGTCACAGAGACACTGCACATCCATGCTAAGTGCATAATTTAGAGCAGGAGAGAAATGATGGTCATCAGCAGATAATCGAAGTGTGGTATAAATACAGAGTAGATTTGTAAATCTGTAAAAGAAAATATAATTATGAAACTTTCAGGAATTAGATGGAGTTACAGTGACTTTTAGCAAGGTGACATAGACTTGGGGAAAATAAAGCAGATATTCTGTTTCAAAGACTGATGTGAATCACAGTCTCTCTCTATATATGTAAGAGTGTGGAGACACAGTGGCTTGGACAATAAACCCAAAAGGGAGATCACAGAATGAGGAAAAAAAAAACTTGTTGAGGAATAAAAGGGAGGGGTGTAGAACAAATGTGCCATTAAAGTGGGAAGGAATATATATATATATTTATATATATATATATATAGCACGTGGGTGGGATGGAAGAGAAAAGTTTAAGAAGAGAATGAAAAATAAATTTAATGGAAAATATCATAATGAAATCTAATACTAGATACTATGTATGCTAATTAAAACATGTAAAAAACAAAGCCAAATTAGAAAAAAGGAGTGTAGTTTCATAGTAACTTTTGCTCTTTAATAATGACAGTTTTCATAGTCAGTCAATGAAAGGAGAACAACTTGCACTCAATTCTTAAAGTTCTTAGGAACATTATGGAAAGAGAGACACAGCTCCTAAAACATATCTACTAACTTCTATACATGTCCACTGTATTAGCTGCATTTGCCTTCACAAAAATAAATGGATTGTGTAATGCAAATTAAAAAACCATTAGAGTGATGATTCACATGGCTGCAAGAAGAACGTGACTGTTCCAGGGACACAGCCTTGGGTTTGTGATGAAAACGTCCTGCAACTCAGGTCATGGCTGAGCTGTATACCCACAATGTTAAGCAGTATAAAATGTTTATAGTTTGAAATTTGTTCTAATCTTAAATGTAAGGGGATTGTGGTTAATATATGAAAAGTTGAGGTTATGTTACATGGTACAGAGCTACAGTGAATGCAGTCAAGTAAAGTCAAAACTGACACAGGCTCATAGGTTAGTGATATCAAATTTAGGGTCCCAATGATGAATTTGCATTTTTGTTTATAAAGAAGAATTTGAAGTATATTAGATAGGAGTAAAATGTAAAGATTTGTTTTCATTTGGGTTTCTCTTTGTAACAGCAATCCATGGCATCAACCATGTATGTGATATCTTCTGAAATTCTACACATTGGTCATGAAAAGAGAAATAGAGAAACCCGTACATACCTATGTCTATTTTCCAGAAGTAGAGAGGCCTAAGTGGACAGGCTTCACATGCCATGGCCACTGTATGTGTTTGTTCTTGCAAAGAATACATGAGCTGGAATCACATAAAAAAATTTTAAGATGTATTTAGTGAAACATAGAAATCACAGAAATATCTGTCATATTTCTGACTATCTGAAGTACCAAGAAATAAAACATTTTCCTACCACAACAAATATAGTACATTCAATTTATGAATTAATCTTTATGCCTCCATACAATTCAATTTTCCTAATTAATCACCTTATAACTCTACCACTGATAAGATCATTTCATTTACTAGAATCAGTATCCTCTTTCACTCATTATTTGAATCCTGCTTTATAAAGATAAAAATATAATGTAGAGATTTTGAGAAGTATAAAAACTGGTGAGTAGGAGGAAGAAAATGAATAAAAGTACTTTACCATATTAGGATAAGATGTGGATGTAGTAGATTGCTTTTCCAGCCATTGCAAGGTCCTGGATGTGGATCCCATTGTCATCAGTAAATAAAAATAAAAATATCCAATTAAACCTTTCTTTGAAAGTCTAAAATTTAGAAGGAGACATGCAAAAAAAAAATAGAAAGAGGTAAAGGGAAACAGAGACAAACAGAGAGAAGAGAAAGAGAAAAAGGCTAAGTGAAGAAAGGAAAGAAGAAAATGAGATGATATCTGTGATAAGAGAAACTCAGTAGCCTTCTACAAAAGGAAAAGGGTTCACATAATGTGGGGAGTATTGGAGACAGTCTGCTTTGCCCCAAGTTGTAAATAGTCCAATTTCATCCAAAAGCCCATTCAAGTTCCAATGCCTAAAACAACCCACAGTCCCCTTTTCCTACTACGTATGCCTTGAGTTCTTTCTCTCTTTCTTTCCTTCACCTTTCTTCCTTACTTACTTTATTTCTTTCTTCCCCCTTCCTTTTTCCTTCTTCCCTCCCTCCCTCTCTTCCTTCCTTCTTTCCTTCCTTCTTCCTTCTTCCTTCCTTCCTTCCTTCCTTCCTTCCTTCCTTCCTTCCTTCCTTCCTTCCTTTCTTCCTTCCTTTTCTTTCCCTTTTTTTTGCTTCCTTCCTTATTCCCTTCCTTTTCCCCTTCGTTTCAGTAGAGCTGACGTAATTTTTAATATAGATTTTAACTACAACTAAAATTAAGAGAAACTGTTGTGAAAAAGTTAAGATGCTCCCAGTAGCACTAGCATGCCTTTTCCCAAACCTGCTTCCTAATGTCTTCAGTTCTTACTACTCCTGTGCACTAGTCACTTACCTCAATGCTGGATGACACCACTGTAGTAGCTATTGTGAGAAGTGAGTCAGCTGAAGCTGTGGTGAGACACTATCCCTCAATTAAAGGTTCAAAATCTCCTGATATTCTTTCCCAGAGGACAGGTCATTTTAAACTCAGATCTAGAACCATGTTGACAGCACCTCCACAAGAGCCTGAGGTAACTTTTAAAGACCTTGGTCCTGAGTTCCTGTCAGAAAACAAAACAAATAGTAGTATGGATCACAGGAACAACTCCAAGGAAGCAACTGGGAATTAGAATAGAAACTTTTCTCTCAGCCTTTGAAACACAGGATGACATAGAGGCATGCAGAAGGCACATGGTTTCATTGCTATGAAAGTATAATTTCATGACCTTGACTCTGGAGGGTCCTACCCTGTCATCCAGAATCTTAGACAGTTTCAACATCTCAAGTGTGTTTAGTCCCAAAGATACTCAGGACAAATGGCTAACTGAGGGGCCTATTAACATATCAGCAGATTCTGTCTGCCAGATTCTCACAGCATTGCAAACAACCTCTTACAGGGTTTGGTTCCTTTCAGCACAACCCCTGCCATTCAAATTAAAACTCTTTATACTCTCATCTTCCCTTCACTTCCCCTAGCTCCTCTATCCTTTAAAACCAAGATATGTTGGTTTATGGGCTACAGTTACCCCATATCTACCCAGACACAGGGTAACCGTGTTCTCACTGCTTAGAAGAAAATAGAGCCATCCCTGACAGTGAAAGGAGCTGAGCAGAGAGGACCAACTGTTGGTCTTGTTTCTTCTCAGGGTGTTCCTTGTCTTCTTGATTCTTCTCATGCACTATTTTAGTTTCTTTTGCAGTGTTTTCTTTGACTTCTGCTGCCCTCCTCACCTCTCTCCTCTTATGCCTGGTTCTGTGCATGGGCCTTGTCTAATGTGCTACAATTTCTCAGAGCCTTGGATGCTTTCAAATGCTTCTGAATGTTCTCTGTTTCATATCTACAATAAAAACCTTCTTGCCAATGAGAACTTGGTGTGGTCATATCCACATTTTCATTCAAAAATGTCCAATTATTAATGCGCCACATTCTTCAGGTTAAGGTTTTGAAATGATTAACCCATGTTTTGTGTGTGTGTGTGTGTGTGTGTGTGTGTGTGTGTGTGTGACTCTTTGTTGACTCTTATGTTTTAGAGAAATACATTATATGTGCATAATACATTTTATACACATTGTATATAAAGTTGGGTCAATCATCGCAGTGTGAGCTATCATGAAGAGGGCTGATGGGAGCTTAGCTTTAATTGAATGCACGTATAATAGGAATGCATGCCAAAGTAGCAGGTTTTATGAAGCATCATTATATATGGGGGTTTGCCTTTCTCAATATAATTACAGAAAATGTAAATATGATTATAACTGTAGTGATGCTTCCCGTATCAGTATGAGAGATTTCTCTTTTGATGTCTTTGTAGATATAGTGTTGGTAGAATTATAAATTGCATTTAAAAAAAATAAATAGTGTGATGATTAACAAAATTATTTTTGTATGTTTTTTTTAAACCATGAAGAAATTGATATTTTCCTTTATGATTTTAGAAAAATATATTTTCCTAAAAATAACTAGCCTGTGGTGAGATAGTACAATCAGGAGAACAATTGTTTTTTTTCAGGGGACTCAGTTGAGTGCCCAGAACCAATTTGGTAGATAATAGCCATCCAAGATAAACTTGAGCCCTCTTCTGACCTGCATGAACAATCATTATATATATGGTATAGGTACATGTATACATATTACAATACATAAAAGTAAACATTTTAAAAATATTTACTACCTTGTCACTAGACAGCTTCATCCTTTTAAGTTCTGTCATTAATTACATTCAGGATCCTACAAATTTGAGGTGTATAAAAGAGAAATTTCTTCTTTCTCTGCTATCTATTTATGGAGATGAAATATGAATATGCCTAAAACTTCATTGTGCTAATCACTGAAGACATCCTCCTTCAAGAACACTTCAGGTGGATTCTTCTGTGGAATTACAAAAGAATAAACCTTTATGTCTATTTCTCTCTTATTGATATAAAAACATTTTATATTCACTAGAAATTTTCCTTTAAGTAGATTATAATTATTTAATTAGTTAAACAAACTTAAGAATTGTGTAAATGTCAGATTCTGTACTTAGGTGGTAAAGCCCAGGGTCTTTTAATGAACATAACTGAATAGAGAAAAGCAACAGAAAATATAGTTTACAGCCTTAAAAATGGGAACCGTCATGGGAAAGGTCTGGTGACAAAATGAATCATAATTGCATGGATATATATAATGGGGGCACTTCCCATACCAGGAAGTAGCCTTTACATACATATAGCCACAAGCAGATTCATTATAGGAAACAGCCTTTAGTCGGTAGATGTAGTCTCCCCAGTGTCAGGCAAACATGATATCTATTATACTATGGAAACCCAAGTAGCCTCCAGAGTGAAGAAAGCAGTCTGCCCTACCAATAAGTAGCCTCCACATAGCAGGAGGTGGGTCCCATTATAAGTGAACATATTTTTAGAGTATCACTTCGAAAATTAGGAATAATATCAATGTGGCTTACTCCATCTGTTTCTTCAGGTTGTTGTTTCCACCATCTTGATATGAAAGGAAAGATAACCTACTGGTGTGCAGACTGGAAATATAATTATGTGTCATGTGGGGAATAGATTAGTCTTTCCTGTGATTGTGATCAGACTCTTAAGTACACAACCTATAAGTATATTATTTCCTGGTTTCTTACCAAACAGAGCAGTTCTTGCAGGATATTTCCTCACGTGGTGAACTCTTGTTGGTCTGTGTTGCACCCACCTCAGGGCAGGCTACTCCCTTGAGAAGCTGAAAGGCAGGGGGTTTGTCTGCTGCCAGGAGGGTGCTAGGCTTCAGGGAAGAGCCTAGACAATGCTCTTGGGGTGGGAAATCTCAGACTGAGATGTGGGCATTGCTCAGTATTGTAATGCTAATTATTTCTTCAAGACTTTGTCCCCAGGAAGGAGAGAATCCAGGAAGTAACCCCAACTGAAGTTATGGGAACTCCCTCCTGGCTGCCCAGCAAGTTATCCCTGATTGATGAATAAAGATGCCTACAATCTATAGCTGGGCAGAAGTGAGATAGGTGGCATTTGTGGTTTCTAGGCTTGGAGTCTGAAAAGAACTTCAAGGAGTGAGAGAAGGTGGAGAGACAAGGATGTGGATTGTGAAAACATAGCCATGAGGACTAGTGATTAGAGTTAAGAGCTACCCGGATGATACATGGCAAATTATAACTTGGAGTTATTGATGGGAAAGTAGATTCTAATAGCATAGAGGGCAGATATCTGCCCAGCTCTAGTGTGGATTAAGGCTTATAATAATAATAATAATAGTTGTGTGTCTTTTATCCAGGAGCTGAATGATCAAAAGTGGGGCAGAACCTCCTAATTGAGATTAAATATTTTCAACAATAAATTGGTTAACCAATATGTGGCAAGGACTCACTTTTAACAGAATTAATTTTAGATTCTTTGTTTAAAAAATGTGTGTTATTCCTTTAAGACTAGGAAGCCAGAAAAAAATGGTTCCTTAGCAACATTATTTTTTTCCCCCAAGCTGCATGGGATTCTTGACAAGGATTGAAATCCATGCTGGTTTTGAATGCATGATTCCAGGGGAATGATTTAGGGGTTAAAGCATGAGCTAAAATACAGCTGTGTGCTCTCCCCTCCCCCAACCAACTGAATGGCAAATCAGACAGCAAAACCCTGGAGCTACAACCACAGTCTTAAATACCATCCACCCTGGACTATTCAGTGCTACAGCTGAAGTGCAACTCTGAGCTAAGGACAAATGTCAGCTTAGTTGCGCAGGTGCAGTACAGCATCTGAGCTAAAATATAACAGACACAGGAGGAAGAAACAGGCGGGCCTCTAAATTCTGACCAGCTTGGATTACACAAGAATGCTAGAACAGGTCTTTTTGTGGTACCCAAAACACCATCAGATCCTACTACAAAAGACTATACTCAACAAAACTGGAAAACCTGGATGAAATGGACAACTTCCTAGACAGATACCAGGCACCAAAGTTAAATCAGGATCAAATTAACGATCTAAACAGTCCATTTCCCCTAAAGAAATAGAAGCAGTCATTAATAATATCCCAACTAAAAAAAGCCCAGGACCAGATGGGTTTAGTGCAGAGTTCTATCAGACCTTCAAAGAAGATCTAATTCCAGTTCTGCACAAACTATTTCACAAAATAGAAGGTACTCTACCCAACTCATTTTATGAAGCCACAATTACTCTGATACCTAAACCACAAAAAGACCCAACAAAGATAGAGAACTTCAGACCAATTTCCCTTATGAATATCGATGCAAAAATCCTCAATAAAGTTCTTGCTAACCGAATCCAAGAACACATCAAAACAATCATCCATCCTGACCAAGTAGGTTTCATCCCAGGGATGCAGGGATGGTTTAATATACAGAAATCCATCAATGTAATCCAGTATATAAACAAACTCAAAGACAAAAACCACATGATCATCTCGTTAGATGTTGAGAAAGCATTTGACAAAATCCAACACCCATTCCTGATAAAAGTCTTGGAAAGATCAGGAATTCAAGGCCCATACCTAAACATGATAAAAGCAATCGACAGCAAACCAATAGCCAACATAAAAGTAAATGGTGAGAAGCTGGAAACAATCCCACTAAAATCAGGGACTAGACAAGGCTGTCCACTCTCTCCCTACCTATTCAACATTGTACTTGAAGTCCTAGCCAGAGCAATTAGACAACAAAAGGAGATCAAGGGGATACAAATTGGAAAGGAAGAAGTCAAAATATCACTTTTTGCAGATCATATGATAGTATATATAAGTGACCCTAAAAATTCCACCAGAAAACTCCTAAGCCTGATAAACAGCTTCAATGAAGTAGCTGGATATAAAATAAACTCAAACAAGTCAATGGCCTTTCTGTATACAAAGGATAAACAGGCTGAGAAAGAAATTAGGGAAACAACACCCTTCTCAATAGTCACAAATAATATAAAATACCTTGGCGTGACTCTAACTAAGGAAGTAAAAGATCTGTATGATAAGAACTTCAAGTCTCTAAAGAAAGAAATTAAAGAAGATCTCAGAAGATGGAAAGATCTCCCATGCTCATGGATTGGCAGGATCAACATTGTAAAAATGGCTGTCTTGCCAAAAGCAATCTACAGATTCAATGCAATCCCCATCAAAATTCCAACTCAATTCTTCAACGAATTAGAAAGGGCAATCGGCAGATTCATCTGGAATAACAAAAAAACGAGGATAGCAAAAACTCTTCTCAAGGATAAAAGAACCTCTGGTGGAATCACCATGCCTGACCTAAAACTGTACTACAGAGCAATTGTGATCAAAACTGCATGGTACTGGTATAGTGACAGACAAGTAGACCAATGGAACAGAATTGAAGACCCAGAGATGAACCCACACACCTTTGGTCACTTGATCTTTGACAAGGGAGCTAAACCCATCCAGTGGAAAAAAGACAGCATTTTCAACAAATGGTGTTGGCACAACTGGCGGTTATCATGTAGAAGAATGCAAATTGATCCATTTCTATCTCCTTGTACTGAGGTCAAATCTAAGTGGATCAAGGAACTTCACATAAAACCAGAGACACTGAAACTTATAGAGGAGAAAGTGGGGAAAAGCCTTGAAGATATGGGCACAGGGGAAAAATTCCTGAACAGAACAGCAATGGCTTGTACTGTAAGATCGAGAATTGACAAATGGGACCTAATGAAACTCCAAAGTTTCTGCAAGGCAAAAGACACTGTCAATAAGACAAAAAGGCCACCAACAGATTGGGAAAGGATCTTTACCTATCCCAAATCGGATAGGGGACTAATATCCAATATATATAAAGAACTCAAGAAGGTGGACTCCAGAAAATCAAATAACCCCATTAAAAATGGGGCTCAGAGCTGAACAAAGAATTCTCACCTGAGGAATACTGAATGGCAGAGAAACACCTGAAAAAATGTTCAACATCTTTAATCATCAGGGAAATGCAAATCAAAACAACACTGAGATTCCACTTCACTCCAGTCAGAATGGCTAAGATCAAAAACTCAGGTGACAGCAGATGTTGGCGAGGATGTGGAGAAAGGGGAACATTCCTCCATTGTTGGTGGGATTGCAAGCTTGTACAACCACTCTGGAAATCAGTCTGGCGGTTCCTCAGAAAATTGGACATAGTACTACTGGAGGATCCCGCAATACCTCTCCTGGGCATATATCCAGAAGATGTCCCAACCGGTAAGAAGAACACATGCTCCACTATGTTCATAGCAGCCTTGTTTATAATAGCCAGAAGCTGGAAAGAACCCAGATGCCCCTCAACAGAGGAATGGATACAGAAAATGTGGTACATTTACACAATGGAATACTACTCAGCTATTAAAAAAATGAATTTATGAAATTCCTAGGCAAATGGATGGACCTGGAGGGTATCATCCTGAGTGAAGTAACCCAATCACAAAGGAACTCCCACAATATGTACTCACTGATAAGTGGATAATAGCCCAGAAACTTAGGATACCCAAGATATAAGATACAACTTGCCAAACGCATGAAATTCAAGAAGAACGAAGACCAAAGTGTGGACACTTTACCCTTTCTTAGAAATGGGAACAAAACACCCATAGAAGGAGTTACAGAGACAAAATTTGGAGCTGTGACGAAAGGATGGACCATCTAGTGACTGCCATATGCAGGGATCCATCCCATAGTCAGCTTCCAAATGCTGACACCATTGCATACACTAGCAAGATTTCGCTGAAAGGACCCAGTTATAGCTCTCTCTTGTGAGACTATGCCGGGGCCTAGCAAACACAGAAGTGGATGATCACAGTCAGCTATTGGATGGGTCACACGGCCCCTAATGGAGGAGCTAGAGAAATTACCCAAGGAGCTCTAGGGAACTGCAACCCTATAGGTGGAACAACAATATGAACTAACCAGTACCGGGAGCTCTTGTCTTTAGCTGCATATGTATCAAAAGATGGCCTAGTCGGCCATCACTGCAAAGAGAGGCCCATTGGACTTGCAAACTTTATATGCCCCAGTACAGGGGAACGCCAGGGCCAAAAAGGGAGGTGGGTGGGTAGGGGATTGGGGGTGGGGTGGGTATGGGGGACCTTTGGGATAGCATTGAAAATGTAAATGAGGAAAATACCTAATTTAAAAAAAATGCTAGAACAGGACCCTTTGCTGATAGATACAGCCACTTGCAAAAGACAATCTACAATAAAAAATGCCTCATTTTTTCCTTAAGAATAGTATGTATGATTTTACTTAGTAATTAGTAGAAATGGCCTTAGTAATTTAAAAAATACACCTCACTCTTATAAAGGAGAATTTGGGGATTTTTTTATCCAAATAAGGTATGTTTACAATTTCCAATAGAAAAATTATGCTTTTGTGCTCTAAAAACCATTCTGCCCTAGGAAAGATATATTCTGCTGGTCGTTGTGGAGACCCAGAGTTGGGGTTGGGCAAAGTTGTTTTGCTTTCATTAAACATAAAGAAATGCTATGCTAATGAGAACTAACATGTGGTAGAATTTCAAGCCACTCTGAGTGGCCAGCTTGTCTCCTTGAAGTATGGGGCTTCCATGGGAAATCTAATAGAAATGCATGAGAGCTAACGTAAAAATGGATGATGTCATGCTGGTATGATCAATCAGTCTCTATAAACATGGGCTTTCATGGGAGACTATCCAAATATATTATACAATAATGAAAGGAAATTTAAATAAAGTTGAATATAGAGTAGGATATTAAATTAATTTATATAAAGAGAAAGAAAATTGCAGGATATTTACTGATAGAGATATTAATTTACAAAAAGGGAGAATGAAATGGGAGCTGATATAAATATTTTCAGGATACATATATAAATAAACACTTAGGAGATGAAGGCAGGGAAAGACAGGTTCCTTGTGAGTTTGAGGCCAGCCAAATGTAAAGGCCAGATTCAATTCATGCCAGGATACACAGAGAAATCCTGTCTCAAGAAATCATAATAATTGTCTTAAATTGTTGTCATTATCAAAATGAAGGTGGTTATAAATTCACTGGTTATGATCGTATTACAATTCCTCTATGAGATAGGTCAAAGTAGATCAGACCTAAATAAAAAAGGGAGCTGCTAAATTGGACTAGTCTATACTCTTTTTTTTTTAATTGGATATTTTCTTTATTTACCTTTTGAATGTTATGCCCTTTCTCTGTTTTCCCCCTTACCAGAAACCTCCCTATCCTATCCCTTCCTGCTTCTGTGACAGTGTTTCTCCATTCACCCACCCACTCCTGCCTCCAGTCTAGATGCCCCTACACTGGGGCATCTATTGAGCCTTCATAGGACCAAGGACCTCTGCTCCCATTGATGCCTTCCAAGGCTATATATGCAGCTGGCGCTGTGTGTACTTCATGGTTGGTGGCTTAGTCCCTGGGAGCTCTGGGGGATCTGGTTGGTTGATATTGTTGTTCTACCTTTGGGGTTAAAACCCCTTCAGCTCCTTCAGTTCTTTCTCTAACTCCTCCATCGGGGACTCAGTCCAGCTGTTGGCTGTGAGCATCTTCCTCTGTATTTGTAAGGCTCTGGCAGGGCCTTTCAGGAGACAGCTATATCAGGCTCCTTTCAGCAAGCATTTCTTGGCATCCACAATAGTGTCTGGGTTTGGTGACTATATATGGGATGAATCTGTAAGTGGGACAGTCTCTGCTCTACATTTTGTCTTCATATTTTTCCCATGAGTGTTTTGTTCCCCTTTCTAAGAAGGACCGAAGCACCCACACTTTGGTCTTCCTTTTTCTTGAGCTTCATGTAGTCTGTGAGTTGTATCTTGGGTATTCAGAGCTTTTGGGTTAATATCCACTTATCAGTGAATATATACCATGTGTGTTCTTTTGTGATTGGGTTACCTCACTTGGGATGATATTTTCTAGTTCCATCCATTTGCCTAAGATTTCCATGAATTCATCCTTTTTAATAGCTGAGTAGTTCCCCATTGTGTAAATTTATTACATTTTCTGTATCCATTCCTCTGTTGAAGGACATCAGGGTTCTTTCCAGCTTCTGGCTATTATAAATAAGGCTGCTATGAACATAGAGGAGCATGTGTTCTTGTTACATGTTGGAGCATCTTTTGGGTATATGCCCAGAAGTGGTATACCTGGGTCCTCAGGTAATTCTATGTTCAATTTTCTGAGAAACCGTCATAGTCTATACTCTTAATGATGTCAAATTGCTGTATCAAAGGCATGCTATGTTGGGGAAAAGGCTCTGTATTTGTACTAACAGGAAAGAAAAGAAGAGAAGGAAGGAAGGAAGGAAGGAAGGAAGGAAGGAAGGAAGGAAGGAAGGAAGGAAGGAAGGGAGGGAAGAAAGAATGAACGAAGAGATTCCTTCCTGAGTAATAAGGATCAGATTTGATGGAGGAAGATCTCTTAAAGATCTTGGCTGTGAACAGGAAGAAAGATATAAAAAAGATCAAACAGGACAGGTAACATGATTTGCTGATCCCTCTACATGGAAATGGCCCTGAAACTGGCTGAGGCATTAAAAAAAAAAAGTCTCTAGCCAGAACTTTAGCTATACATAGCCATTGGATTCTGTTGGTGATAGAGTCCTAAAGATTTACCATGTCATCATTTCATATGGCATAAATGGAGATTTATATTACAGTTTGGTTATATAATCAAACTGACTCATTAAGAAAGACAGTTGTCTCTTACCTGCTCAAACAAGGAACAAAAATTCATCTTTAATTGATCTGTAAACATTGCATACTCCATGCACTGTATTAATATAAAATATATATTACCTCTAAGAGCTTTATTTTTGCAGAAAAACAAAACAAGACACAAAGCAAAACAACAACAACAAAAATGAAACAAACAAACAAACAAACAAAACAAAATGAAACAAAACATCCAAGAACGCAGGCCAGACAAGGTTCACCCTCAGGGATGTTGTGATACTGAGACTTGCTGTTCCAGCTCCCTGCCTTAACTTCATCAAAACTTAATTCCCTAAAGACTTGCTTTTAGGACAACTTCAAAACACTTAGCTCACTTGGTACAGCCTTTCAGACTGTTCCAGGAAGGTCTTAATTTAAGCCTGCACTTTCTCAGCATTCAGAGACCTGACAACAAATGCTACAGCTAGCTTTCTTAAGACTAATACGTTTTTTCTAACTTTCTTGCGCTGCCAGAAAGGAGTTCTTTGTCTCAATTAATCAGGAAGCAATTATAAGAACATCATTCAAATCCCTTAAGTTGAGGTGGATGGCTTTGGTCATTTATGAATATAGAAATATTGTTATTTTAGACAACGTTTTACAAATAATTATGGTCTCAGTCAGGGAGGAAATGAGATAGAGGGTTTAGACTCAGGGATTCCTATCTTTCATTTCCTCTTCACTATCTTTTTATTTCTTAGGTAAAGGTTAGGGATTGAAGAGAAAAAGAGAGGATATGAAAATATTATGAGACATAAGACAAATAAAATCAGATTATTGAATCTACTCTTAAACAAAAAAATATTTTATAGCCATGATCTTACAGTGGTAAAGATCTTTCTATTTTGATGCAAAATGAGATTATACTTTGTTACACTGGTAAAGATTTTTCTTGTACATTAATACAAAAATAAGTTTTTTGATACATTGGTATAGGTTATTTTATACTAATACAAATTTAAAATTATTTTTATACATATAATGTATATGTGTGTTTTTAATGTTTACTTATGGAGCTGTACTTATACATTTCTTAAAGATATAATATAAAGTTCTCATTCATTTGAAAAGTACTATTATGAATTACTAAGGATGATAAAAATTCAAGTTAGTATCCACACTTTGGTCTTCTTTCTTCTCGAGTTTCATGTGTTTTGCAAATTGTATCTTGGGTATTCTAAGTTTCTAGGCTAATATTCACTTGTCAGTGAGTGCATATCATGTGTGTTATTTTGTGATTGGGTTAACTCACTCAGGATGATATCCTCCAGATGCATCCATTTGCCTAAGAATTTCATGAATTCATTGTTTTAATTGCTAAGTAGTACTCCATTGTGTCAATGTACCGCATTTTTTGAATCCATTCAACCAGTACCTCCCCAGAGCTGTGTCTCTAGTTGCATATGTAGCAGAGGATGGCCTAGTCTGCCATCAATGGGAGGAGAGGCCCTTGGTCTTGTGAAGATCATATGCCCCAGTACAGGGGAATGCCAGGGCCAGGAAGCAGGAGTGGGTGGGTTGGGGAGCAGGGTGGGGGGAGAGTATAGGGGCCTTTGGGGATAACATTTGAAATGTAAATGAAGAAAATATCTAATTTTATAAAAAAATTCAAGTTAGGAACTATTAGGCATGGTTAATAAATACAAATTAATAGCCAGATAGTCACACCCATAGTCATACTAGATACTAATTTATTTAATTACAAAGAAATTCAGATAGTAAATAGCTAAGAATAAGCAGTGCTTGACAATTCAGATATACAATGGTCTTCAAAACCCACAGAAAGTTGCATTTAATATTATTTCATTATTAAAAGATCTTTTGACTCTGAGACAGCTCTGCTCCTGTACCCCATTCCACTTCAAAGAAGATGATGAACATCAATGACCTCCATGTTGCTTCAATTATTGCAAGCTAGCAATTGGACAAAGAAAATGTCCATGGTTCAGCTATAAACAAATCTGTCCAGAGAGGGCAAACAGACACAGAGAAGTCAACTGCCAAGCTCTTTCAAGACAGGTTAAGCAAATCTTATATAATTTCTGCTTGACAAAATATCTGTCAGATATACTAGGCCAGAAGGCTGAAGATGGGTGCTCCATTGTTATAAAAACAATATTTGGGACTGTCCAGGCATTCAGTTGTCTCTGTCATTTCAGCATTTCCTGAATACTCAAATAATATTTATTCCTTCTCATGGGGTTGAAGACTAGATAGTCAGAGTCTGAAAATTAAACTTATATTGTTTAGCATTTAGAAAAGATGCTTTAGGTCTATGAAAATATTTTAAAGTTAGTATTTCAAATTGGGATAGAAATTAAGATAGAAACCAAATGAAATACTGAACTTCAAACTCACCAAGATAGGATAGATAATAGAATACTTTCTCCTGAGTTATAAAATATAGACTAGATATTATAAATGTATATTTTATAGTTTTCATAATTGCTGCATTCGTATTCAGCTTATATCTAAAAAGAAAAAGAGTCTTCTATTTGATTAAGAGGGGAAATTATTGAGGTTTGGTGTTTGCTATCTATTGTAATGCTAAATACCGACTTCAAGGCCTGGTTACTCCCAGGGATGAGAAAATCTGCACATAGACCAAAGTGATGCTATGTGAACTTGCAACCCAAGTTACCATTAGTTGGTGAATAAATATTCCTATAACCTATAGCTGGGCAGAATTGAGGTAGGTGACATTTGGTGTTCCCAGACTTGGGGTCTGAGGAGAACTATAAGGAGGGCGAGAAGAAGGTAGAAAGAGGAAGAAACCACTCTGGGATAGGTGAATTATGAAAACGTAACTATGTGGGCTACCAAATTGGAGTTAAGAGTTGCCCAGATGGAACATGTCAAATTATACCTTGGGGTTATTGATGGAGAAGTAGATCTTAATAGCATAGAGGGTAGGTATATGCCTACTTTGGTGCTGATTAAGGCTTAATATAATAATAAAAGTTTTGTGTCTTTTATCCTAGAACTGAATGGTTAAAAACAGGACAGAAACCTCCTATGGAGATTAAATATTTTCTACAACTTGCAGGTGAAACATTAATAGCCTGCAAAGAAAGACAAAACATTGCTAATGTTTCTGAAAGGAAAAAAAATTGATCTCTCTTGCTGAGAAGAAACTTTTATAACAATTGCAAAAGGGGAAATGCATGGTGATAGTCTAGAAGAGCACTGATACCAACACCTATATGGTGCATATGTACACAATTAGAAATGTTAGTGTGGCAGAAATGTCCCAGGCAGATATATAAATATCCCCCTGCCTTTATTTAAGCCTTTTTACATGGACACTTTCTCCCTGCAAGGTGTGGTAGTTGACACCTTTGGTTTCAGCACTAAAGAAACAGAGGGATTATAATTTCCTCCACAATGAAACAAACAAACAAACAAACAAACAAAATAATGAAAACCAAACCAACCAACAAGAAAATTACCACAACCATCCAAAAAATATTTAAACAAAATAACTGAAAGTTTAAGAAGTGATTTGAACAATGATATCTAGGAATGTGAGTATAATGTGTTTGAAACATTTCATCACCTCATCCATTATGTCAATGACTGAGAACTATGAAACTATAGACCCCCAAAGGGGATCCAATCTAATTACATTCATATTAAGTCTTCCCAAATTTGAATATTTGCACTAAAGCACTAGTATGCACAAAGCCATTTCTTATGCTAGTGTCACTGTTGTGTATGCATGTGAGAGCATCTTACTTACTCTTACCTTACAACATCTTACCTTACTCTACCATTGTACCACTTTTCTAGACAGGGTACGTTACTAACACGTAGTAGCCAAAATGGAAATTCATGGTGCCACGTGCCACCCCAGTTTCTGCCTTCCATGTAATGGGACCAATGCAAATGTTTTGAACCATATTTGTAAGTGTACACAGATGTTCCAACTCAGTCTTCCTGATTACAATGTGAGTACATCCTTGACTAGGCCATCACCCATACCTACGGCATCTCTTCTAGATTGTTAAAATCTTGCTGAAATGTCAATTCCCCAGTCTCACTTTTAGCATGTAAACAAACTAAATTTAGGCAGGTTTATCAAACAACCAATTTTGTTTTATTCTGTTAATTTAGAACAGTGAGTATTCTCCCATGTAAGGATTTTGATGGAGGGAGTACATCCTCTAACGACAGAACTGTGATACTATGTGATGTCAGAACTTCTTCCCAAATGCAAATGACTGTCTTTTTTTCCTGACTCAGCTATTTATCACCCCAGTTACTCACTATGAGAGGAGTCTTCAAGCACTCAACAGTCAGACCCTCCATGAATCTCCATGTTTCTCTCCGTTGATTCCCACTTCTCTACCATGGCAAATTTATCTTTGCAATGTCCAGTGATGAGAAACCAATTTAAAACCAGTTGAGAAATCATGTGCTCCTGGCTATACTTTTGTTGCTAAAACCACTGGGCAAACATCTCCCTAAACCTTTGCAGCTTCTGCTTTACCTACAAGTCATTGTCACTTGGCTGAGCACTAGAGGAGTGAAAGATGGCCTTTTCAGAGTTCACAACAGAAACCTGGCTTAGAATAAACTTTATATTTTTAACATAAGATTATTTGCTTTTGACTCAAGGTTATATGATTCCCTGAGCTGTGAACCCATTCTTTTGTGAATCCCAAAAAGATTCAACTATAGCAGATTGGTATCTGTTTTGTGAGTGAGGATCTGTTTCAACGGTTGGTGGATGTATAAAAACTATAAATTGAAAAGAGAACAGACATAATTAACATGAAAAATTAACTAAAGAGTTCTGTCTCAGTTGGTTTCATCCTTACATGACAGTAGACTAAACACAAAAGTATAAAAGAAGCAAGCAAACAAAATGAGGGGAAGAACCCTTTGCTTCTGGTTGAATCACATAAGGTGTCATAACAGCTCCAGCTCTGTATCTTTAATGCAATTCTTGATGACTCCCTAGAGGGAGACCACACTCTAACCGTGGATAGGAAGTCACTGTGGTAAAAGGGGACAGTACCATACTGGAAGAAATAGTAAGATTAGCATTTATCTTCCAGTAATTCTGATTCTGTTTTTTCACACATGCTCATTCCATAGCTATTAAGATTTCCTAATTTCCACATTTTTTTAAAATCCAAAGTGTCTCAGTGAACAAGGTCACTGTGTTGGTATTCATTCCTGTGGATTATATTCTGCATCTTACTTAATTAAAGCAACACTGGTCAGAAGAAGCATTCATGTGAAAATATTTGTTCTTTTGAAACCACCACTTATCTCATGGTGTGTCAATGTTTTCTTCCCAAATATAAATTTCAGATGACATGATCGATCCTATCAATTAGAATGGTTGGAGAAAACCACTGGCATTTAATATCACCACACAGAAGAAGGAGGCTGGCACAATTTTGTGAGTTTAAGATCAGCTTGGATTACATTATTTCTGGGACAGTCTGAGCTGCATAAGGAGAAACATTCTCAAAAAGAAAACCAAATCAAATAGACAAACAGAAAGGATGCATGAAGTAGTGAGGCAGCCCTGGAATGCTGTACTGGGGGTAAACGCCGCAGAATTGGGTGCAAAGTTAATTGCAACTTCTTATTGAGTTGTGGAGCATGCCAATCTAAAAGACACACTTTTGCAAAAACAAGAAACACCAATATACATATGTGTATATATAATACAATATACAATATACAACACATACACATATATCCTGCCTCAATTTTCTGAAAACACTTTCTATAATTTTGTAGTAGCATTTCCATGATATAAAAGTTGAGACGTTTTTATTATTTTGGCCTAACTGCTGATTATTTTTTTAAATGGTATTATCTGAGATAGCCTCAAGCTCATAGAAAAAAATGCACAAAGTTAATAAAAAGCTTATCCATACAAGTTTAGTTAGATCATATTGCTACATAAGAATGCTTGCCTGAAAACTGAGGTGCCCTATGATCCGTAAATAGTGCTGTCGTAGCTTATGTCACACTGAGCTTACTATACATAGCCTACCTAAATCACACATTACTATATGTCACACAGAGCTTACTATACATATTCTACCTAAATCACACATTACTATATGTCACACAGAGCTTACTATGCATATCCTACCTAAATCACACATTGCGTCACATAACCCCAGCTGAGTTATTAAAAGTAGACAATTTGTTTCTATATAGCATTATTATTTCATCTTTTAGCATCTTTAATATTTTCATCACAATGGTGCTGTTTGTGGTAGAAAAAAATACAATATTTTCATGAAAATTCTAAGCAAGAATAACTGTAGCATTTGCAAATTTCAGTCTTTAAAATTTGTTTACACTCAAATTATGGAAAAATATTTCATAAGACAAAGTACTGTTCAGATGAACAAAAGTATGGCAGTAAAATCCTCAGAGGTTTTGAGATGTCACGAAGTGACAATTTTGTAATATGCATAGAATGCTCAGAGATAATGAATTAGACAAAACTTAAATAGTTAAATCAGAAGATTAAAAATATGCTCAGTTTCATACAAACAAAAATAAGAAAAATATTTCTTGTTTTGTGAAAGAGTAAATGGGAACTAAACTAAAGATCAGGTACCTGAATGAAACAAACCTCTAAGTGTAGATAGATATAAACCATCTAAACAAACTGGAGGATGTATCAAAATTATTTAGAAAACAGTAAGTTGATCCCTCATAAGAATGTCACTAAAGTCAGATGTTGAAGGTCTCCCCACCAAATTCCATGTTATATATGTTACAATCAACATGGAGATTTTGGAACTTTTAGAAGATCAGTGGTAAGCATATGCCTTAGTGGCATGTGCGTATTCTAAGAGGGTACTGAAGGAATCCACAACAGACATATTTCTTTTTTGGAGAAAAGTAATTTTTTCCAGGAAAAGTTATTATAAATTAAGTACATTATTAATATAATTCCTGAGGAGAAAGGGACACCCCAGAGGTATATTTCCCTAAACATGTGAATATATGCAAAGAACAGAATTTGCGCACAATTAAAATATTTTAATTATCCTTGTAGAAAGTGGATGTTATAGCACACAGAATGTCATAGGAGTAAAATGAATGGAAAATGTCACAGGGGATGATGACAAGTTTTAATTACTTTATATTTTAAATTACACATTAATTATATATAGTAATGATTATATTATGGTACTTTCATTCATTCACATTATGTGATTATGTCATATTTTTCCTTAATTACCTCATTCATACCACCATTTTACTCTCTCTGGGGTTCTTTTGACCTCAGTAATCCATATTTTACTCTGATTCTATTTTGTTCCTTGTTTTCACATGAAAGAAAATGTAATACTTGCCTTTGTAAGGCTAATATTTTAAGGAGACATATGTTCTTTTATTTTTCTACAAAATTTTCAAGCCAATGATGACATTTGAAGATGTAGTAATTACATACTAGAAACAATGAACAACAGTGAGAAACTGGAGAGCTGGTTCATTGGGAAAAAACTCGTGATTTTGCAAAGGAACTGAGTTCTGTTCCCAGCAAGTACACCAGGTGGCTCACAACTGCATATAACTCCAGTTCCATAGGATTCAACATGCTCTTCTTGCAGCTGTAGGCATCAGGCAATGCACATGGTGCATATACATGTACTGAGGCACATGAACATACACAAAATAAAAAAAAAATCTCAGGGCCTAGGAGATCGCTTGGTGGCTGAGAACACTGATAGCTCTTCTAGAATACCCAGGTTTTATTTCCTGCACTAAATGTTGGCACACAAATGTCTATAACTCCAGTTCTAGTGGGTTTAAGGCTATCTTCTGCTCTCTGAAGGAATATTATGCATGTGGTGTACAGACATACATGCAGGAAAAATTAACATACACACAAAAATTAAGGTATGAACACATGTACAAATATGTGTATATGTATGAGAGAGAGAGAATAAGATCTGATTTCAGAGGTGTATTTTTTCATTAAATTGCCTATTATTGAATAACTCTTATAATAGGATTCTATGTATTTGAAAAATTGCTTATTATTGGATAATAAATACTGTAAAAGTAAAAAAAAAACACTATGATAAAACAAACTTGATCAAATCACATGAAAAAGGTGTCTGTTAAAAGAAGATTGACATTTTCAGACTGCAGTCTTAGCATTCTACAATAGATACAGGGATATTGCAATATACAAGAAGAGAGAGGTTACCTTGGCTCATGCAATATTTGAAGGAAGCCATCTCTTTTTGCAGAAGGATAAAAAGAAGCTGCAACTAGACTTGAAACTGGTGATGAGAACAAATGGGAAATATATTGGAAAACATAATTCTAAAAATATAAACATACTTACTCCCCATAGTCCTGAGCCTTTGAAGTAGACTGTAAATATTACATGTATAGAAGAGATTGAGTAAGAGATGACAAATGTACAAACCAGGATGAGGATAGTTTTGGTGGCTTGGTCCTCAGGAGAGACTTTTAGAAAATGCTGAGCACTATGGATATGCTTGACTTGTCTCTTGTGTCTGTAGAGGACACTCACCATGGAAATACTTGAGCAGGCCATGAGACCCAGGCACAAGCCATCAGAGAAGCAGAGTAGAAACATATACAGAGCAGTTGCCACATTTCTGGAAGTAAACCATGAGCAGTATCCATAATTCACCATGTTAGTTACATTTTTGTTATAACTGGGTCCTAACACTCTTGCTGGAGTCAAGATGTTTAAAAGCATGTACACAAGCCAACTGACTGAGCAGGAGGGACCAATGTACTTGGTGGCTCTGTGTTTAAACATTATCCACCTGGTGTTGCTGGGGCTGATTGTGATTGCTTGGAAGCAACTCAGTAGGCACATAGCATACAGGGACATCCCCCTCATTATTCGGTAAATATAAACTACCAATTTACAACCAATATCATCCAGGAAATATTTAAATCCCAAATCTGACAGTGTCTCTGGAATGCCTTTTGAAATGATAGTTAAGCAGTTAGCAAAAGTCAAGTGCTTTATAATCACATCTTTGGGCATTAAATGCTTTCTGGTGGTTATCATAAAGACATAATGAAATAGTATTGAGGAATTACCAAGGATTCCCACTGTAATATGAAAGAAAAAGAATATTCCCGTTGCCAAGCTTGCAGGAGTCATTTTCATTCCTATTAAAAGGGTAAATAAATTTATTATGATTACAACCTTGAAATTAAACTGAGTGTCCTTTATTTCATAGAGTTAGCTTAAAGAAAATAATTATCACTTTATTGAATTTATATAGGTCTGAGGAATGTTTAAAAGTTTTTTCTTTATATAAGTATATATTACTACATTATTTCAATGAAAAATATTAGATATATTTACTAAAGTTTAATGTTTTCTCTGGATGTGGTGTTTGACCTCTTTCACCTTAGGACTCAAGAGACAGAGGAAGACAAATCTATGAATTTGTGGCCAATCTGGTCTACAGAGACAGTTCCAGGACAGTCTTTGCTACACACAGAGAAAGGTCCTAATCATGAATGGACAGACACAGTTCCAAAACATCTTTTAACCTCCACACATATGCACTCTTATCTACACATGCTCTCCCCATCAATAGATAAATTATAATGAATATTTTAAAAGCATTAGAATGATGATCAACACGAATGCGAGTAGAAAGCAACAAAGGTTTGTTTCAAGTACTCAGAGTTTTGTGTTTATGACGAACTATTCTATAGATCAGCTGAGGAACAGTAGAACTATTATTCACACAACTGAACTGTATGCTCAGAATGGTTAACCTGGTAAATATTTATAGTTTGATATTAGATCCAATATTAAATGTAAGGGGATTGTGGTTAATACATATGAAATTCTGGAAACTAAGAGAGCTACACAGGTGGCCATCATCTAAATTCAAAACTGTCTTTATTTAATAAGTTAGCAATATTGAGTTTAAGGTCACAATGAGGAGTTTGTATTTTTGTCTTTAAGAAAAATATAAAAGTGTACTAGTTAGGAGTCTAATATGGTGGAGTTTTGTTGTCGTTTTGGGTTGGCTTCACAGTAATCCCTTACATCAGGCATATATACAATGTCTTCTGAAACTCTAGACAGTAGCCAAGATAATATGAATAGAGAAAGCCAGACATACCTGAGTCCATTTTCCAGATGTGCACAGGTGAAATAGACAGGCTTCATATGACAAAAGCAGTGTATCTGTATGTTCTTACACATAACATGTGAGCTGGACATTTGTCATATTTCAAATAGCTGAAACACTAAGACAATAAACATAATCCTAACATGTATTTACTCCTTACCTGTAATCCATTCAATTTTTACCTAAATCTTCAAGCACCCATAAAATTCACTCTGTTTTCTGGTAAAAAAAATTCATCCTATAATTCTACAATTGATGAGACAACTTAATTTATTCATACAAGTATTCTATTTCACACATTTCTATGATCTCAGTATTGCGAAACAAAAACAGAATGCAGAGCTTTCCAAATGTCTGTAAATAATTGAGTGGGCAGAAGGTAAAGAACAAAAGCATCCCAAGGTATTTAGCATAAAATGGGGAGGTAGCTCATGGCTTTTCCAGGTAGATTCTTGCAAATCTCTAGGAGTGATCCCAGTGTCATCTGTAAAGAAAAAGGAAGAATCCAAATAAATCTTTCTTTTAAAACTAAGAACTAGATAGAATTGTGCAAAAAAAAAAAAAAGACAGTGATAAGATAATTGATATGGAGATGATGAAAAAGAGACAGAGGCAAAGTGATGAAAGGAAAGAAGAAAATAAGGTGATATCAGTGATAAGAGAGAATCAGTAGCAGTTTATGTGAAGAAGAGGGTCACACAGCTTAGGGAGGACTGGAGACAGTGGACTTTGCCCAGAGTTGTAAATACTCAACTTCATCAAAAACCCATTCAACTTCCCACTCCGTAAACGAATACCAGAGCCCTGTTTTCCTATCCTGCCTTTTCTGTCACCTTTGGTCTTCCTTCCTTCCTTCCTTCCTTCCTTCCTTCCTTCCTTCCTTCCTTCCTTCCTACCCTCCCTCTCTTTTTCTCTTCCCTGGTTTCACTTTCTGCTTTCCTTCTATTGTTCTTACTTCCTTCTTTTCAGCAGAGTTTTTTGTAAGTATTTCATAATACAGATTTCAAGTGAAATTAATATAAAGAAAGGTACTTGGTGAAGAAAATAATATACATCAAAGAACAGGAGCATGGCTTCTTCAATGACTTTTTAAAAAAAGTATTTAGTTCTTACTATTTCTATGCAGTGGTCACTCATCTTATTGCTCAATGCCACCACGATGGTGTGTGTCACCATCAAAGATCTGCTAAAACTGTACTGAGACACTAGTCCAGATTTAAAAGTTCATGACCTCCTTTTGTTTCTTCCCAGCAGATTGGTGATTATCAATTTAACAATCTATTAATGACAGCATCTCCACAAGGGTATGAAGTAAAATTTAAACACGTTGGTTGTGAGTTCCTAGTGGGAAACAAAAAAGTAGTGCAAATTACACAAGCAATTTCAAGGACTCAATTAAGAAGCAGAAAGGGAACTTTTCTGTCAGTCCTTGGGGCACAGTTTATGGCAGAGAAGTGTGTAGAAGGGACAGAGCTTCACTGCTATTAACTTATAAGCAAGTTGCATGGCCTTGCCCCTGAAGAGCCTTTCCCCCTACTCAGCATCATACACAGTTTAAAAGTCTCAAAATGTTTTTGTCCCAAAACCACTCTGGACAAATGACTAACTCTGGTGCTTATTAACATATCAAAGCAGGTTCTGGCTGCCAGACTCTCATAGCATTACAAGTGCCTCTTACAGAGTCCTGGCTTGTCTTAGCACTTCTCTCTCCTGCTCCTGCTATTCTAAACTTTTCTTAATTTGTCTTTTCTTCTCCCAGTTTCTCTTTTCTATAAGCCCAGATATTTTGACCATGTATTCTTGGGCTCATTGTGCTCCTTTTGATCGTCTTTCTCTTTGCACTTGGTGGTGGTGGTGGTGGTGGTGGCTCTTCTTCTTCTCCTTCTCTTCTCCCTCTCCCTCTCCCTCCCCCTCCCCCTCTCCCTCTCCCTCCCCCTCCCCTCCCCCTCCCCCTCCCCCTCTTCTTCTTCTTCTTCTTCTTCTTCTTCTTCTTCTTCTTCTTCTTCTTCTTCTTCTTCTTCTTCTTCTTCTTCTTCTTCTCCTCCTCCTCCTCTTCGTCCTCTTCATCCTCCTCCTTCAGAATAATATATATAATAATATTATATATATAATATGCATACATGTATATGTATGTATGTATATGTACATATACATGTATATATATTCCAGATTTTATTCCCCCCAACTCCTGTCCACCCTCTGACTATTCCACACACCATACTTCCTCTCCAACTCCTCTCTCCACTAGGATGTCCCCACCCCCCACCAAACTGACCTCTAAACTCCCTGTGGCCTCCAGTCTCCTGAAGGTTAGGTGCATCATCTCTGATTGAACACAGAGTTGACAGTCCTCTGCTGTATGTGTTTTGGCGACCTTATATCAGCTGGTGTACACTGCCTGGTTGGTGGTCCAGTGTTTGAGAGATCTCAGGGGTCCAGGTTAATTGAGACTGTTGGTCCTCCTACAGGGTTGCCCTCCTCCTCAGCTTCTTTCAGCCTTTCCCTAATTCAACCACAGGGGTCAGCAGCTTCTGTTCATTGATTGGGTGAAAATATCTGCTTCTGACTCTTTCAGCTGCTTGTTGAGTCTTTTGGAGGAAGAACTTGGTTCCCTTGGCCTCTCTTCTTGATCTACTCTCCTCTGATGGCCAGGTTCATTCTCTACTAACCATGTCTACTATTCCATACCTGCCCCATAACCTTCCAGATGCCTCTGGCTGTTATATCTCTCACATCTACATTAAAGATCTTCCCCTTAAAGAAATCTTGGAATAGTCATATCCACATTTTCATTAAAAAATTTCCAACTTTCATGGAGTATGAGAGAAAAGAGAGGGCAGGAGTGTGTCGGCATTCCATCCTTCAGGTCTAGTTTTCCAAATGATCCACCAATGTGTGTGTCAATCTTTGTTGACTGCCATGCTGTAGAGCACTCAATTGTATGTATATAAAATAATTTATATTGGAAATTGATAAGTAGTTCTTCTTAGTGTGAGCTATGATGATTGAGGCTGCTGTGAACTTCGCTGTTATTGAATCCAGTTATACATAGGCATGGATAAGGAACAATTCTCATTAAGTACCATTGATTATTGGGATTTACCTTTGTCAGTATAATGACAAAGATTTACAAACTCACTGCAACAGTAGCCATGCTTCTAGTAGCAATACCAGAGGGTTGTTCTTTGATCTGTCTTTATTGACTCTTGATTGTGGTGGAATTTTTAATCCTTTTCAACTATATGTTTTGGAAATCAACAAAATTCTATTCTCATATGTATAAAACATAATGAAATGGAAAATTTTCTTTATGATATTTGATCATGACAAAATATATTGCCCTAAAAGTAGCTACCCTGGAGTCAGTTGAGGAGTCAAGAGCACTTGTTGCTTTTCAGAGTACCTGGTTGCGTTGCCAGAATCCACTCCTTGGGATAGAACCACCATGCCCTTCTTCATCTATTTCTTCAGTCTGTTCTTTCCAGTGTCTTGATATGAAAAGAAATATACTCAACTGTTGAGTACCATGGAAACACAATGTGTATTCTGTGGTGAATAGCTGTGGTTGTGTTAGACTCCTTTTTTTTTTTCTATTTATTTTTCCTTGGATATTTTTTTATTTACATTTCAAATGTTTCCCCCTTTCCATCACCCTCTGCCTCTATGAGGGTGCTCCCCCCACCTCCCTTTCCCCCACTCTGGCATTCCCCTACACTGGGTCATCGAACACCCTCCAGCCAGAGGGCCTCTCATCCCATTAATGTCCAACAAGGTCATCCTCTGCCATATATGTCTTCAGCGCCATGGGTCGCTCCATATGTATTCCTTGATTGATGGTCCAGTCCCTAGGAGCTCCGAGGGATCTGGCCTGTTGTCACTGTTATTTCGGGATTATGAATTTATTATTCTCTGGACACTTTCCAAATAAACCAAATATTATGTGTTTCCCTAATACCATCTATCTGAACATTTAGAATTACTTTCAAATCACTCTGCCTTAATATAATCTTGGCATAAAAACAAAACCAAATTACATCAAAAATTTCAAAAAGAAATTGGAAAGTGTTGAGAGGAACCTTTCTTCATGAGTCTTTAAAGATGTATAGAGATAGGCTGCTCTGGTTTGGGAAAAACAAAAACAAAAGCAAAAAAGCAAAACCTGGTTCATCCATAGGAACATCTTCAAAATGGTTGCCTTCATACTCAGTTCTTGGGACAAGGATTTGTTGTGATTGTGACTTGCTTTTCAGGCATCTTGAGGATTTCCACAAAAAACACTTTTCTCTTCAGGTTCAGGATAGTTCTCTCTTTGGATAATGAGAAGCGGGTCGATCACATTTACAGGATAATTAACACCACTATTCACTTTAATAGCATTCTAGAAAGTATTTCAGCCAAATTCATTGTTTCGATATCCTGTGAAAATAAGACTGTTTATGAAGCTATATGATTCCCATACAACACCCTTCTTCTGTCCAGATTCCCTAATAATCTGTTACCAATAACATATTTTGGAGTATCAGCAAGGATGTCCTTGTATTCTCTTGTGTTGGTGTTGTTTTTGACTTCTGATCCTGTGTTCTCACTTATGGCTCATTTCACAATTGTTAATTTTTCCAGATTTCTGGAGTGTTTTGGATCCCAAATGTTGCATGAACAGGGTTAAATCCTTGACAGAGGAAGGAGACAGGGAGTAAGAGGTGCCCAGGAGGTGTCTGAAGAGCAACTAAGAAAAGACAGAACCTAAAACAGGCTCATCTCTGGAGAGGGAGAGAGAGAGAGAGAGAGAGAGAGAGAGAGAGAGAGAGAGAGAGAGAGAGAGAGAGAGAGAGAGAGAGAGAGAGAGAGATTTTGAGGAAACATGAGGTTTGAGAGACATAGTATAAAGATGTTGTCTTCAGAAGAAGTAAATTAGTGTGAACTAAGCCAGGGGCTTTTTGTTCTCTCTTCTTTTTCTGTCAAATTCTACTTTTTACTGTTTACTTGTTTTTCAAAAGGGTTACTTGTAGCCTAGTCTGGTCAGAAAATCAATAAGAATTGAGGATGTCCTCCTGCCAGTGTTGTGTTTGTACTTCTTCAAGTATTTTTAATTTTTTGGTGTGTGTGTGTTTTCTGATTTATTTAGTTTTGAAAACAGTGTCACTTTATAAAGCCCCCACTGTTCTGGTACTCTACATATAGTCTAGGCTGTTCTCAAGCACCCAGAGATTCACTGCCTCTGTAATCCTTAGTGCTGGGATTAAAGGTGTATGCTGTCACCATGACTGGCATTTGGAAGTACTATAATTCTTAATGAGAATCGTGTCGACTGAAATTCACAGGCCATGTTCTTAACCACAAAGACTCTGTTCTTATTTCAAGAATCTATGACCTCAACCCAAAAGACAAATCCTAAATGCCATTATGCCTAAGAAGGCTGGAGGTTTGGGGATTAGAAATTCTGAAGTCTAAGTTACTCTAAAAACATAACATTGAAAATTTGAATATTGAAACTTCAAGCTTCAATTCTGCTTCAAAAATACAAGATGGCACAAGGTAAGGTTAGAAAGCCAAATTCTGATCATGGATTAGCCACAAGGTATGCTAATGATTGAATCTTCAGTGAAAAGATACATCATTTTTCTGTATTGATATTCATTCTTGTTGATGATGTTTTGAAATATAGTAAATTAAAGCAATTTTGGCCAGAAGAATCATTACTATGAAAATATTGCTTTCCTAAATCTAATACTTACTCCATTATGTATCAATATTTTCTTTCTTCATGTAGATTTCTGGGGATACAATTGATTCTAACACTAGAATGCTTGTAGAAAGCCAGCAGCCTTTAATCTCAGCATGTGGGTGATATGCCTAATGTAGTTCCCTGAGTTTGAGGCCAGTCTGGATTAAGTGGGGAGTTCCAAGAGAACAAAGGCTACATAAAGGAACTGTGGAAGAATGTATTTTTGACAACTATGAAATCAGCTATATATGAGGAAACAGTATCATAATTCATGAAAAATAAAAGCCAATTCTAATACCACGGTGTTGTAATACTCTACCTACAGTGATCCTTATTCCCAGGCTTTGTGTGGACTTGTGCTTGCATGTTCCTATCCCATGTTAATTGTTGATAGGAGTGCTTTTCACCTCAAATCTAGAGCCATAACATCATCTATATAAGGGACTGAGAAAACTTGTAACTGACTTTCCACCAATTACATGTCATTGCAAAGGTGTCCACATCACAGGAGCAAATACAATGACACAGTTAGGCATAGTTAGAAAGAGTCCATCTATGTGAGACCACAGTCTCAGAGGGAGGGATGCCAAAGGCAAAAAGAGCCAATGCTAATAACATGAAGTTGGTTCATTGCAATGATAAATGTGGGACAACAGAGAGCTTTCTCTAATGCACAGACATCCTTAAGGATTTCTGTAAACTCTAAAGAACTGAACAGAGTCATGAAGGAAGAAGATTCAGTGAATGATCTTTGTCTCCCTTTCTTCCAGTCTTATTTTCTAAAACATGGATTAATTTTTACTGTGCAGTTGTCATTCATTCTTTGTGAACTACACTGTAGTCCGCTCCATATTTATAAACTAACTTATATAGATAAGTATAGACTTTTTAGAACCAATTGCACTTATTAGAGTATTTAATTATTTATTTACATTCCAATTACACTTTCCCTTTTCTCTCTCCTTTCAGTATCTCCTCTTTATCTCCCTTCCTGCCTCCCATCTATGCTTCCTCCTTTTCTGTTCAGAAAAGGGCAGGCTTCCCTGAGATATCAACCAGACATGGTATATCAAGTTACCACATGTATAGTCATCTCCTGTCATATTAAGGCTAGAGGAGTCAACTCAGTAGGAAAAAAGTGTCCCAGTAGCTGGCAACTTAGTCTAATATTGTCAACTGCCCTGCTCCCACTTTCAGAAGGACCACAAGAAGATCAATTTATAGAGCAGTAACATATCTGCAGTGGGACTAGATCCATTTCATACATACTCCTTGGTTGGTTGTTCAGACTCTGAGGTCCTATGAACCCAGGTTATTTGACTCTGTGGCTTTTCTTGTGGTGTCTTAGACCCCTTGGCTCCTATACACTTCTTTCCCTTCATTTACTGGCTCTCTAAAGCTCCAACTAATATTTTGCTCTATGTCTCTTCATCTGGTTGGATTAGTTGCTCAGTGAAGCTTCTCTGATGTCAATTTGGGTAGGCACCAGTCTATGAGTATATAAGAATATCATTAGTAATCATTTTGTTGACTTTTCCCCCTCTTTCTGCTTGGGTCTGTTGTAGGTCACTGTGTTATTCTCACTCTGGGTCCTGGTTCCCCAGGCAGTCTCCATCTCATGGTATAGATCTTAAGCGTGTCTCACAATTTCTGCATTATCATTACTGCAGCACATCTTATAGGCAGACAAATTTTAGTTCAAAGACTTTGTGGCTGAATTGGTGTCCCAGTCCCTCCACAGGAAGTCTTTTCTGGTTACAGGAGATAGCCCATTCAGGCTACATATCCCCAACTGCTAGGAGTCTTAGCTAGAGTCATCGTCATAGATCTCTGGGAGTTTACACCACACTAGGTTTCTAGCTTATATGGTTAGGCTCTCTGATTCCAATTATCTTGATTAGTACTCTTCCCTCCAATATCTCACTACATGACCCTTCTTCTTCTCATATCCATCTCTGTACCTAGAACTATCTCCCCATTCCTGGGAGATGTTTATTATAATTCCCACTCACAATGAGATTAATGTGTCCCAAGCTTGAGTTCTACTCTTTATATATTTACATAGCTTCTCTTAGTGTGTGGATTTTAGGGTAGTTATCCTTTACTTTGTGGCTAATATCCATTTATAAATGAATAATTATTATGTTTTTCTTTCTGTGACTGGGTTACCTCACTCAGGTTGGTCCTGTCTAATTCCATCCATTCATTTGAAAATTTCATGATGTCAATGTTTTTACCACATGAGTAAAACCCCTCTGTGTTACAATCTCAGTAACACATTTTCTTTACATACATTTTAGTTGAAGGACATATGGATAGATTCCAGTTTTTGCCTATTATCAACAAAGCTGCTATTAACATAGTTTGTTGAACAAGAGCTTTTGTGGTATCATAAAGCATCCTTTGAGTATATACCCAGGAGTTTTATAATTGATTCTTCATGTAGTTTGAGTCCCAATTTTCTGCGGAACTGCTATATTGATTTCTATTATGGATATACAAGTTTGCATTCCCAACAGTATTGGAGGAGTGTTCCCCCCATCCTCCTCATTATGAACTGTACCTTGTTACTGATCTCATCCATTCTGACAGGGTTACAGTGGGATCTGATAGTCATTTTCATTTGCCTTTCCCTGATGGCAAAGAAAGGAAACAACATGTCAGAGTTAGGTTGGGTGGATAGAAGGAAGAGGAGAGGGACTACTGGCTAATTTGGGCTCAGGTAAATGGGAGGAGCCAAAGACATAGAGACTCTCAACTTTGCTAGAAGATTCTTTCCCAATAAGAGGACAGGACACATTGGCACTATCAAAAAGGAATGGGTGAGAGGAACATCCCTAAAAATGCAACTATGTGGTGGGGTCTGGTGAGGTTGGTATGGTTTTTGCCCTATCCCAACAATAGGGAAACAAGAAGGAGAGGTGGCTCCCCAAAATTCTGTTAGGCTGAGAAAGTGGCCCCAGTGTCTAAGAGGGAGAAGATCGGCTTCCCAGAAAGAAATGGAGGGCTTAACTGTAGATTTAGAGTTAGTGGTGGGAGGGCTGGAAGTAGGTGCCAGACTAAGATCAGAAATCTTATCCTATTCTTTTCTTCTGCCCTGCTTGTAAGCACTTTATTAACCTACCAGAGGTGATGAAAACAATTTGACACATCATTGATACAGAAGGTATTCCAATAGTCATGACAATGCCAACATCTGCATTGCAGTCAAATCACTGGGCACAGCAAACAGCATGTGTCCAGTATCCAAAACCATCTCCCCATTACTTCACACTTTGCATCTAGTAAAACATGTATTCTTTTATACTAATAATGATGAAAACTTATCAAGTAAAAATTACATTCACAATATCCAGTCTATTTGTATTTGGCAACCTTGAAAAAAGTACTCTAACAGCTATCCTAACTTGATGAGTTCTGTATTTAAATCCTTTTGTATTAAAACTTGCATTTATAAACCTCAGAATATCTTCTTAGACGTTCACCTGAGTATGCAGGAAGTGTAGATCAAGCAGGTCCCAAAAGTATAGAAGAGTTTGAAGATGTCCTGGACAGTTACCCAGGGTTTTTTTTTATGTAATAGGAGCATCATCTTTAGCCTTCTCGTCCTGTATATCTGACAGGTTTTTCTGTGAAGGAGGAGTTATAAAAGACTGTTTACCTTGTCTTTGTAAATCTCAGCACTCAACTTTTCTGTATACTGCTGTTTGTCCATAGCTTGGATGATATTCTGTCTGTAGTTGAAGCAAAAGCAGTTTTTGACCAGTGGCAAGCTTGCCATATTTTAAATAATCTACATGTGAAGGTTCGCCAGTGCTTATCTTTGCAGTTGAATTGGGATGCAGCCAGGAGCTGACATATCTCACTGTTAGAGTACTTTTTCCAAGGAGCTACAGATAGGTCATTACTCTCTCTCTCTCTCTCTCTCTCTCTCTCTCTCTCTCTCTCTCTCTCTCTCTCCCTCTCTCTCTCTCTCTCTCTCTCTCTCTCTCTCTCTCTCTCTCTCTCTCTCTCTCAGTTATATCTTTAAGCCATATAAAATGATAAAATGCCATGTTATTGATATTTCATCTCATTTATCTCATTCTTTTTAATCTTACTGTTTGTTTGTTTTTTTTAAAATCTGATGCTCAGACTTCTTTTGTATGTTCTGTGTCTCCATCTGCAGTTCAGCTCAGACCTCTTGCTATTATTGGGCCTACCCCTGTCTTCTCTTTCACAGAAAGAGGAGGGAGTTTCTGATTTCTCTGTTTGTAGCTGGCAGCCCCCAAGATTTACTTTTATGGAGTTTAACCTGGAGCTATGCTTCACTGGATACCTGACTGTGGCTGAGTGGAAGATGTCCTCAACTGCTATTGATCATACACTTGGGAATTTATCCCATGTGAGCTACACATTCCCTGAGCTTCTCAGGGAATGTCTCAGATGTATGTGTATCCCAGCTATGGGCTTTTTTTTTTTTTTTTTTTTCGAGACACGGTTTTTCTGCATAGCCCTGGAACTCACTCTGTTGACCAGGCTGGCCTCGAATTCAGAAATCCACCTGCCTCTGCCTCCCAAGTGCTGGGATTAAAGGCGTGTGCCACCAATGTCTAGCATTATGGGCTTTTTATGTCACAGGTATGGGAAGGAACACAGGACTCCCTTCCATGTGGTTGGACTTTTTATCAGGAGTATGCTGCATGTCATTGGTGCCTCTGGCCCTCAAAAGCATGCATGCCTAGCATGCACACACAACCCACTTTGGCTGCTTCCTTGAGTATCCCAACGACTTATTTTTCAGTGTGCCCCAAATCACTAAAAGACAGAATGCAGAGATTGGACCTAGGCCCTATACATATTTGGAGCAGATGTTCAGGTTGGTCTACATGTGGGTCCCCTAACAATTGGAGCACAGATGTCTATGTTGCCTGCCATTTGATACACTTCTCATAACTGAACTGCCTGATTGAGCATCAGTGGAAGAAAACATGCTTAGTCTTGCTGGGTGTAATTTCCTAGGGTGGGATGATACTCAAGGGGTGTGTCCCCTTCTCTGAGGAGAACAGAAGGGGATAATTGAGGATGAGATTTATAAGGGGGAGACTGGGAGGGGAGGAGAGAGGGGACTGTGATCAGGATATAAAGTAAATAAATAAATAAATTCTTGGAAAAAAAAAAGAATCACTAGACATCCCTTGGTCTCCCATTCTTCCTTACCTTTTACTAGGAAACAGCATTCCATCTAGGACGTCTCTTCAGGCTTTAAGCTGGGATTCTGTGCCCTACATTTGGTGCATCAAATATAAATATAATTACTTGGGAGGTTCTCTTATGCCCCCTTTCCAACCAAATAACTGAAGCACATTTCTACTCCTGCTTGAGGATATTTAAGCTCCTAATAAAGACTCAGAGATGCTATTTTCATTAAGAAGTTGCTGGCACTAAGATGGGAAGGCTCTCATCTCCTCTAACCCATTTAGACTGCCAATGTGCAGCAAATGCCTCCTTGCTTGCCATCTGCCCTTTTGTCCCGGCCCACTCGAGTTCCTCAATGTCATCATGGCTACTCTTTAATCACAACTTTATGACAAATCCTCCTAGTCCATCCACATGATCTCTCCACCTTTCTTCTTCTCTTTCTGTTTAATTTTTCTTGCGATTCCAAGACTGGGGTGCAAGTCCTGCACTTTTCTCATTTTCTGCCCAGCTATTGGCTGATCAGTATTTTATTAACCAATTAGAGGTGATGGAAAACAATTTTTATACATCATTCATGAAGGAGATACTCCAGTGATCATGACAATGCCAAGACCTGGATTGGAACCATATCACTGGGCACAACAAAGCATATGAACAAACAGGAATAGAAAAGAATCCTCCAATATTTTTATATTTAAAAATCATGAATGTCAAGTTGACAATATAGACTTGTGTTCTTCACATTTCATTGTTGATATGACTGTGAGCCTATTTCAAAGAAGTTCAATTGAAGACAGAAATCCCATGTGAATCTGGGTGATATAGTCCACTAGGCTAAGGCAGTCTTAATAAAAAAGGAGTGAAGAAAAAGAACTGAGCACAGGGATGTGCATCTGTACTTTATCACTGTCAATTCAATGATATTGTATATACTATGCTCCTCTCACCACAAATCTATCTTTTCCATTGCTTTTACTTTACATTATGGACAGAGACTTCAGACTGTAGGGCAAAAGAAACCTTCTTTGAGTTACCTTTGTTAGGTATCTTGTCAGAAAAACAAGAAAAGTTAATAACATGTCTATGAAATTGTTTACCACAAATTGACTACTGATCACTGCACATCATGAGGTAGTCTGTTATGAAAAGCTTAATATTTTCAAATTGCAGTTTTAGCATTGTACAACGTATAAAAATATCCACCAATATATAAGCAAAGAAAGATGACCAGGGCTCATATTCTAATTGGAGTAAATTACTGCTAACCAAAGCAGGGCAAAACAGAATAAAACTGGATTTCATATTGGTGATAAGAACAAAGGGACAAAATATCAGAAAGCACAGTTCTACCATTTTTTTGCCCATGGCATTGGATATTTGGATCAGGTCCTAATTACAGCCACAAAGGAAGAGAATGAGTAAGAGATGACAAATGTGCACAACACGATGAGGATAGCCTGTGTGGCTCTGTCTTCAGATAAGACTTTTAGAAAATACTGGGTACTGTTGACATGCTTGACTTGTCTCTTGTGTCTGTAGCAGATACTCACCATGGAGACACTTTAGTAGGCCACAAGACCCAGACACAGTCCATCAGAGGAGCACAGTAAGAACCAATACAGTGCAGCTCTCACATGGCTAGAAGTAAACAATGAACAGTATGCATAACTCAATCTGTTAGTCACATCGTTCTTGTAACTGAGGCCTGACACTCTTGCTGGAATCCTGAGGTTTAGAAGCAGGTGCACAAGCCAACTAATTGAGCACTTGGTTGCTCTATATGTAAGCACCATCCATCTAGAGTTGCTGGGTATGATTGTGATTGCTTTAAAACAGCTCAATAGGCACATGGCACATAGTGACATATCCCTTGTTATTTGAGAAATATACATTATTTGTTTGCATCCAATGTCATCCAGGAAAATCTCAAATAAAAACATGACACTGTATGTGGAATGCCTTTTAAGAGGTTAGTCATGCAGTTGGAAAAATTCAAGTGTTCCATAATCATATCTTTGGGCATTTTTTTGTATTTTTAATATTTTTATTAGGTATTTTCCTCATTTACATTTCCAATACTATCCCAAAAGTCCCCCATACCCTCCCCCCAACTCCCCTACCCACCCACTAAATGCTTTCCAGTGAATATCAAAATGACATAATAAAATAATATTGAGGAATTGCCAAGCATTTCCACTGTAAACTGACAGAAGAAAAAATTCATATTGCAAAGTTTTTGCAGGTCATTTTTATTTGTATTAAAAAAGGAAATAAATTTATCATGTTCTGGAGACCCTGTATTATGTGTATGCATTATTACATGCCATTATCTTTTTTTATTACGTATTTTCCTCAATTACATTTCCAATGCTATCCCAAAAGTCCCCCACACCCCCCCCCACTCCCTTCCCCACCCATTCCCATTTTTGGGCCCTGGCATTACAATGGAGGAGCTAGAGAAGGTATCCAAGGAGCTAAAGAGATCTGCAACCCTGTAGGTGCAACATTATGAACTAACCAGTACCCCGGAGCTCTTGACTCTACATGCCATTATCTTAAATAAAGCATTTAACACCATATTATATTTATATAGCAGGAATTAAAATGGATTAATTTATGGAGATAAAGAAACCTAGTGTTGACTCTACAGAAAAGTAAAAGGTTTTAGATACAATATAAGTTTGTATTTGTATTCTTCAACAAAATTTTAAAATAATTATCAAGATCTAATGGAAGTATTACTTAAATTCCTGCATGTTGTGACATTAACTCTTGTTAATCATAATATCAAATGATGCACAGGGATCTGGGGATATGAGAAGATACAAAGCCACATAGGAACTGATTAATTTTGAGTAAGAAAGATGATGGAGGATTCACACACTCCATCCCAATGCTCTGGTGAGTCTCAGCAATTCTCAGGATGAAACTCAGAAAGACACAATCACTTCTTGCTTGAATGGTTGGTGTAACTCAATGATCAGAACTTATGATCTTGAATAACTTTGTGTACGATGGATATTGATTTGCACAATGGGAATATATCTATAGTCCCTCACTGTGCACACATAAAAATTTTAAATTACTCTATAGCTGAAAAAGTCTCAGAGGACAATGTTAGAAATATAAGCTGTAGGTAGAGGCAAAAGTAATAATAGCAAATAAAAGGCACCAAGAACTAAGAAGTAAAACTGCATGACATTAAAAGCTTTTTGTCCATTAAATGAAACTACCTGGCAAGTGAAGACTTAACCTATCAAATAAGAGAAAATCATTGAGTTCTGCATTTCAATTAAGACCTTAAGATATAGAAAGGAAAATAATGGTTAATTGCTCTCTTCATAATCTTTCCAGTCAACCATCATGCTAATGAAATGGGCTTTTCTTTCTTTCTTCTTCTTATTATTTTATTTGTTTACATTTCAAATGTTGTCCCCTTCCCAGTCTCCCCTCCATGAACCTTCCACCACATTCCCCTTCCCTTCACCTCTAAGAGGGTGCTCCCCCACCTACCCATGCACTCCTGCCTCACCCTTCTAGCATCCTCCATTCTATAGGCCATCAAGCCTCCATAGGACCACGTGTCTCCCCTTTCACTGATGCCAGGTAAGGCAGTCCTCTTTTACCTATCTAGCAGAGCGATGGACCAACTTAGGCATACTCTTTCGTTGGTGGTTTAGTTCCTGAGGGTTCTGAGGGGTCTGGTTAGTTGATATTATTGTTCTTCCTATGGGGCAGCAATCCCTTTCAGCTCCTTCATTCATTCCCCTAACTCTTTCATTGGGGTTCCCTGGCTCAGACCAATGTTTGGCTGTGAGCATCTGCATCTGTCTTAGTCAGGTGTTGGCAGAGCTTCTCAGAGGACAGCTATACCAGGCTCCTGTCTGCAAGTACTTCTTGGCCTCAGCAATATTGTTAGGGTTTGGTGACTGCAGATGGGATGGGTCTCAAGGTAGTGCAATCTCTGGATGGCCTTTTCTTCAGTCTTTGCTCCAATTTTTGTCCCTGTGTTTTTTTTAGACAGAAATAATTCTGGGTTAAAGGTTTTGAGATAGGTGACTGGCCCTATCCCTCAACTGGGAGCCATGTCTATCTACTGAAGGTGCTCTCTTCAGGTTTTTATCTCCAGGCTGTTGAGTATTTCAGCTAATGTCATCCCCACTGGGTCCTGGGAGCCTCTCGCATCCCTAGCATCTGGGTCTTCTTTGTGGTTCTCCCCAGCCCCCACCCCCATTCACTGCTATATGTTTCTATACATTCCCCTGACCCTCTGGACTTCTCTCCTGTTTCTTCCCATATGTGATCCTGCAACTCCCTTGTTCCACTCTCCCACCCAGATCCTTCCCTCCCACTGCCTCCCAAGATTGTTTGTTTTCCCCTTCTAAGTGGGATTGAAGTATCTGTACTTTGGCATTCCTTCTTGTTAAGCTTCATATTGTCTGAGAGTTTTATTGTGGGTATTCTGAGCTTTGGGGCTAATATTCACTGATCAGTGGATATTGCATACCATGTATGTCCTTTTGGGTCTGGCTTAATTCAATCAGGATGATATTTTCAAGTTCCATCCATTTTGCCTGCAAATTTCATGAAGTCATTGTTTTTAATAGCTCAGTAGTATTCCATTGTATAAATGCACCACATTTTCTTTGTCCATTGTTCCATTGAAGGATATCTGGGTTGTTTCCAAGTTTCTGGCTATTATAAATAAGTCTGCTATGAACACACTGAGCATGTGTCCTTGTTATATGTTGGAGTTTCTTTTGGATAAATGTCCAGTAGTGGTATAGTTGCGTCTTCATGTAGAACTATTTCCAATTTTCTGAAGAACTGCCAGATTGATTTCCAAGTTGGTTATACCAGCCTGCCAACCCTCCAGCAATGAAGAGTGTTTCTATTTCTCCACATCCTCTCAAGCATGTATTATCACTTGAGTTTTTTATCTTAACCATTCTGATTGGTGTAAGGTGTCATTTCAGGGTCACTTTGATTTGCATTTCTCTCATGACTAAGGATATTGAACATTTCTTTAGGTGTTTTTTTTTTTTTTTGGCCCTTCGAGATTCCTTAGTTCAGAATTCTTTGCTTAGTTTTGAACCCCATTTTTAAATTGGGTTACTTGTTTTTCTTGTGTTCTTTGTGTATTTTGGATATTAGTTCTCTAATGTAGTGTTGGTAAAGATCTGTTCCCAATCTGTAGGTTGCCACTTTGTCCTATTGACAGTGTCCTTTGCATTAGCTTTTAAATTTCCTTAGATCAATAGTGATGAAAACTTCATGGTATTAGTGCAATAACAGGCAGTAGATCAATAGAATAGAATTGAAGATCCACAAATGAACTTACACACCTATGGGCACTTGATCTTTGACAAAATAGCTAAAACCATTCAGTTGTAAAAAAAGTATTTTCAACAAATGGTGCAGGTTCAACTGGCAGTCAAAATGTAGAAGAATGCAAATAGATCCATTCTTATCTCCCTGTACAAATCTAAAGTCCAAATGAATCAAAGACCTCCACATAAAACTGGATATACTGAATCTAATAGAAGAGAGAGTGGGGAAAAGCCTGGAACACATGGGCACAGGGGAAAAATTCCTGAACAGAACACCAATGGCTTATGCACTAAGATGAAGAATCAACAAATGGGACCTGATAAAATGGCAAAGCTGCTTCAAGGCAATGGAAACTGTCAATAGGAACCCCCCCCCCAAAAAAAAATCCCAGCAACCAACAGATTGTGAAAAGATCTCTATTAATCTCACATCTGATAGAGGGCTAATATCCAACATATACAAAGAGCTCAAGAAGTTAGACTCCAGATAATCAAATAACCTTATTAAAAAATGGAAAACAGCTAAACAGAATTCTCAACTGAGGAAACTCAAATGGCTGAGAAGCACCTAAAGAAATGTTCAACATCCTTAGTCATCAGGGAAATGCAAATCAAAATAACACTGAGATTCTACCTCTCACCAGTCAGAATGGCTAAGGAAAAAAAAACTCAGGTGACAGCAGATACTGGTGAGGATGTGGAGAAAGAGAAATAGTCCTTCATTGTTTGTCATATTGCAAGCTTGTACAACTCTACTGGATGTCAGTGTGGTGGCTCCTCAGAAAATTGCACATAGTACTACCTAAAGACCCAGCTATACCACTCCTGGGTATATAACCAGAAGATGCTCCAACATGTAATAAGGAAACATGCTCCACTATGTTCATAGCAGCCATATTTATAATAGCCAGAAGCTGGAAAGAGCCAAGATAGATGCCCCTCAACTGAGAAATGGATACAGAAAATTTGGTACATTTACACAATGGAATACTACTGAGCTATTAAAAATAATGACTTCATGAAATTTGCAGGCAAATGGACAGAACTTGAAAATATCATCCTGGAGGGCTTTGCCTCATCATCAGCAGGAGCCATCTTGGTTCCAGGACTGCGCCGAAATAGTCTGCCCAGGTGAGAGTGTGCACTACAGAAGCTAACAGCTTCTGGGACAGGCGTGAGCCACAGAGCTTGTGAGGCAGCTGCCTTTTTGGGCTCCAGACATCTGGGCACCATCCCTGCCAGAGGATAGGTGTCCCCCCAGCCCGGAAGGGCTTTGCCTCAGCTTCGGCGGGAACCATCTGGGTTCTGGGACTCTGCCGAAAGTAGTCAGCACAGGTGAGAGTGTGCACTAAAGAAGCTAACAACTTCTGTAACAGGCCAAAGCAACACAGCTTCTGGGACAGGTCCTGTTTTGTGCCTTCATCTTCAGCCATGAGGGAGGTTTGAATGCCAGATATCTGTGCACCTTCCCTATAAGAGGAGAGCTTGCCAGCAGAGAGCGTTCTGACCACTGAAACTCAGAGGAGAGAGCTAGTCTCCCTGGTCTGCTGATAGAGGCTAACAGAATCACCAGAGGAACAATCTCTAGCCAGAGACAACTATAATAACTAACTCCAGAGATTACCAGATGGTGAAAGGTAAACATAAGAATCTTACTAACAGAAACCAAGACCACTCACAATCATCAGAACCCAGCACTCCCACTTCACCCAGTCCAGGGCACCCTAACACATCCGAAAAGCTAGACCTGGATTTAAAAGCATATCTCATGATGATGGTAGAGTACATCAAGAAGGACTTTAATACCTCACTTAAAGAAATACAGGAGAACACTGCTAAACAGATAGAGGACCTTAAAGAGGAAGCACAAAAATTCCTTAAAGAATTGCAGGAAAACATAACCAAACAGGTGATGGAATTGAATAAAACCATCCAAGACATAAAAAGGGAAGTAGACACAATAAAGAAAACTCAAAGTGAGGCAACGCTGGAGATAGAAACCCTGGGAAAGAAATCAGGAACCATAGATGCATCAGCAACATATTACAAGAGATGGAAGAGAGAATCTCAGGTGCAGAAGATTCCATAGAGAACATCGGCACAGCAATCCAAGAAAATGGAAAATGCAAAAAGTTCCTAACTTAAAACATCCAGGAAATTCAGGACACAATGATGAGAAGACCATACCTATTGATAATAGTAGTAGATGAGAATGAAGATTTTCAACTCAAAGGACCAGCAAATATCTTCAACAAAATTAAGAAGAAAATTCCCAAACCTAAAGAAAGAGATGCCCATGAACATACAAGAAGCCTACAGAACTCCAAATAGACTGGACCAGAAAAGAAATTCCTCCCAACACATAATGATCAGAACAACAAATGCACTAAATAAAGATAGAATATTAAAAGCAGTAAGGGAAAAAGGTCAAGTAACATATAAAGGCAAGCCTATCAGAATTACACCAGATTTTTCACCAGATACTATGAAAGCCAGAAGAGCCTGGACAGATGTTATACAGACACTAAGAGAACACAAATGCCAGCCCAGGCTACTATAACCAGCCAAACTTTCAATTACCTTAGACGGAGAAACCAAAGTATTCCACGACAGAACCAAGTTCACACATTATCTTTCCACAAATCCTGCCCTTCAAAGGATCATAACAGAAAAAAAAAAAAAAAACCCAATACAAGGACAGACACCATGCCCTAGAAAATGCAAGAAGGTCATTCCTCAAGAAACTTAAAAAAAACAGCCACAAGAATAGAATGCCAGCTTTAACAACAAAAATAATAGGAAGCAACAATTACTTTTCCTTGATATCTCTTAATATCAATGGACTCAACTCCCTAATAAAAAGACATAGACTAACAGACTGGCTATACAAAAAGGACCCAACATTTTGCTGCTTACAGGAAGTCCATCTCAGGGAAAAAGACAGACACTACCTCAGAGTGAAAGGCTGCAAAACAATTTTCCAAGCAAATGGTCTAAAGAAACAAGCTGGAGTAGCCATTCTAATATCTAATAAAATCGACTTCAAACCAAAGTCATCAAAAAAGACAAGGAGGGGCACTTCATATTCATCAAAGGTAAATTCTTCCAAGAGGAACTCTCAATTCTGAATATCTATGCTCCAAATACACTATGCTCCAAATACAAGGTCAGCCACATTCATTAAAGAAACTTTAGTAAAGCTCAAAGCACATATTGAACCTCACACAATAATAGTGGGAGACTTCAACACACCACTTTCACCAATGGACAGATCGTGGAAACAGAAACTAAACAGGGACACAGTGAAACTAACAGAATATATGAAACAAATGGATCTAGCAGATATCTACAGAACATTTTGTTTGTTTTGTTTGTTTGTTTGTTTGTTTGTTTGTTTTTGTTTTTGTTTTTCAAGACAGGGTTTCTCTGTGTAGCCCTGGCTGCCCTGGAACTCACTCTGTAGACGAGGCTGGCCTCAAACTCAGAAATCTGCCTGCCTCTGCCTCCCGAATGCTGGGATTAAAGGCATGCGCCACCACGCCCAGCTCTACAGAACATTTTATCCTAAAACAAAAGGATATACCTTCTTCTCAGCACCTCATGGTACCTTCTCCAAAATTGACCACATAATTGGTCACAAAACAAGCCTCAACATATACAAAAATATTGAAATTGTCCCATGCATCCTATCAGATCACCATGGACTAAGGCTGATCTTCAATAACAAAATAAATAATAGAAAGCCAACATTCACGTGGAAACTGAACAACACTCTTCTCAAGGATACCTTGGTCAAGGAAGTAATAGAGAAAGAAATTAAGGACTTTTTGGAGTTTAATGAAAATGAAATCACAACATACCCAAACTTATGGGACACAATGAAAGCATTTCTAAGAGGAAAACTCATAGCTCTGAGTGCCTCCTAAAAGAAACTAGAAAGAGCACACATTAGCAGCTTGACAACACACCTAAAGGCTCTAGAACAAAAGGAAGAAAATTCACCCAAGAGGAGTAGACAGCAGGAAATAATCAAACTAAGGGATGAAATCAACCAAGTGGAAACAAGAAGAACCATTCAAAGAATCAACTAAATGAGGAGCTGGTTCTTTGAGAAAATCAACAAGATAGATAAACCCTTAGCCAGACTCACTAGAGGGCACAGGGAAAGGATCCTAATTAACAAAATCAGAAATGAAAAGGGAGACATAACAACAGATCCTGAAGAAATCCAAAACACCATCAGATTCTTGTACAAAAGGCTATACTCAACAATACTGGAGAACCTGGATGAAATGGACAAGTTTCTAGACAGATACCAGGTACCAAAGTTAAATCAAGATCAGGTTAATGATCTAAACAGTGCTATATCCCCTAAAGAAATAGAAGCAGTCATTAATAGTCTCCCAACCAAAAAAATAACCAGGACCAGATGGGCTTGTGCAGAGTCCTATCAGACCTTCAAAGATCATCTAATCCCAGTTCTTCACAAACTATTCCACAAAATAGAAACAGAAGGTACTCTACCCAACTCATTCTATGAAGCCACAATTACTCTGATACCTAAACCACAAAAAGACCCAACAAAGATAGAGAACTTCAGACCAATTTCCCTTATGAATATCAATGCAAAAATCCTCAATAAAGTTCTCGCTAACCGAATCCAAGAACACATCAAAACAATCATCCATCCTGACCAAGTACGTTTCATCCCAGGGATGGTTCAATATATGGAAATCCATCAACGTAATCCAGTATATAAACAAACTCAAAGACAAAAGCCACATGATCATCTTGTTAGATGCTGAGAAAGCATTTGACAAAATCCAACACCCATTCATGATAAAAGTCTTGGAAAGATCAGGCATTCAAGGCCCATACCTAAACATGATAAAAGCAATCTACAGCAAACCAGTAGCCAACATCAAAGTAAATGGTGAGAAGCTGGAAGCAATCCCACTAAAATCAGGGACTAGACAAGGCTATCCACTCTCTCCCTACCTATTCAACATTGTTCTTGAAGTCCTAGCCAGACAAATTCGACAACAAAAGGAGATCAAGGTGATACAAATTGGAAAGGAAGAAGTCAAAATATCACTTTTTGCAGATGATATGATAGTATATATAAGTGACCCTAAAAATTCCACCAGAGAACTCCTAAGTCTGATAAACAGCTTCAGTGTAGTTGCTGGATATAAAATTAATTCAAACAAGTCAATGGCCTTTCTCTACACAAAGGATATACAGGCTGAGAAAGAAATTAGGGAAACAACACCCTTCTCAATAGTCACAAATAATATAAAATACCTTGGCGTGACTCTAACTAAGGAAGAGAAAGATCTGTATGATAAGAACTTGAAGTCTCTGAAGAAAGAAATTAACGAAGATCTCAGGAGATGGAAAGATTTTCATGCTCATGGATTGGCAGGATCAATATAGTAAAAATGGCTATCTTGCCAAAAGCAATCTACAGATTCAATGCAATCCCCATCAAAATTCCAACTCAATTCTTCAATGAATTAGAAAGGGCAATCGGCAGATTCATCTGGAATAACAAAAAACCTAGGATAGCAAAAACTTTTCTCAAGGATAAAAGAACCTCTGGGGAATCACCATGCCTGACCTAAAGCTTTACTACAGAGCAATTGTGATCAAAACTGCATGGTACTGGTATAGTGACAGACAAGTAGACCAATGGAATAGAATTGAAGACCCAGAGATGAACTCACACACCTATGGTCACTTGATCTTTGACAAGGGAGCAAAAACCATCCAGTGGAAGACATCATTTTTAACAAATGGTGCTGGCACAACTGGCGGTTATCATATAAAAGAATTCGAATTGATCCATTCCTATCTCCTTGTACTAAGGTCAAACCTAAGTGGATTAAGGAACTTCACATAAAACTAGAGACACTGAAACATATAGAGGAGAAAGTAGGGAAAAGCCTCGAACATATGGGTACAGGGGAAAAATTCCTGAATAGAACAGCAATGGCTTGTGCTGTAAGATCGAGAATTGATAAATGGGACCTCATAAAATTGCAAAGCTTCTGCAAGGCAAAAGACACTGTCAATAAGACAAAAAGACCACCAACAGATTGGGAAAGGATATTTACCTATCCCAAATTGGATAGGGGACTAATATCCAATATATATAAAGAACTCAAGGTGGACTCCATAAAATCAAATAACCCCATTAAACAATGGGGTTCAGAACTGAACAAAGAATTCTCACCTGAGGAATACCGAATGGCAGAGAAGCACCTGCAAAAATGTTCACCATTATTAATCATCAGGGAAATGCAAATCAAAACAACCCTGAGATTCCACCTCACACCAGTCAGAATGGCTAAGATCAAAAATTCTGGTGACAGCAGATGCTGGTGAGGATGTGGAAGAAGAGGAACACTCCTCCATTGTAGGTGGGATTGCAAGCTTGTACAACCACTCTGGAAATCAGTCTGGTGGTTCTCAGAAAATTGGACATAGTACTACTGAAGGATCCCGCAATAACTCTCCTGGGCATATATCCAGAAGATGTCCCAACCCGTAAGAAGGACACATGCTCCACTATGTTCATAGCAGCCTTATTTTTAATAGCCAGAAGCTGGAAAGAACCCAGATGCCCCTCAACAGAGGAATGGATAGAGAAAATGTGGTACATTTACACAATGGAGTACTACTCAGCTATTAAAAAGAATGAATTTTTGAAATTCCTAAGCAATTGGATGGACCTGGAGGGCATCATCCACAAAAGAACTCACACAATATGTACTCACTGATAAGGGTATATTAGCCCAGAATCTTAGAATACCTGAGATATAAGACACAATTTGCTAAACACATGAAAGTCAAGAAGAACAAAGACCAAAGTGTGGACGCTTTTCCCCTTCTTAGAATTGTGAACAAAACAGCCATGGAAGGTTTTACAGAAATACAGTTTGTAGCTGAAATGAAAGGATGGACCATCTAGAGACTGCCATATCTGGGGATCCATCCCATAATCAGCCTCCAAACGCTGACACCATTGCATACACTAGCAAGATTTTATTTAAAGGACCCAGATATAGTTGTCTCTTGTGAGACTATGCCAGGGCCTAGCAAACACAGAAGTGGATGCTCACAGTTAGCTATTGGATGGATCACAGGGCCCCCAATGGAGAAGCTAGAGAAAGTAACCAAGGAGCTAAAGGGGTCTGCAACCCTATAGGTGGAACAACAATATGAACTACCCAGTACACCCCAGAGCTCATGTTTGTAGCTGCATATGTATCAGAAGATGGCCTAGTTGGCCATCAGTGGAAAGAGAGGCCCATTGGTCGTGCAAACTTTATCTGCCTCAGTACAGGGGAACGCCAGGGCCAAGAAGTGGGAGTGGGTGGGTGGGGAATGGTGGGGGACTTTTGGGATAGCATTGGAAATGTAAATGAAATAAATACCTAATTAAAAAAAACAAAATAAAAAAAAAAAGAAAATGGGGGTACAACACGTAGCTGGAAGTAGCTACATGCAGTGAGTTGCTTCCATACAGCCACAAGCAGATTCCATATCATAGGATGCAGCCTTCAGTAGTAAGATATACTCTCCACAGTGAAGGAAGCAATCTACCATACAAGCAAGTAGCCTCCACAAAGAAGTATGTGTGTCCTATTACACATCAATTTTTTTTTAGTGTCTTCCTTTAGAGCCAAAAAAGAACCAACATATCCTACTCTATTTCTTCAGTCTGTTGTTTCTATCATGTTGCTATGAAAGGAAAGATATCCCAATGATGTGCACCTTGGAAACAAAATTGTGTGTCCTGTGGGGAATAGGTCAGTCTTTCCTGTGATTGTGATCAGACTGTTACCCAAACTATAAATATATTACTTCTGGGCCTCTTTCCAAACAGAACAGTTGTTGCGGGATATTTGATCATTCTATGAACTCTGAGATTGTGCTGTTTACTCAAAAAACCTGTTTCTAATTGTGGTGTGGCTCAGCCCTCAGCACACAGCTTCAGTCCCTCTGGCTGGAATAAAGACACATTTATTTGCACTTTCAGTACCAAACAAGGAAAATAACATTAGTTTGTAGAAGGAATCACTCATGATAAAGAGCGATGTTTAATTGAGTGGCAGACAAAGTGACAAACCAGAGAAAGTTTTGAGAGAATTGAGTATGTTTAACTCTCGGGAGTTTTGAGAGATTAAGAAAGGACAATTTTACTAGGATAGTTATTGAGAGACAGGTTGCAGAGAGATAACAAGCTAGATACAGGGGAATACAGAATGAGCCAGAGAATGAGAATGAGTCAGAAGATTATAAATTATTTCCAAATTAGTATGAGGCTAAGCAGAGAAATTCAGGAAAGGCTGAGAGAAACAAACCAGATTGAATCATTTAGAATGGAGACAAGTTTGAGCCAGAATGGCAGAGTTGAACCAGCTAGCCAAAGTTCAGAAAGAACTACAAAGTGTGGACTTATTCAGCAACAAGTCTCAGAGATTGAAGACATTCTATGCCTAGATTACACTGTGAGGAATCCAGGGGCTTCCAGGATTAGGCCTAGGTTAGCAGATGGAGCCAGTATACATCTGATAAGGCAAATTAGCAAGCAAGTAAAAGTTACTTTTACAAGCAATTGTTATTTCCATAACACTTGTATCTCTGTAGCACTGTAGGCCTTAAGGACTGAAATTACTTTCAAGTCACTTCACTTTGCCTTAGCATTATCTTGGAGTAAAAACAAATTAATTAAGCACAAATAAATTAAAGAAAGCAACTACAAAGTACTGGAAAAATTGTGAGACTATGAAGTGCTCAGTGTGTTCCTTGAAGAAGCACAGTTGACAGAAATGTTCAGTACTGGGCTATGCCCTAGCCAGTGCTGGAGATGACATAGACATTCAAGACTTTGTAGCCAATGGCGATTTATTGAGTAAATGCAAACAATAAACCCAATAACAACATTAACTTACATACATGCAGGGAAAACATTCATAGCCATGCTCTCATCTCCAAAATCTTTTTTTTTTAAGATTTATTTATTTACTATATGTAAGTACACTGTAGCTATATTCAGACACTCCAGAAGAGGGAGTCGGATCTCATTATGGATGGTTGTGAGCCACCATGTGGATGCTGGGATTTGAACTCAGGACCTGTGCAAGAGCAGTCAGTGCTCTTAACCGCTGAGCCATCTCACCAGCCCCATACAGGATGCCCCGTGTGAGGATAGAACTCACAACTTTCAGATTGTGAGACTGACGCACACTACCTACCGCACTAACGAGGCTCCTTCATCTCCAAATTCTTAACCCAGAAGTGCTCCTGTCTAAAGGAAGTACAGGGACAAAATGTGGAGCAGAGATTTACGGAAAGGCTATTCAGAGACTGCCCCACCTGGAGATCCATCCCATATGCAGACACCAAACCTAGACACTATTGCAGACAGGAGCCCGATATAGGTGTCTCCTGCAAGACTCTGCTAGAGCCTGATAAATACAGAGGCAGATGCTTGCAACCAACTATTGGACTGAGCATGGGGTCCTCAATAGAGGAGATAGAGAAAGGACTGAAGGAGCTGAAGGATTTTGCAACCCCATAGGAAAAATAACAATATCAACCAACCAGAGCCCCCAGAGCTCCAGGGATTAAACCACCAAGCAAAGAATACACATGGAGGAACTCATGGCTCCAGCCACATATGCAGCAGAGAATGGCATTATCTGGCATCAATGGGATGAGAAGCCCTTGGTTTTGTGAAGGCTTGATTCCCCAGTGTGGGGGAATCCTAGGCTGGTGAGGTGGGAGTGGGTGGGAGGGGGAACATCCTCATAGAAGCAGGAAGAGGGGAGATGGGAGAGGGGAGATCCGGAGGGGAAACTGGGAAAGGAGGTAACATTTGAAATGTAAATACGTAAAATATCCAATAAAAATAAATATCTTAAAAATATACATGTTAATTAATGAAATATAATTGAAGAGCAAAAGGAAAAAGAAAAAAGAAAAAAGAAAGAAGAAGAATGGAGAGACAAGATACACTTGTTTCCTAACTTTACAAGTGATACTTTCAATTCTTTTTGCACCGAGTATGTGTTTGCTATAATTTTATGTTTATGGCCTTTATTATATTGTTATTGTCTTTTTACCCATGTATAGTTTCTTTGGAGTTTTATCTTATGACTTGGTGGACATTATTCAAAGGGTGTTTTCTGTATTGATTGCAGTGATCTAATTTATTACAATTTCTGTCCTTCAGCCTATGTCACATATGTGTGCATGCTTGTTACATTTACTGCCTTGAATGTTGAACTATCCTCGTATCTCTGGAATGAAGCAAATTTTATCATGGTTAAAAAAAAAACAACTGAATCAAAATAAAAATTAATGCTCCTGTGTGAGCTTAAGTAGGCATGACCCTCATTGACTCATGTGTTTGAATGCTTGGTCCATAGGGAGTGACGAAGAAGAAAAGAGAAGAGAAGAGAAGAGAAGAGAAGAGAAGAGAAGAGAAGAGAAGAGAAGAGAAGAGAAAGAAGAGGCGAGGAGAGGAGAGGAGAAGGGAAGAGAGGAGAGGAGAGAAGAATGGAGGAGAAAAGAGGGGAGGAGAAGGGAGGGGAAGAGAGGGGAGGGGAGGGGAGGGGAGGGGAGGAGAGGAGAGGAGAGGAGAGGAGATGAGAGGAGAGGAGAGGAGAGGAGAGGAGAGGAGAGGAGAAGAGAGGAGAGGAGAAATTGCTCTCTGAAGTTCTAGTATTCATCATGGCATTTCTTCTGCATGTGTCACTGTTGTGGATTCATGTGAGAGTCATAGTTCATCTTAAAATCATTGCCTAACTATTATAGCACATCAAATTTCTAGATAGGGTATCTTACTGACATATAAGATACAAATTAGAAAGCCATTCAGCTACTTTCATCCCCACTTTCTTTCTCTCATATACTCTGATCATATGCTAGTGTTTTGAGCCATATTTTTCAGTGTGTGCTGAAGTTCCAGTCAGACTTCTTGATTACAATGTGAGCACCTTCCTGAGTGAGCCATCTCCCAAATACAAGCCATCTATTCTATACATTTAAAGTCTTGCTCAAATGTCAACTCCCCAATCTCTTTGTCACCATATGAATAAACTAAATGTATAAGTATTTTTATCAAACCAATGTATTTATTTTGCTTTATTCATGCTAATTTACAACCCTGGATATTTTCCCATGCAAGGATTTTGATGGGGTGCGTACATCTCACTAATAACAAACTACAACAGCTACTCAGTACTTCTTCCCAAATGCAAATGACTGTCTTTCTTCCTGACTTAGCTGTGTCTCACCCCAGGTTCTCACCAAGACAGGAAGCTTCAACCACTCCTCAGTCAGACCCTCTATGAATATCCCCAAGTTCCTGCCACTTGTTTTCTACTTCTGTGTCAAGGCAAACTCGGTTTTGCAGTGCCCAGTGATGAGAAATTGCTCTAAAACCAGCTGAGAAATCACCTGTTCCTTGCTTTGCTTTTCTGGCTGCAACCTGGAGACAAACATTTCCCAGAATCTTTACAGCACTTTCTTTGTCCAGGAGCCATTGTTATTTGGAAAAAACTAGAGTTGAGCACTCTGGGAATGAGATATAGATGTCTTTTCCTAACAGCACAACAGAATCCTGTGTTAGAGTACACTCCTCATTATCTAATTTAAGATAATTTGCTTTTAATGTAGGCTTATAAGGTTCTCTGTGCTGTAAACTCATCCTTTTGAGAATCTTTAGAAAGATTTTCCTATTGAAGTTCAGTATCTGTATTGTGATTGATGTTACATTTGAACAAATAGTGGGTGTGTAAAAACTATAAGTTAAAAGGAAAATGAGTGTTAAGGTTGCTGAGTGTGGTGCCACCATGACTTGTGGATTCCGTTCTGCAGCTCCAGTATCTGCAACCTCCATATGTAGAGACCTCCTGGAGGCATTCACCTGTGTTTCTGTAAGGAAAGCAGAGAAAAGTGTTGGGGATAGTGGAGATGGAATCTGGGTGTAGAGCGATTGTGATCCTGGTTTGACATCGAGGGGACAGTCCTGGATTCCTTTAACTTTGTTGTGTCCATTGTAGGTTTCCCTAGAGAAAATTCTCCAGTGGTAAGTATTGGGAAGGCTAGAGAGAGGCTGGGCTGCAGTAGAATATTACACAGGGTAATATTCTCCATCCCCCTGATATATATAAAACACAGGGTTATTCCATGGACTGTCAGAAGGGCAGAGGTGTTGTAGCAAAAGCTGTTCTACCAGCTGTGTAAGGGTGCTAAGCTGCTCCCTTGATGGAGGCCATTGTGGGACCTAGAGGGCTTCATCAGAGAGCCAATCAAGGCAGGGAGTACTAAATCTAACAAGTGGCCCCTAGAATTGTGGGTGATTTGGAGGAGGGATTTTAGGGTCTCCTTGGGTATTATTTTCTTTATAGGTAATGTCCTCTATTGTAATATTGTAATGTGGTCTCTTTCTTTAAGAACCACCTCTAAGGCTTGTATCTTTCTCTAGAAGACTATTGGCTCTACTTTAGCCACCAGGAGCTGTAGAAGGCTGGTAGCTCCATCGGGGGTCTTCCCACCTGTAGGCCTTTTACAGCTTGGAGAAGGGGGAGGAGAGCTACCTCTCTTTGGTTGGATGGGGCAGGGGTTGGGGGTGGGGAGGTGGAGTAAGGGGAGAGGCAGGTGGAAGCTCCTTTGTTTTTCTAATGGAGCTTTGAATGGGAGAGGGAGGGCCAGGAGGAGCAGAAAGTTTATCATTTCCTCCCAGGTCTAAGGAAGCAGGAGTGGGTAGATACTATTAGCCTGTTCTATTTTAGACGGTCCTATGCATTACCAAATTGCAGCTAAGATCGGCAAAAAATCAGGTGTTTTTCCTTCTCAGGTATCTTTGTTTTTTTATTGAGAGAAGCTAGGATCCAAGAGTCCAGGCTATAAATATTAATTGACCAAGCATGGCACTATCTGAAGGACTTCCTCCCAAAACAAGGAGGCTGGTTTTTTGGCTGGTTTTATTCTGAGGAATCTTAGTAGGGTACATATTTCCCTGGCCTAGGGTGATTTTTTTTTTTAATGTGATGATGAGTTGCCCATGACAGAAAAGAAGAGAAACGCTTTGTCCAGTGGGAATGTTCCCTTGGCCTATTTGGCTTTGAGGGATTTCACAGAGGTCCAAAACACTAAGCCTTCCTGCAGATTTAAAAACTGGCAGCCACCAGTGGCTGCTGCATTACCAGATTTTCTTTTTGTTTTAATAAGTTAGATTGAGGGTCTTTGCCAATGCCTGTTGCAGGCTGTTGGGATTTAGAGAGGCCAGAGAGACCTTCAGTCAACACCAGAGATTAGCTCTGGACAGGAGGCTTCAGTTGCCCCTTTAGCTTGTCCAAATCCCCATGATGGTGCTTGACCAAAAGCACAGCAGAAAAATACAGATTGATGGTCTCCAAGGAGGTGGGGGTGGGGGAGGCTCACCTTCCCAAGGTATTTGTTCAGTGAACTCAGTGAAGTTGTGTTGTTCTTTGCCTAATACCCACTTATCAGCGAGTACATATCATGTGTGTTTCTTGTGACTGAGTTACCTCATTCAGGATATTTTCTAGATCTATCCTTTTGCCTGTGAATTTCATGAAGTCATTGTTTTTAATAGCTGAGTAGTATTCCATTGTGTAAATGTATCACATTTTTCTGCATCTCTCCCTGTCTTCTTTTAGTTGGGATCTCCAGACTGGGATCAGAAGCCCTGCCCTTTTCTCTTCTCCTACACAGTTATTGGCTGATTAGCACCTTATTAGCTAATTAGAGGTGATGGAAGACAATTTTAACATATCATATCCAAAGGAGATACTCCAATAATCATGAAAATGCTAATACTTGGATTGTAACCAGATCTCTGGGAACAACAAACAGCATCTGAATACACAGGAATGAAAACAACCCCAATTTCTATAATGCACACACTCACACACGCACACACATCTGTGTGTGTCTCAAGTTGACAATAAGGACTTGTAGTCCTCACATTTTATTGTTGATATGACTGTGAGCCTATGAGCCTGTAGGTAGAGGGTACAATACTTATAGCACAGGAAAGAAGCCAAGAACTAAAGAGTAAAACTGCATGACATTTAAAGTTTACTGCAAACTCAAGGAAATGTCCCACTAAGTATAGACAACCTATCAAATAAGAGAAAATCATTGACTTCTATATTTCATTCAAGAGCTTAAAATCTACAATGTATATAGGAAAATTATGACCAAACAGTCTCTTCACAATATTTCCAGCCAACAAACGTGTTTATGAAATGGGCATGGATTCCTTGAAGACAATGCACAAGGGTGAAGTAAGTAGCTTTTCCAAATATTCAACAGTTTCCTTATCAGTGAAGTGAAAATTAGAAATACTTTGAGAACTCATTATACCCTTTAGAATGATTAACATCAAGAGAATAGAACCCAACAAATGCTGACAATGGTATAGAAAAAATAGAATTCCCATTCTGTAATGGAAGGAGGCTAAAGTACTATTTTCATTGTAGAAATAAATACAAAGGTATTTCAAAATGTGAACATAATGTTACAATATAACACAGCTATATAATTTCTTGGCATATACCCAAGGCTATGTGTCTTAGTCAAGGTTTCTATTCTTCCACAAACATCATAACCAAGAAGCAAATTGGGGAGGAAAGGGTTTATTCAGCTTACACTTTCCACATTGCTGTTGATCACCAAAGGAAGTCAGGACTGGAACTCAAGCAGGTCAGAAAGCAGGAGCTGATGCAGAGGCCATGGAGGGATATTACTTATTGGCTTGCTTTCCCTGGCTTGCTTTCTTATAGAACTGACGACCAGCCCAGAGATGGTACTATCCAAAGGGGGCCCTCCCCACTTGATCACTAATTGAGAAAATGCCTTACAGCTGGGTCTCATGGAGGCATCTTCTCACCTGAAGCTCCATTCTCTATGACAACTCAGCTTGTGTCAACTTGACAAACCCAACCAGTACACAATGTATGGCTTACTAGAGAATTACTGCACTTCTATATTAATTGCTGCATAACTCACAATAGCAAAGGAATGATGTTAATCAGTAGATAAGGGAAGTGTGCTAGTTATACACAGCATAATTTTGATCTATAAAGGGAAGAGACATCAGGAATCTTTTTAGAAACTGTACAGAATTACAAAGATTTTAGCAGATAGCATAGACTGGAGTGGGGTGGGGTGGGGTGAATCACAGGCTCTCCTAAAGCAAGGACACAGATTACAATGTCTAAATGTATGTAAGTGTTGAGAAAAATTGGATATAGGCTATCAAACCAGAAAGGAGATAAAATGATCATGGAAAAAAGAGATCTTGTATAAGTTTGTAGAAGATTTCACTCCTTCCAGCAATGTAAGAGTGTTCCTCTTGCTTCACATCCTTGCCAGAATATGTGGTCCCTTGAGTGTTTGATCTTAGCCATTTTGATGGGTGTGAGGTAGAATCTCAGAGTCATTTTGATTTGGATTTCCCTGATGACTAAGGACATTGGACATTTCTTTTACAACCACTCTGGAAATTTGGCAGCTTCTCATGAAACTGGAAATGGTTCTAACTCAACTATGTTTGTAAGAGCTTTTTTTGTTATAGTCAGAAACTGAAAACAACCTAGATTTCCCTCAACTAAAGAATGGTTAAAGAAAATGTAATTCATTTACACAATGGAATACCACTCAGCTATTAAAAACAAGGATATTGTGAATGTTGCAGGCAAATGGATGGAACCAGAAAATATCATCCTGAGTGAAGTATCTCAGATTCAAAAGGGCATGCATGGTACTTACTTATAAGTGAATATTAGCAATAAGTATAGGACAACCATGCTACAATCCACAGGCCCAAGGAAGCCAAATAACAAGGAAGGCCCAAGGGAAGATAGTTAAATATTTCTCAGAAGGAGAAATAAAATAGATATCTGAGATGGATAGAAGGAAGAAACTGTGTGGGAGAGGGGAGGATACCAGAGTGCTAGGGGTAGGGGGAGAAAGGTATAGAGAGAGCAGAAGAGAGAAAAATTCAGCTGTAGGTGGAGGAGGACATCTCTAGGATGTGACAGAGACCTGGGACAGGGGGAAACCTCAGCAAGTCTATGAAGGTGACTCTAGCTGAGACTCCTAGCCAGGCAGGACGCACAGTGGAGGGAAAAGGACAGCAACCCACTCACAATACCTTTGACCCAAACTGTGTACTGCCTGCAAGAAGTGCAGGTCATCACATGGGCAAGAAACAAACCTTGACACAATTAATGATGCTCTGTTATGCTTGAAGACATGAGACCAGTGTAACTGTCCAAGTAGCTAATGAAAACAGATGTAGAGACTTATAGCCTAACACTAGATAGAGCTCGGGTAAATTTGTAGAAGATTTTGGGGGAATGATTGAGGGACCTAAAGAGGATGAGGACTCTACAGGAAGACCAGTAGCTCCCAGAGACGGAACGACCAACCAAATAGTGAGCATGGGCTGGACCTAGACTCCTCACACATATAGCAGAAATGGAGCTTGGTATTCATGGGGATTGGGTCCACAAACAACTGGATTAGGCCTGTTTCTGAATCTCTTGCTTACATGTGGATCCTGTGCTCCTACCTTAGCTGCCTTTTTTGGCCTCAGCAGGAGAGATTGCACACAGTAGTACTGCAGTGACTTGATGAGCAGGGCAGGAGGAGTGGGGCAATACTGTATATGGTGGGTTCCTCTTTCTCAGAAGAGATGGGAACCTAGGGAGAAATTTGTGAGGGGGTACTGGGAGGAGATGGAGGTTTATATTGGCATGTAAGGTAAATAAATAAACAAAGTAGTAATTTTTTTTTTTGCTTACAATTTGATGTTTTTTTTTATTACATATTTTCCTCAATTACATTTCCAATGCTATCCCAAAAGTCCCCCATACCCTCCCTCCCACTTCCCTACCCACTCATTCCCATTTTTTTTTTTTTTTTTTTTTTTTTTTTTTGGCCCTGGCGTTCCCCTCTACTGGGGCATATAAAGTTTGTGTGTCTAATGGGCCTCTCTTTCCAGTGATGGCCGACTAGGCCATATTTTGATACATATGCCACTAGAGTCAAGAGCTTTGGGGTACTGGTTAGTTCATAATGCTGTTCCACCTATAGGGTTGCAGATCCCTTTAACTCCTTGGGTACTTTCTCTAGCTCCTCCATTGGGAGCCCTGTGATCCATCCAATAGCTGACTGTGAGCATCCACTTCTGTGTTTGTTAGGCCCCGGAATGGTCTCACAAGAGACAGCTATATCTGGGTCCTTTCAGCAAAATCTTGCTAGTGTATGCAATGGTGTCAGCGTTTGGAAGCTGATTATGGGATGGATCCCTGGATATGGCAGTCTCTAGATGGTCCATCCTTTCGTCACAGCTCCAAACTTTGTCACTGTAACTCCTTCCATGGGTGTTTTGTTCCCAATTCTAAGAAGGGGCTCAGTGTCCACACTTTGGTCTTCATTCTTCTTGAGTTTCATGCGTTTAGCAAATTGTATCTTATATCTTGGGTATCCTAAGTTTTGGGCTAATATCCACTTATCAGTGAGTACATATTGTGTGAGTTCCTTTGTGATTGTGTTACCTCACTAAAGTAGTAACTTTAAAAGGCAGTAAGACTAAAGTGTAGGTCAGGGTCTAGATAGGATTAGGGGGAAGAGTGAGAAGTGTTGAGAGGAGCAAGATATCTATAAGATACACATGCAATACTGTGAGATTCTAGAAGCTAGCATATGCTTTGATATGTTAATAGGCCATTTGTCCCTAGTGTCTTTGGGATCAAACAATCTTTAGACATTGAAATTATCTGAGAGGCTGGATGATAGGGAAATGTCCTCCAGGGTTAAGGCCTCACAACTTGCATATACTTTATTACTAACGACCTATCTCTTCTGTATGCCATTTTGCCACATGTTGTTCTCCAAGGATTGACAGGAAAGCTCCCATCTGGATTCCTAGTTACTTCTTTGAGTTGTTTGTATAAATTGCACTTTTTGTTTTGTATCACTCCCCCTTGTGGAGGGGAAACTAGAGAGGGTGATAACGTTTGAAATGTAAAGAAATAAACCAATAAAAATATAACAAAAATCTAAAAAAAATTAAATAAAGGAATAATTTGGATGATGTGAGTTTGGATCTAAAGAACACAGCAAACCTCAATGCAACAGATGCAGAGATGGCTCAGGGGTTCAGAGCCTCTCTTACTTGGTTAGTTACCAAAACCTCCATGACAGTTCAGAACTTCTGTAATCCCAGGTCCAGGTATCTGGTAACTCTTCTGACATACAATGTATCCTTCAGTCATGTGGTACATGTATAATACATAGAGTTCATGCACATGAAACAAAATTTTGAAAAATCAGATTTAGCAGCAGTTTTCTGTCACATCAGTTTTCTAAAAGATGTTGAGAGTAAAGTAAATAGGATCTGTATGAGCTTCAGGGACACTGTACTTGGGACATAAATTGGTGAATAAGAGAGACTCTGTCTCCAATAATTTCAAAACTAAGGCCTGCTAGCCAGATAAAGAGTCATGCACTAACAAAAGGGACACAAAGAGACATATGAAATACACCATAAAGAAGAAACACAGACACATCAGCATTTATTTAGTAATGGGAAATAAGATATCAGTCAACATTTAGGCATTTGAAAAGCTTTAGTGAATGAACTGACAATCTTCTCAAATGCTAAACCCTCATATACAACAGGGACGAGACAACAGATGGAAGGAACAATCCAGAAGTTAAAAACAAAACCAAACAAAACCAAACAAACCAAACAAAACATCTTCATTGACAAAGTGGTTTTTTTTTGTTGGTGGTGGTGTTTTTTTTGTTTTGTTTTTTTTTTTTTTTTTTTGTTTTTTTCAAATTGACTTGGTTTCTACTTTCAGGTCTTGAACGGTTTAATTCATCTCCTTTACATGATGGTTTGTAGTTTCACGACTACTTGAAGTGATTTATTTACTTCCTCTTCCAGGGCTATTATCATCTTCATGAGACTGGGTTTAAGGTAATTTTCTTGGGCTTCAGCTGTGTTGGAATGTGAAGGGATGGAGGCAGTAGGACAGTTGGCCTCTGGTGGTGCCATTCTGCCCTTGCTGTTGTTGATTGTGTTCTTATGCTGGCCTCTAGTTACTGGGTTTGAGGTTATTTTTGTTTTATGTGCTAATTTCTTAGTGTATATCTGTTAGATGGACATTTTTTTTGATGTATTTACCTTGGTTTTGGTTTCTTCTCTGGCCTGAGTGGCCTGTGGTTTTGTTGACCAGTAACTCTTCAGGTCAAATAGAATATCTTTGCTTGGGGGTTTTGCAGTCTGAGTGATCTCTGGGGATTTGGTTAGCAATATGGCCTCTAGTGTTCCAAGTACCTGCCTGGCTTCTGGGGTTCCTGTTAAGGTGTGACCTTCAGTAAACAAAAGTCCTCTGCAGAGGTTGTCAGCTGACACATGGAGCCTATGGGAGGGGATACATTTTGGGGATACTAGAAAGGTCCTGGTCTCTGGTAAAATAGCTGGAGAATGAGCTATATTATCTATTGGATTTTTTTTTGAAATAGAGTATTTTTATTAATACGTTGGCAGTGTCTTATATGCATACAGTGCACTTTGATCATGTTCACATTTTGCTCATCCTAATACCTCTAGCTCTACCTTTACAATCCCAATTACCATCTCTTATACTTTATGTTTTTAAAACCACCAATTCAGTTTGTATTGTTCATATACATATAGATATAAAAGTTTTCCCCTGTTGCTTGGCTGGGACCATACTCTTATGGAAAACAGCGTTTCCTGTCCAGAAACCATGAACTGTTAATAGCTCCTCAGTTAGACTTTGAGTGTCATGAACTCTCTCCTTTATGGTAGAATGTCGATTGCCATAATATTGTTTTTGCATGCACTGCTGTTCTGAGTTATGATTGTCATAGTCAGTTGATTCTATTTTTATCTGATTCTCACTTACATCTGGCTCTTTGAATGACATCCTCACATTTCATTGTTGATATGACTATGAGAATGTTTCACAGAGGTTCAATTGAGGTCAGAATTCTGACTTTAAATCTTGATGATACCATCTTTCAGGCGAACACAATTCACAGCTTTACTTCCTAACTGTGATGTCAACAATATCATACACCACATATCCATTTTCACTACTGCCTCTTTCTTAGCATGATATACACAACCTTCAGACTACAGGGTGAAAGAAACGATTTCGTTCTTTGAGTTGCTTTTTTGTTTGTTTGTTTGTTCTTTTTTTTTTTTTTTTTTTTTTTTTGGTTTTTCAAGACAGGGTTTCTCTGTGTAGCCCTGGCTGTCCTGGAACTCACTTTGTAGACCACGCTGGCCTCGAACTCAGAAATTCACTTGCCTCTGCCTCTGCCTCCCAAGTGCTGGGATTAAAGGCGTGCACCACCAACGTCCGGCTTTGAGTTGCTTTTTGAGAGAAACCAGGAAAACAAAATATCAAATATTTTCCCACAAAATAAGTACCAGTCACTCCACATAATGAAGTAGTCAGTTATGGGAAGCTTAATGTTTTCAAACTGCACTCTCAGCTCTGTATAACACATAAAAGATTATGACAACATATTTGAAAAAGAGAGAGATAAGAACAGGGCTGATTTACATGTTTGCTTAGAGGAAACTATCTCTTATCAAAGCATGATAAAAAACAGTCTGGGACTAGACTTTGTATTGATGATGACAACAAAGGAACAAAAAAATGGGAAAGCAGATTCCTATAGATGTAAATATATTTACTTTGTATAGCACTGGATAGTTAGAGTATGTCTTAAGGATAGCCATGATAGAAGAGAATGAGTAGGGCCCCCAAAGGAGAAGCTAGAGAAAGCACCCAAGGAGCTGAAGGGGTCTGCAATCCTATAGGTGGAACAACAATATGAACCAACCAGTACCCCCAGAGCACAAATCTCTAGCTGCATATGTAGCAGAAGATGGCTTAGTCAGCCATCACTGGGAAGAGAGGCCCCTTGGTCTTGCAAACTTTATATGCCCCAATACAGAGGAATGCCAGGGCCAAGAAGTAGGAGTGGGTGGGTAGGAGAGCAGGGCAGAGGGGGGGGGTATAGGGAACTTTTGGGATACCATTTGAAGTGTATATAAAGAAAATATCTAATAATAAATAAATAAATAAATAAATAAATAAAATAATTTTTTAAATTGGAAAATTGAAGAAGAGAATGAGTAAGAAGTGGCAAATGTGCACAGCAGGATGAGGATATTTTGTGTGGCTCTGACTTCAGGTGAGAATTTCAGAGAGTGCTGACCACTGTGGATATGCTTCACCTTTCTCTTATGTTTGTAGTGGATACTTACCAGGGAGATACCTGAGCAGAACATGAGACTCAGACACAGTCCATCAGAGAAGCACATTAAAAACAAACAAACAAACAAACAAACAAACAAAAAAACTGCAGTTGCGGCATTGTCAGAAGCACGAACTGAGCAGTATGCATAACTCATCCAGTTAGTTGCATTTTTAGTGTAATTGGAGCCAAAAATTGAATTCTGAAATTCTAAACATCATGTTGGTAAATAGATGTTTAGAAGTAGGTGCACAAACCAACCAATTGAACAGGAGGGACCAATGTACTTGGTGGTTTTGTGTTTCACTTTTATCAATTTGAAGTTCCTAGTGCTGATTGTGATTGCTTGGAAGTAACTCAGTAGGCACATAGTATAAAGGGACACTCCCCTGGTTATCCAGCCAATATACACTATCAATTTATATTCAATGCCATACAAGGTGGTCTGAAATCCAAAAGCAGTTGGAAAACATCAAGTGCTCCATAATCTTTGGGCATTAAATGATTTCCTTTCAATATCAAAATGACATAGTAAAATAATATTGAGGAATTGCCAAACATCCCCACTGTGATGTAGGAGAAGAGAAAAATTCCTGTTGCAAAGTTTTCAGAAGCCATTTTCATTCCTATTTTTAAAAAAAGTCAATAAGTGTATTACAGTCTATTGAACCTGGAAATGCATTGAGTGTTCAGTATATCATGATGTTAGTTTCAATAAAACCTTCATTACCTTATTATATTTATAGAGTTCTCTTACTGCAAAAATAGATGCTTAAAGTCTTTTCATTATAAATTTGATGTTCTCTATTATTTCAATGGTATAATAAAAATTGCATATATTTATTCAACATTTATGATTTCTTAGTACATAGTAGTGGATATTTTTAATTTCAGATGTGTGTCTCAAGAGGCAGAGACATACAGATCTAAGAATTTGTGGGTAATCTCTTCTATGGAGGCAAATCCAAGAAAATTAGGGATACACACAAACAAAGCAATTATAAAATTCCAAAACACAAACAAAAAAATCATATAAATGTATATATTCTTTTTATTAAACCCAATGATTTTGATCAAATTTTCAAGGAAATAATTTTTAAAACATGCCAAATAAATTTGCTTTCAGTTGGCAAGGCCAGCAATTTGCCTTTACAGTTTTGCCTCAAGGATATATTAACTCTCCTGCCCTGTGTCATAACTTAGTTAGAAGGGATATTGATCATTTGTCTCTTCTACAAAATATCACATTGGTGCACTATATTGATGACATTATGCTGATTGGACCAAGTGAACAGGAAGCAGCAACCACTTTGGACTCATTGGTAACACAAATGTTTATCAGAGAATGGGAAATAAATCCAACCAAAATTCATGAACCATCTATCTCAGTGAGATTTTTAGGAGTCTAGTGGTGTGGGACATAGAGAGCTATTCCTTGTAAGGTGAAAGATAAATTATTGCAACTGCCCCCCCCCATCACCAGAAAGAAGCACAACATTTAGTGGGTCTATTTGGATTCTGGAGAAAGCTCATTTCTCACTTGGGTGTGTTACTTAGGCCTATTTAACAAGTGACTCGGAAAGCTGCTAGCTTTGTGTGGGGCCTGGAACAGGAGCAGGCTCTTCAACAGGTCCAGGTTGCTGTACAGGCTGCTCTACTACTTGGACCATATGATCCAGCAGACCCAATGTTACTTAAAGTGTCGATGGCAGATAGAGATGCTGTTTGGAGCCTCTGGCAGGCCCTTGTAAGTGAATCACAGAAGAGACCTTTGGGATTTTGGAGCAAAGCTCTACCATCATGTGCAGACAACTATTCTCCCTTTGACAAACAGTTCTTGGCTTGCTATTGGGCCTTAGTGGAAACTGAACATTTGGCAATAGGACACCAAGTTACTATGTGACATGAGCTACCTATCATGAGCTGGGTGCTATCAGACCCTCCAAGTCACAAAGTAGGACATGCACAGCAGCAGTCTATTATCAAATGGAAGTGGTATATACATGATCGGGCCAAAGCAGGTCCTGAAGGCACAAGCAAATTACATGAAAAAGTTGGTCAAATGCTTATGGTTTCTACTCCTGTTACAATGCCATCTGCTGCCAAGCATGTGCCTATAGCCTCATGGGGTGTTCCCTATGATCAGCTGACTGAAGAGGAGAAGACTGGGACTGGTTTACTGATGGCTCTGCACTTTATGCAGGGACCACTCAGAAGTGGACAGCCGCAGCATTACAATCCCTGTCTGGGACAACACTGAAAGATACAGGAGAAGGAAAATCTTCACATTGGGTAGAACTTCAGGCAGTGCACATGATATTACAGTTTGTTTGGAAAAAGAAATGGCCAGTCAGATAACTATTCACTGACTTATGGGCTGTAGCCAATGGATTGGCTGGATGGTCAGGGACCTGGAAAGGTCACGATTAGAAAGTTGGTGAGAAAGACATCTGGGGAAGAAGTATGTAGATAGATCTCTCCAAATGGGCAAAATTCTTTTGTGAAGATATTTGTGTCCCATGTAAATGCTCACCAAAAGGTGACAGCTGAGGAGAAGTAATCAATAATCAAGTGGATAGGATGACCCAATCAGTGAACAGTCAGACTCTTTCCACAGCCATCCCTGTCATTGCTCAATGGGCACATGAACAAAGAGGCCATGGTGGTTGAGATGAAAGTTATGCTTGGGTTCAGCAACATGGACTTCCACTCACCAATGCAGACCTGGCTACAGCTGCTGCTGGATGCCAGATCTGCCAACAGCAGAAACCAACACTGAGCCCCAGTTACAGCACCATTCTTTGAGGTGACCAGCCAGCAACCTGGTGGCAGGTTGACTACATTGGACCACTTCCTCTCTTGCTCGCTTGACTGGCCAGGAAGAACGATGCTGCAACAGGATCCTTCCGCACACATTTATTGGGAGAGCTTGATTGCAGAGGCGAAGTGACCCCAAGCCCAGAACTGGTGCTGCTTATATAGGCCTAGGAGAGGCATTCTCTCTCATCTGATTGGTTAACTTGTCTCTCATCTGATTGGTTAACTTGTCTCTCATCTGATTGGTTAACTTTGGTCAATTCTCAAAACCTCATCTTGGCAAAAGAACCTTTAATGCCTATGTATGTGTGGTGGCCAGCAGTAGCCAACTGCCACTCTGCAACTGACACTCTGTAACTGCCACTCTGCAATGGCTTCCCACATTCCTCCATGTAAAGACAATATTTTGTGTTTACTTGAGTAGATATTTATTCTGGTTATGGATTTGCCTTTCCTGCACATAATGCTTCTGCCAGAACCACCATCTGTGGGCTCACAGAATGCCTTATCTATCATTATGATATTCCACACAGTATTGCTTCTGACCAAGGATCTCATTTCACAGCCAGAGAAGTGCAACAGTGGGCCCACGATCACGGAATTCACTGGTCTTACCATGTTCCCCATCATCCTGAAGCAGCTGGTATGATAGAAAGATGGAATAGTCTTTTGAAGACACAGTTACAGCATCGATTAGGTAGCAACAGCATGGAGGGCTGGGGAAGAGTTCTTCAGAAGGCAGTATATGCTTTGAATCGGAGTCTGATATATGGTACAGTTTCCCCCATAGCCAGGATCCATGGGTCCAGGAATCTAGGGGTGGAAAAGGTATTAGCTCCACTCACTATCAGTCCTTGTGACCCTCTAGGAAAATCTTTGCTTCCTGTCCCCACAACTCTAGGTTTTGCTGGCCTAGAAGTTTTGGTTCAAACAAACATTCCATTGAACTGGAAACTCAGACATCCTCCTGGTCATTTGGGCTTCTCCTTCCCAGTGCTGGGGTTCCAGGGTGGCCTCCCTACTTCAACCATTTGTTCTGTTCTGATCTGTTCTGTTCTGTTCTGTTCTGTTCTGTTCTGTTCTGTTCTGTTCTGTTCTGTTCTGTTCTGTTCTGTTTGATTTCTTTTGTTTTGAGAGATCTTATATCTACCTATTCCTGGTTGTCCTCAAACTTCATTTGTGGTCCAGGGTAGACTCAAGGTCACAGACTTCTGCCTCTTTTTTCTGATAGCTGGGATTAAAGGTGTATGCAGTGATTAAAAACCACTGACTTTCTTTAAACAAAACCAACCAATCAAACAAAGAAACAAATTGGTTGCATGAAGTAGTGAGGCAGGTCAGGGGTTAAAAGCATTAAGATTGGGGAACAAGGTCATTCTCAACTACTTAGCTAGCTTGTGGGCAGAATAGGCTAAAAGACAGATATTTGCACACACAAGCAAACACCAAAACATAGAAAAGGAGAGAAAAGCAGACAGCAAAGGAAGAGACTTTTTGACCACACATTGTAATTCCCCCTCCACTATAGTCTTCACATCATGTCCATCAAACATCACATTTTTCTAAAATGAAGGACATCATTATCTTTCCTGATAGAGCTAAGCTCTTTTCAGCCTCTGTCTTCTGGATATGCTAAAACACATGCTGGGTCATTCCTGCCCTCTGTCTAATTCCACTGTGAAGGGTTTGACAGTGTTCACTCAAGCACTTAGGATCCAACCCCTCCTGAAAAACAGGAAATTTTAACAATGTTGTAATGTGCCATATGCTAGAATACAGGGTTAGAAGTCGTGAGAGACAAATGCTAGCCTTGGATTCCCTTTCAGTATGGTACTTTTAACTTTCACTACAGTGACAATGCTTGCTTAGGATGAATTCTTCTTAGAGGGAATTATCAGGATTTTTCTAGATATGCAGAGCTGGGGCTAAGTTGGGTTTTCATCTGTTATTCAGTCAGCAGAAAAGGTATCTTTCTTTTATTTTATTTCCTTGCTTGTTTTCACTCCTCTAGTTAGACACCATCTTTTCACATAGGCCAGGCTGATCTTGGTGTTCTTAGGCTACCAAGCTGTGCTAGGATTACAGCCCTTCCTTCTAAGAGTACTAGGTAGAAAGTCATGGGATGCCCCACAGAAGTTCCAATTCAATCACATTCTGAAATTAATCTGTAACTGACTCACTGGAGCCAATTTTAGACATAACTTTAGATGAAGCAGAACAGAGACCCAAACACACACCACATCACAGTGCTTCTTGATTCCTGAAATTCTCTGTAGAAAGAGGTAAGATGTCTAATCCTCTCCAATCTTGTAGAACTATTTCTGCAAGGGAATCTAACTGTTGTTTTAATTCAGAAATGGAATGTTTAATTTTTCCAGATCATGATCGATCAACCTGTCTATATAGTTTGAAACGGATCAGAAGAGGCAAATTTAGTCAAACCACTTATATATACCTATGAAGCAGTCTCAGGGGCTCAGTAATATTGCTGTTATCCAGATGAATTAATCCTTAAGGTAGAATAGCCTGCATCAGCATATGGGCACGTTATTAAGATTGGAAGATTACAGGTTTTGAATATGACACAAGTTTAAGTGCCTTGCCAGTCCTGTAATGCTAATTTGGGCTGTCATAGTGAGTTTGGTTAATCAATGGGCTGACAGGCTTATTAGCTTCTTTCTCTTCGTAGTATGGGGCCAGGGATTTAGCATAACCAGCAATCCTGGATGCCTTTTGAATGATTTTTTGGATGTAATGATTAACTCTATCTCCAAGGTCCTTTCTTGTGGCATAGGTTAAGATTTTCCAGTTATTTATTTATTTATTTATTTATTTATTTATTTATTTTGTTGTTGTTGTTTGTTTTCTGTTCCCTAAAGGTTAGAATCTTTTTAAAGGACATCTTTAGGAAGCCTCACTGCCAAAATCGCTATTTTTGCAATGGAAACTAGTTGTACCTAGCAACTAGGGGAACCATCTGCAGGTCATGGACAAAATTATAAGCTTTGTATTTCTGTCTGCAAAGATAGATTTCCTTATCTTCCCCACACATATAACCACACATTTAAAGTGGGCTTCTGTAAGTAAAGGTAGCAATGAAATATGACTTGCTGGTCTGTAGACACATAAGACAATATCGTCCCTGTGTCTCTTTAGTTTCCACTACAGGCAGGCCTGAGCATATCAGGGTTGTACCATGACATTGTATTCATATACATGGTGTAAAACAATGTTTCATGAGGAGGTAGAAGGGCATGGAGTGGAAGGACCTGGGACCTAATTAAACCTGAATGTCAACGAATCCACAGTCCATACTGAGGTAAATTCCTTCTTACATGAGGTGCAGAGGACTAAAGCAAAACAGGAGCAAATCAACTCAACTTTTTCTGATCTCTAATGAATTTTGTTAGTAGTCTTTTCCTTCCTTATTGCTGTTGTATTGTTTTGTTTAGGTTTTTTTCCATTTTTTTTTTACTTACCCACTTTATTTTTTTAGTCTTTTTTATTAGATATTTTCTTCATTTACATTTCAAATGCTATCACCAAAGCTCCCTATACCCTCCCCCGCCCTGCTCCCCAACCCACGCACTCCCTCTTCCTGGCCCTGGCATTCCTCTGTACTGGGGCATATGATCTTTGCAAGACCAAGGGCCTCTCCTCCCATTGATACCCGACTAGGTCATCCTCTGCTACATATGCAACTAGAGACACAGCTCAGGGTGGTACTGACTTACCCACTTTATATCCAACATTGTCTCTTTCCCACTCACCCCATCCCATAATCCTTCCCATTTTCTTCCTCCTTTTCTCCTCTGAGCAGGTGCTTCCTCAGGTATCCCCCAACCCTGGCACTTCAATGCGTCTTCTTCCATTGAGGCCAGACAAGGCAGCCCAGTTAGAAGAACATATTCCACAATAGGCAATAGCTTACAGGGTAACCCCACTTCATGTATTTGGGTCCCACATAAAGACCAAGCTGCACATCTACAACATGTGCCCAGGGAGGCCTAAGTCCAGCCTTTATATGTTCTTTGGTTAGTGGTTTAGACTCTGAGACTTCTTCCTGTCCACTGTCATACTTCCTGCTATGATGATAATAATGGACTAAACTGAAACTGTAAGCCAGTGTCAACTAAGTGTTTGCCTTTATAAGAGTTGCCTTGGTCATAGTGTCTCTTCATACCAATGGAAGACCTAAATAAGAACCACCAAACATTCATACACCTGGAAAGGCAGAAGGATCCAGTGACATATCCATGAAATATGGACACTGAATCAGTAGCCATGTGTGATCTCTCTTATATATCCAAACAGTAGTTGCCTTAACTATCCTTAGCTCAGGAGGTGACAGACCAGGAGAATTTCTAAAGCATTTCCCTTTGGGGTGGAGTTTTCAAGCACCTCTAAGACATTGGGGGGGGGGGCACTGAACAAAGGAAGAACTGGTAGTTCAACGTTTCAGCATGTGCATCCTTTAGAGTCCACTGACCACTGAACTCTATCCCACTGTTAGGAGTTCTGACGGTCTGCATACCTTAAGTTCTGTTTTTTTTGGAATCTTGGTGAAATCTCTAGAAATATGGGCAATTCAAAACAAACGATTTGTCAGACAAGGGTTTAAGCCAATTGAAAAATCTTTATTAGCCTGTCTTGGGATACACTGGGTGTTTAGAAACACACTGTACCCCTGAACATTTCTTGGGGTGAGTTTTAAGGTAAAAAACCTTATCTTAGTTTGACATATGTCAGTTAATAGGAACAGTTAGCAAGAAGCAGAATTACCTAATCAAAAAACCAAGGTTACTACATATTCTAAGAGACTTTCCCTTAACCATGGTCTTGCATGGATTAGGCCCCCCCCCTTTTTTTTAAGTTTTGAAAAGTGTAACATCTACATCTTGAATTTTACAACCTGATTAGTACTTCTATCATTGAGCCAGGTGTGCAAAACCTATCAGGCCTGCTACCCCTGGGGCTCTGTTACAGAGGGAATGGCTATGGACAATCATTGTGATACAGGGTTTGGTATTTTATACTTTGAATGCTACTCAAGGACTGGAATTATATATGTGTGTTTATGGATATGCTTTTGCTGCTGCATGAATTTACTGTAATAGGTCATTTGCTTTTATCATTTCTTGTTAAGGAAGTATTGTTCTGTGGCACTTTATAATGGGGAACAAGGGTGAACCTTAAATTTTAAGGATCGGAAAAAATACTTTCAACTTTCCCAATGGCAGAGCAGATAGGCCTGAGTTACTGCACACTTTGCTATGTTCTTAGGGTAGATTTTCCCTTTTTGACACAGGACTTTTCTCACTATTGTGCCAAGCATTGCTATACTTTGCATCTTTTCTATGTTCTGTTCTTTTGAAGCATTTTTGTAATACTTGGATGAATTATTTTCTGTCAGGTACCACGAAACTATCTGTGACAGAAATTTTAATTGATTTTTCACTTTTATTATTACTCTCTTCTCTTTTAAATTTATAGCTTTTGCACATCACCAACGATTGAGCTAGATCCTAAAGCCACAAGACAGATTCTGAATTGTCACAGTGGAATCTTTCTTGGGATTCTTTCCACAATGTCTTCACAGGTCAGAGAAACTTTAAATCCTAAGTCACTAACAAATGCAGTTCAATTAGACAATCAAGAGTTTATTGCAAACCAGTATTCTGCTGTGCAGTCTTGAGAACACATCTGTACCTCACCATGTGCTCAACTCAACTTTCCACAAAATGGCAATGACTCCTTGGCAAAGCAGGAGCTGCAAAAACTCTTGGAGATGTTTACCTCCTGGTTGCAGCCTGAAAAGCAGAGCAAGGAGCAGATGATTTCTCAACTGGCCTTGGAGCAGTTTCTTATCACTGGGCACTGCAAGGACAAGTTTGCCTTTAAAAGAACTGGGAATCAAGTGGAAGAAACATGGGGAGATTCAAGGAGGGGCTCACTGATGAGTGCTTGAAGCCTTCTACCATGGTGAGTACCTGGAATAAGACATGGCTAGGTTGGAAGGAAAGGTAGTCATTTGGATTGGGAAAAACTAGGAAGGTCTTGTAGTTTTTGTTATTAGTGAGATTGTACTCACTCCACCAAAAGCCTTACAAAGGAGAATTTGCACTTCCCTCAATGAGAATAAATAAAGAAGGAAGTAGATCATCAATTGTTTGATGAATATACCTAAATTTAGTTTATTAACATTATGGCAGAGAGACTGGGGAGTTGACAATTGAACAAGACTTTAAGTGTTTAAAAGAAATGCCTTGGGTCTGGGATATGGCTGAGTCATGGAGGTACTTACATTATAATCATGAAGACTGAGCTGGACCCTCAGCACACACCTAAATATATGGCTGACAGTATTAGGTCAGATCATAGGACATCAGAGGGTGAATCTGGGAATTAAAGTGGCTATACATGGCTTTCCAAATAGTCGACTACATGATAGTAGGATACTCTTCCATGAAACCTGAGGTGACAGAATGATGGACTATGTTTTCTGATGTTGAAATATGGCTCTCACATTTATGTTTAATATTCACACACTCACAATAAATGTCTTGAGCAATTCTGGTGCTTCATTGCATATCTTCAAAACTGGACAGATTTATTGTATGTTCTTGCAATGTTTATATATGAATAATTCTCAGTTATTGACAGACATTTCTGAACATCACTGTGCAAATAACATATTCACATTTTAGATTTTAATTTACTTTTTGGTTGATTTGTTTGTGTGGTTGATTACTGAGGTTTCTGCTTGTTTATTTTTTTTTTTCATTTGTGACATCATTTCATTGTGTAGCAGTGACTAACTGGGAACTCAAGGAATTTATATTCTCTCTGCATTTCATGTGCTGAACTAAACGTATTGATCATCACACACTTCTTTGTATTTGAATTTTTAAGTTTATAAACACATTTTCATTTCTCAGTTTATTATACATTTTCACTCCTTTGAGCTTCAAGTTGAAAATTTTGTGATTGAAACTGAAATCTAAGTAAACTTCTGCTCTAATGTCCAGTAATGTTCCTGAAGAGCAGAGACAGTGTGCATCTTGTGGAGACAAATGTTTTTGTTAGACTTGTTTCAGTAGGTTTTGAGTTTTACTCATGCAATAATAAAGAAATGAATTTCCTATGTAACCCTCAATATTAAAGCTATGATGCTGAAGTCACCTTTAGTTAAGGGTGGTTGTCTAGGCTATTATTCAGTGACATGGACAAAGAATTGTAGGTGTTAGAAATAAAGCCCAATTACACAGCAAAGAGAAATTATAGTGAGATAGGGAAGGCCAAGTGATGACTGAGGTGGAGGACGAGAAAGGCTCAACTACCTGAGAGTGAAATGGCAAACAGCATGGGATGCAAGACAAAAGTAACAATTGCCAGTCAAAAACCAGAACACCAATATAGCGATTATTGCAGAATTAAAGTAGTGATCCTGAGGATTCCAGACACAAAATACCAATTATTGATAATGGGCTAGATGATAACATATGAGATTTCAACAGAATAGGAGCCAACAAAGAGAAAGGACTTGAAGAGAACAAGGGTTCTGAGCACAAACCAATGGCTGTAGCTCTTGAAGGCTGGTTAAGGAGTGATTACAATGAACTACAAATTGAAGAAAACCAAAACATACCAGCCATAGAGACAATATTTTTTTTATACAAACACAAATTTTATCAAAGCAGACAACTTCTTCCAATGGGTAAGAGGGACTCCAGAGATGGAAGACCTCAGGGAATTCTGTGTCAGATATTTTATAGGTTCTTTTAGGCCTCCCAGTCTCCAGACCTATTTTCTTTTTGCTTTTTCTTGCCCACCTTTGGTTGTTTTTCTCCAAGTCAGCTATTTTGTAGTAGTTGCAGTATCTTGAGTGGGAGAAGAAATAATGTCTGCATGAAGGGGCAACCTTTTTTGAAAGGGATCATCCTACTTTGAAAATTGGACAGACTTCATTTGATCTTCTAATGCATTGAATAGTTGAAGAAAATATTATGGCCAAAGCGCATAGGAAATTAATATTTTATTTTCCTTTGCAAAGTGACTCATTATTTGCAAACACAGTGTGAATAGTGACTTTAAAGAACAGAATTTGTGAATGTCCAGGCAACACCACTAGATATTAGGGCTAGACAAATGAGCTAACTCATAGGCCAGTGATCCTGTGCAAGTAGACTGAGGGCAGGTATTCTGTCATCCACAGATTCAGCAACAATGATCACTTAGTTTTGTTTACAGGTCCTTGTCTCTATGCAGGGGCAGGAAGCCCTCTTTTCTGAGAGCATGTCTTTAAAAGAAGTCATCAAATATTTGAAGCAACAGCAAGCAACACCAATGTAAATTCAAGAGAATTCATACTTGCAGATACACCAAGACATGTCCTTGGCAACAGGTAAGTCTAGATGCTGGAGAGAAGAGGGGTGTTATGTGGGACACAGTTTCATAGACTGTCTTATTAGCACAGGAAATGAGAACAGTGAAAATGGCTGCAACAATACCTGCAATGCTAGTGAAAGAAATAGTGGTGTTAATATTCCTGGAGAGGTGATGGGTCCTCTTTCCATTATCCAAACAGATCAATATTCTGAGCCTGAAGATAGAGCTGTTTCTTATGCAATCACCCAGAGTGCCAGAAAAGCAAGTAAAGGCACTTTCAGTACTCAGTACAGTCCCTGAGGGCACACTCCTCTGAAGATGTCTCTATGGATGTAAAACCAGGATTATTCTCTAGGCTAGATCAGACTAAAGACAATGAAGATGGTCTCAACACTTTCTGGAATTCTAGTGAAATAAATCGTGGTGTTAGCAGTTCTGCAAATAAAATAGATTCTCTTCTCCTTACCCAAACAGAGAAGTATCCTGACCCTGAAGAGAGCAGTGTTCCTAATGGAGTCATTGACCATTTTTTAAGAGCACCTCAAGGCACATCTCGGCCCCTAAAATATTCGTCAAGGGCACCTTCTACTGAAGATACCCCAGCAGAAGTGCTAGGGCTCCTTTCCAGGCCAGACCTGGCTCCCTCTGTGTCTTCACAATTTTTCCTAAATAATGAGGAAAACTCTACAAGTGAAGTTCATCAAGAGAGACTCCAGAGAGATCTCAACACATACAAATGTTTCCAATCCTTCAAATAGCCCTCTAATCTTTAAGGCCACAGGAGAAAACCCAGGAAGAAAAGATCATTTTTCAGTCCCAAGTGTCACAAAGGCTCTATAGCTGCTCAGACCTCTGAGTACATGAGGTTATCCACAAGCAAAAGAAACCTTTCATATGCCACACATGCAAAAGACTCTTCAGTCACAAGACCAAATTGCAGGCTCATGAAAAGATTCACACAGAAGAAAAGCCTTACACCTGCTCCCTGTGTAACAGTAGCTTCTGCCAGTCATCCACATACCATCATCACCTGAAGAATTACCACAAATCTGACTAAACTGTAGAACTCCACCAGGTGCTAGCAAGGCTTCAGTCTCAATGCCTCACCTGCACATGAAGTAACATGTAGCTTCTGAACAGCATTTATTCAGTGAAAGATGTAACATGAATTACCAGGAGACATCTAAGAAAAGAATAATAATAGCAGGAATGTTTTCTAAAATGGAATTTTATCAGCCTTGCCTAAAGATTTGAAACCGTCATAGATTTACAGTCTAAGGTGGCACCATCTCAGAGAGATACCTCCTAGTTTTTAGCTTCTCCTCAAAGGCTTCTGGTAATATAAATATTGAATTATTTCTTTGGTCTGTTGTCCCATTCTACTGCCAATTGCCGGTGAAGAAGATGACTCATTTGACACTTTGTTCTGACAAATGCCTAATACCTAAAGTGAAGCTTGTTTTTATATCTGATATATATTAAATGAACAAAAGGCACCATCACATAAATGCCCTTTTTGTGTATATATTTTGTGTGGTTAGTGGTTGTGTGTGTGTTGTATATAGAGGGTGTAATTTTGCAAGTGTTTGTTTTTTTTTTTTTCCTTAGAGTTCTTAGCTCTCAGTTCTTGAGATTTGCCTTGTTGGAGACAAAATTCTTTGTTACTGGTAACATTATACACGAGTCTATGTAACCCTAGATATCCCAAATTTTCCCTGGTCTCCACTTCCAATCTGTATAAGAGTTTATGACAGTGGCCTACCATTTGCTCTGTCTGTTTTCTACCCACTCGTGGTTACAAACCCAAGTCATGGTTTTCACAGTAAGTTCACTGCCTCATCTATGTCCCTTTCCATGAATCTTCACTGCTTACAGATCAAGAATAACCCCCCACTTGAATAAATAAATAAAGATGCAAAACAAAATTTACAAATTCAGTTTCTCACAGTGTTTAAAAGAAGCCTTCTCTGCCTGTTTCATTAGGGTCAATACAGTCTTCATAGTGCTATTTAAAACACATCTTAGAAACATAGGGAGTATAAGAGATTATATGGAAGCTTCATCACATAAGGACAAATAGAAAACAAGGTAAATGTTTTCCATAACTAAAATCCAAAATCTACAGGGGAGAAAAAAAGGGAATACGTGTTATACTAAGATACAGGATTTTGTGTAGAGTTGAAGGCAGAAGGCATAGGCTGAGTTGTTGGGATCTCTCTGTGTGTTGGCGATTTCCCTGAGAAAGCTGAGCTGAGTTTCCATACCTTGGAAATTCTGCAATCTCTGCATCATGTGTGGGCAGGAACCCTGACAAAAAACATACACAGTGGTACAGCGTCATCATACAAGGTGTTAATCTCAGCACTTAGGACAAAGAAGCAGGATAACCTCTGATTCTGAGGCAAATATTTTCAACCTGTGAGTCCTGACCTCTTTGGTGTTCCAATAACAACTTTCACAGGACTGCATATCTGACACTTACATTACAATTCATATAAGTAACAAAACTACAACTATAAGGAACAACAAAAATGATTTTATGCATGGAGGTCACTGTAACATGAGGACTGCTTTAAAGGGTCACAGCATCATGGAGGTTAAGAACCACTACTCAAGAGGTTAAAGCAGGAAGATCCACATTGTGGTAGTTGGGAGTCACAACCTAATTCTGCCTAAACAAACCAACATTTATGTTTGTAAAGATATTTAGGTGGGGACAATTTGCCTAGCTCAGAAACAGCTTTTCAAGAGTGACAAATTACATTCATATAAATCTGTTTATATTTTGCTGATGATCCTACAAACATTCAAAGGGATACCAATATAAAACTTCATGGGGGCAGGTCACACTGGAATTTCTTTGAAACATAATAGGCAGCTCAGTATCAGAAGGAAGGCTTATTCCATCATTCTGTAAGAAAAATGTTAATTTTCTGAGACTTGAAGTATCATATATATGCTAGATTTCCATTGGACCTCTCATAGTAAGGTATTGCTTATAGCTCCAAGCCATTGTTTATTGCTTCCCATATGATGACACTGCAAATTTTTATGAATCATCACTGGTCCCAAAAGGTTGTATAAATATGAACTACTGAGAAATAGAAAAGAATAAGAGATACGAAAATGGAGAAATAGATGTGACAAAGAAAAGTAAGTATGATATAAGTTCATTATACACAAATAGGAAAGTATTACAGTATATTCTCCTCCTATGTATAATTAATATGCTCTTTGAAATAAAATATATTTAAAACCTGTTACAATTCTCTACTTGGTTCATTTTACTCAGATGATGATCTTCATGACTGACTTTCTTTCTTTCTTTCTTTCTTTCTTTCTTTCTTTCTGTCTGTCTGTCTGTCTGTCTGTCTGTCTGTCTGTCTTTCTTTCTTTCTTTCTTTCTTTCTTTCTTTCTTCCTTCCTTCCTTCCTTCCCTCCTTTCTTTTTTTCCTTCCTTCCTTCCTTCCTTCCTTCCTTTCTTTCTTTCTTTCTTTCTTTCTTTCTTTCTTTCTTTCTTTCTTTCTTTCTCTCTCTCTCTCTTTCTTCCTCTCTCTCTTTCTTCTCTCTCTCTCTCTTTCTTCTCTCTCTCTTTCTTCTCTCTTTCTTTCTTTCTTCTTTCTTTCTTTCTTTCTTTCTTTCTCTCTCTCTCTTTCTTTCTCTCTCTCTCTTTCTTCTCTCTCTCTTTCTTCTCTCTCTCTTTCTTTCTTTCTCTCTCTCTCTCTCTTTCTTCTCTCTCTCTCTTTCTTATCTCTCTCTTTCTTCTCTCTTTCTTCTCTCTCTCTTTCTTTCTTTCTTTCTTTCTTTCTCTCTCTCTCTTTCTCTCTCTCTTTCTTCTCTCTCTCTCTTTCTTCTCTCTTTCTTTCTTTCTTCTTTCTTTCTTTCTTTCTTTCTCTCTCTTTCTTTCTCTCTCTCTTTCTTCTCTCTCTCTTTCTTCTCTCTCTCTCTTTCTTCTCTCTCTCTCTTTCTTCTCTCTCTCTCTTTCTTATCTCTCTCTTTCTTCTCTCTCTCTTTCTTTCTTTCTTTCTTTCTTTCTTTCTTCTTTCTTTCTTTCTTTCTTTCTCTCTCTCTCTCTCTCTCTTTCTTTCTCTCTCTCTTTCTTCTCTCTCTCTTTCTTTTCTCTTTCTTTCTTTCTTTCTTTCTTTCTTTCTTTCTTTCTCTCTCTTTCTTTCTCTCTCTCTCTCTCTTTCTTCTCTCTCTTTCTTCTCTCTCTTTCTTTCTTTCTTTCTTTCTTTCTTTCTTTCTTTCTTTCTTTCTTTCTTTCTTCCTTCCTTCCTTCCTTCCTTCCTCCCTTCCTCCTTCCTTCCTTCCTTTCTTTCTTTCTTCCTTTCTTTCTTTATCTTTAAAGTCCATTGTGGGACATCTGGGTTGTTTCCAGCTTCTGGTTATCACAAATAAAGCCACCACGAACATAGAGGTACTTATGTCACTGTGGTATTTTGGGGCATCTTTTGGGTGTATGCCCCAGAGTGGTATAGTGGAGTCTTCAGGTAGATCTATTTACAGTTTTCTTAGGAACTTCCAGATTAATTTCCAGAGCAGTTGTACCACTTTGCAATCCCACCAGCAATGGAGGAATGTTCCTCTTTTTCCATATCCTCTCCAACATGTGCTGTCACCTGAGTTTTTGATCTTAGCCATTATGATTGGTATAAGGTAGAATCTTGGGGTCATTTTTATTTGCATTTTCATGATGACTAAGGACTTTGAACATTTCTGTAAGTGCTTCTCAGCCATTCAATATTCCTCTGTTGTATATATTCTGTTTAGTTCTATACTCCATCTTTTGATTTGGGCTGTTTGGTTTTTTGGAGGTCAGCTTCGTGAGTTCGTTACATATTTGTTATATTAGCCCTCTATTGGATGTCGGATTAGTGAAGTTTTTTCCCAATCTATAGGTTGCCCATTTGTACTATTGACTATGTCCTTTGTCTTACAGAAGATTTTCTGTTTTATAACATCCCATTTATCAATTCTTGATCTTACAGCCTGAGCTCTTAGGGTTCCATTTAGGAAATTTTGTCCTGTGCCAATGAGTTCGAGGCTCTTTCCTACTTTCTTTTCTATTAAATTCAGTGTATCTGGTTTAATGTTGAGGTCCTTGATCTACTTGAACTTGAGCTTTGTGCAACCTGACAAATACAGATCTATTTTCAGTTTTCTACATATTGTCAGCCAGTTAGATCAGCACCATTTATTTAAACTGCTTTCTTTTTTTCCATTGTATATTTTTGGCTTCTTTGTAAAAGATCAAGTGTTCATAAGTGTGTGGCTTTATTTCTGTGCCTACAATTCTATTCCATTGATCAACTATCTGTCTCTGTACCAACACCATGCAGTTTTTATCACTGTTGCTCTGTAGCACAGCTTGAGGTCAGGGATGGGGATTCCTTCAGAAGTTCTTTTATTGTTAAGAATTATTTTAGCCATCCTGGATATTTTGTTTTTCCATATATAATTGATAATTGTTTTTCCATGTCTTTAAAGAATTGTATTGGAATTTTTATGGGAATTTCATTGAATCTGTAGATTGCATTTGGTAGGATGGCCATTTTTACTGTCAATCCTACAAATCTATGTGCATGGGGTATCTCTTTGTGTTCTGTGGTCTTCTTTGATTTCTTTCTTTAAAGACTCAAAGTTCTTGTCATACATATTTTTCACATGTTTGGTAAGAGTTATTTGAAGATATTTTATACTATTTGTGACTGTTGTGAAGAGTGCTGTTTCCCTATTTTCTTTCTCAGCCCGTTTATCATTTGTATAAAGGAAGGCTAGTGATTGGTTTGAGTTAATTTTATATCTAGTCACTTTGCTGAAGATATCGGCTGTAAAAAATCCCTGGTAGAATTTTTAGGGTTGCTTATGTATACTATCACATAATCTGCATGCAGTGGTACATTGACTTCCCCTGTGCTAGTTTGTATTCCTTTGATCTCCTTATGTTGTCTTAATTCTCTAGCTAGAACTTCAAGTACTATATTGAATAGCTAAGGAGAGAGTGGGCATCCTTGTCTTATCCCTGATATTAGTGAGATTGCTTCAGGGATCTTTTCATTTGATTTGATATTGGCTGCTGGTTTGCTACATATTGCTCTTAATATGTTTAGGTATGTACCTTGAATTTCTGATCTCTCCAAAACTTTTAACATGAAGGGGTGTTGGATTTTGTCAAATGCTTTTTCAGCATCTAATGAGATGATTGTTTCAGGATTTTCCCTGTCCAATCACATTAGGTCAGTGAGAGGCTTGTGATTGGACAGGAGAAGGGAGGTGGAGGAGGAGTTGTGGAGACAGAGAAGTCTGAAGAGGGGAGGTGAACCAGGATGGAGGCTGAGGTGGTGTTATCAAAAGGTTAGAATAATTGTGTTAAAGCTTCATCATTATCATTCGACTCTGAAATTATTGTATTGGCATCTTGTAAATTGTGTTACTATTGACACATTAATCTGATTGGTTAATTAAGCATTATGAGTCTTGATTCTACAGGCTAATTAGGTTTTGAGATGGCTAACCAGGGGTGTGTGGGACTTTGCAAGAAATCTGGAGGAACTCAGGGGCCTGTCTGAGAGATGTCCTAGTGGGGGTGCCATGTGGCCTAGCAGGGCTGGCAAGTTGGTGGGCTGAGAGACTGAGCAAGTTAGATCACCTGGTGCAGGGGCTAGCTCTAGATATTTCCGACAACAGATGATTTTTTTAAAAGTGTGTTTCTATAGTGAATTACATTAATGGATTTTCATATATTGAACCAACATTGCATCCCTGCAATGAAGCCTACTTGATCTTGGTGAATGATAGTTTTGATGTATTCTTGGATTCGAATTGCTAGAATATTATTGAATCTTTTGCCATCGATATTCATAAAGAAAATTGGTCTGAAGTTCTCTTTCTTTGTTGGGTCATTGTGTGGTTTAGGTATCAGAATAATTGTGGCTTCATAGAATGAATTAGGTAGTGTTCCTTCTGTTTCTATTCTATTGAATAGTTTGAGGAGTGTTGGTACTCACTCTCATTTGAAAGTCTGGTTTATTTTTCACTCAAGCCACCTGGCCTTGAGTTTTGTATTTTTGTTTTTTTTCTTTGGAAGAATTTTAATGACTTCTATTATTTCTTTAGGGAGTATGGGCCAGTTTAGATAGTTTACCTGGTGTTGATTTAACTTTTGTACATGGTATCTATCTAGAAAATCCTCAATTTCGTCCAGATTTTCCAGTTTTGTTGAGTATAGGTGTATGTAGTAGTACCTGATGATCTTTTTTTTTAATTTGCTCAGATTCTGTTGTTATGTCTCCTTTTTCATTTCTGGTTTTGTTAATTTGGATATGGCCCCTCAGCCCTTTAATTAGTTTGGATAGGGTCTTTTTGGTTTTTTGTTTTTGTTTTTGTTTTTGTTTTTTATCTTGTTGATTTTCTCAAAGAACAAGCTTTGGGTTTTGTTGATTCTTTGTAAAGTTCTATTTGTTTCTATTTGGTTGATTTGAGCCCTGAGTTTGATTATTTCCTGTCATCTACTCCTCCTGGGTGTATTTCCTTCTTTTTATCTAGGGCTTTCAGGTGTGCTGTTAAGTTGCTAGTATAGAATCTCTCCAATTTCCTTACGAGGGCACTTAGTGCTATTAACTTTCCTCTTACCACTGCTTTCACTGTGTCTCATAAGTTTGGGTATGCTGTGTCATTATTTTCATTGAATTCCAGGAGGTCTCTAATTTGTTCCTTTATTTCTTCCCCGACCAAGTTATAATTGAGTAGAGAACTAGTTGTTCAGTTTCTATGGTTATGTGGGCTTGATGGGGGTTTGTTGTTGTTTGTGTTGTGTTGTGTTGTGTTGTGTTTGTCTTTTGGTTGTGCTTTTTGTTATTGAAGACCAGCCTTAGTCTGTGGTGATCTGATAGTCTGCATGGGATTATTTTAATCTTTTGTATCATTTGAAGCTTGATTTGTGACAGGTGATATGGCCAGTTTTGGAGAAGGTACCATGAGGTGCTGAGAAGAAGGTATATTCTTTTGTTTTAGGGTGAAATGTTCTGTATATGTCTGTTAAATCAATTTGGTTCATAACCTCTATTAGTTTCACAGTGTCTATGGTAAGTTCCTGTTTCAATGACTGGTCCACTGGTGAGAGTGTAGTGTTGAAGTCTCCCATTATTATTGTATGGATTTAAATGTGTATTTTGATATTTAGTAAAGTTTCTTTTATGAATATGGATGCTCTTGCATTTGGGGAATTAATATTCAGAATTAATATTCTCTTGTAGCTTTTTCCTTTGATGAATATGAAGTGTCCTTCCTTATCCTTTTTGATAACTTTTGGTTGAAAGTCTATTTTATTGGACATTAGGTTCGCAACTCCTGCTTGTTTCTTGGAACCATTTGCTTGCAAGACTTTTTTTTTGATATTCATCTTTACAGCATAAATAAGCAGTTACATATGACATAATAAATTCAGAATCCTAGTTACAATATCAACATGAGGACAAACCTTATTTAATCTAAGTACTAGACACATAAGCCTGGGAGCATATCTGGATTAATAGAGGTCATCTATTAGTTATAATACAAGTTACAAGAGGCTAACAGGACTATTGCTTTTATCTCATATACCAATAATATGTATAAAATAATTTTTAAAACATATTAGACAAAGGCCATCTAAAGTATTGATTGCAAATGTATAATTGAGTTATTTTTCTTTTTTTCATTTCTTTATTAGATATTTTCTTCATTTACATTTCAAATGCTATCCTGGAAGTCCCCTATACCCTCCCTCTGTCCTGCCCCCCTACCCACCCACTCCCACTTCTTGGCCCTGGCGTTCTTCTGTACTGGGGCATATAAAGTTTGCAAGACCAAGGGGCCTCTCTTTCCCAATGATGGCCCACTAGGCCATGGAAGACTTTTTTTTCCAGCCTTTTACTCTGAAGTAGTATCTGTCTTTGCTATTGAAGTATCTTCCTTGTATGCAACAAAATGCTGGATCCTGCTTGCTTACCAGTCTGTTAGCTTATGACTTTTTATTGGGGAGTTGAGTCAATTGATGTTGAAAGATAATAAATACATATGATTGTTAGTTCCTGTTATGTTTGTTGTTGTAGGTAGAATATAAGCCATGAAACTTAACAATTATAATTCCATACTGTCAGTTTGATATCCATACATTTGATTTTTAATTATAAGTCAATTTCTTTATAAGATTTCATATTTTGAGTGGTCAGAATGTCTGTGGATATCCAACATTAAATTGTATACTTAACCAAGAGTAGATACATACATACATCAATTGGCATGAAAATTCCAACACAGAATCAACAATGCATTTATATGTATGAATTTATATGTATGTTTGTAAACCTCCAACATTTATGCTCATGATATATTTAAGGATTTCATAAAACTATTTGCTATTAACCTGAGGGAAAATGTATTAGGGTGGCACAGAGGGGGGTAGGGGAAGGGTTAATTAACTTAAAGATGCTTGAAAAATGGATGTATAATATGAACATATGTATATGTTTGTATGTGTGTGTGCATGTATGTATGTGTGTTCATTTGGAGTTATTACCCCATCTCAGAAGTCACAGAAAAAGCCAAGTGTTAGGATGTCTATCCTTTATTTGTTAGTAAGAGTAACCATGAGATTACCCAAACTATACAGATTATGGCAATTGCTCTAGACTTGATGAAAAGATGTGCTAGTCAAACACACTAAATACTTTGTGCATAGAATGAGAGAAATCAAAGTTCATACTTACTAAGAAGCTTCATCCCTGCTGGATGGCTTTCATGTCACCTGAGATGCATATAGCATGATGGAAGAAGAAAGTCACCAGTATCATTAATCAGCTGTGATCACTCTGAACAACAGTCATGCCTGGTATAGTCAGATACTGACATGGGTAAACTGGTGGCACAACTATATTGGGGCAATCAGCAACTTTTTGGTTGAGTTTTGGAATTCTTCTACAGGAAGCCTGCTAGTGAATATCTACCCAGGAATATATGGATGAGGAATACACAGTGTCCTGTTATTATTTTGGTAAATGGATATAGTATAAAACAACACTTTAAAGGCATATATATTTACCTATAGAATATTGCAACACTAAACCAGAGATGTGTCTTTATGCTGTGAAGGTGGTTATCACACTGACCAAAGTCCAGAGAACAAGAGATTGTATAAAGATCTGTCACAAATGGGATATTTGCATCATCATCCTCTTTCCAAGGGCCAGATAACATCATGGAAAAGGGGGTGGAAAGATTGTAAGTGCCAGATATCAGAGATGATCAGAGAAAAATAGTATCTGCTGTTTATATGTGCACCACTGCACTCATGCACTCACAACTTGGTTGCCTATATAAAATTGGTACAAGATCAGGCCATCTTCTGCTACATATGCAGCTAGAGACATGAGCTCTGGGGGTACTGGTTAGTTCATATTGTTGTTCCACCGGTAGGGTTGCAGACCCCTTCAGCTCCTTGGGTATTTTCTCTAGCTCCTCCATGGGGGGGGGGCGGGGGGGCCTGTGTTCCATCCAAAAGATGTCTGTGAGCATCCACTTCTGTATTTGCCAGGCACTGGCATATTTCTATCAATGTAAATATATTTATTGGCCATGGCACTGGATATTTGGAGGAGGACATAATGACAGCCACAAAAGAAGAGAATGAGTAAGATGACAAATATGCACAGCAGGATGAGGGTAGTCTTAGTGGCTCTGTCTTCAGGTAAGACTTTCAGAAAGTGTTGAGCACTGTGAATATGTTTGACTTGTCTCTTATGACTGTAGAGGATATTAACCATGGAGATACTTGAGCAGGTCATGAGACACAGAACATCAGAGAAGCACGGTATGAACATATATAGTACAGTTTTCACATTGTCAGAAGCAAACAATGAGCAGTATGCATAGCTCAACCTGTTAGTCACATTTTCCTTGTAAGTGGGAACTGACACTCTTGCTGCAATCAAGATGTTTAGAACTAGGTGTAAAAGCCAACTAACTGAGCAGGAGGGACCAATTCAATTGTTGGCTCTGTATTTTACTTCGTCCACCTGGAATTGCCGGGTCTGATTATGACTGCTTGGAAACAACTCAATAGGCACATTGCATACAGGGACATCCCTCTTGTTACTCTTGAAATATACACGATCAATTTACATCCAATATCATCCAGAAAAAAATTAAATCCAATATATGACATTATCTGTGGAATGCCTCTTAAGATGATAGTCAAGCAGCTGGCAATAGTCAAGTGCTCTATAATCAGATCTTTGGATACTAAATGCTTTCCAGTGAACATCAAAATGATATAATAAAATAGTATTGAGGAATTGCCTAGGATTCCCACTATAATCTGGCAGAAGAGAAAAATTCCCATTGCAAAGTTTTCAGAAGGCATTTTCATTCCTATTAAAAAAGTAAATCAATTTATTATAGTGTGGAGACTTGGAAATGAATTAGGTGCAGGCATTATTACATAAAAGCTTAAATACAACTTTCCTCACCATACTTTATTTATTGAGCAGGAATTACAATGGCTTGGTATAAGGGGGAAAGGATACCCTGTATAGACTCTACAGGAACACAAAAGCTTATAGAGGCTCTAAAAATTAGTATTGGTCTCCTTTAACAAATTTAAAAAAAAATGTCAAAATCCAGTTGTTATGTTACTGAAAATCCTACATGTTGTGTCATCAACTATTGATAATCACAATCACAAATGCTGTAAAATGATCTGAGGACTTGAGAGAAAACAAAGGCACCCAGGAAATGATCATAGTAAGAGGATAAAGGAAGAGTAAAAGCATTCCATCCCAATGTCCTACTGAGTTTCAGCAGTTTTCAGGATGAATCTCTGGACAACAAAATCACTTCTTTCTTGAATGGTCGGTGTGACTCAGTGATCTGACCTTTTGTTCCTGAATGGCTTTGTGTACAATTACTATCTACCTGCAGAAGCAGATTATGTGTACATCTCCTCACTGTACACACACACACACACACACACACACACACACACTCACAAACTGTTAAATTACTTTAAGGCTGAAATGCAAAAACTCTCAGAGCAAAATGTTAGAAATTCAAGATGAAGTTTCTAACTATAGTAATACTAATAGCACAGGAAAGGAACCAAGAACTATCAACTGAAAGTGTATGACATTAAAAGATTTCTTCACATTAAAGGAAAGAACCTGCTAAGTGAAGGCTTAACCCACTGAATGGGAGAAAAGCATTGACATCTGTATCTCAATTAAGAACTTAAAATCTAGAATGTATAAAGGAAAATAAAGATGAAACAGGCAGTTAAAAGCATGAAAGAAACATACAAAACGAGATGGAGATAGTGGAAACAAGACTGAGAATGTGACAGATATAGAGAAAGAGAGGAGAAACAAAGTTAAGTGGAAAAGGGAAAGAAGGAAATGAGGTGACATCAGTGGTGAGACACAGCAGCAGCTTATGGGAAGAACAGGTTCACACAGTTTAGTGAGGATTGGAGGCAGCCAGCTCTGCACTAAATTAAAAACAGTCACAATTTCATCCAAGCCATTCAGGTGCCCACTTCTTAAACAATATCAGAGTTTCCTTTTTTAAATCTAGCCTAGATATCTTTATGTTTTAAATTCTCCCTTTCTTCCTTCTTAGCCTTCATACTTCCCTTCATTCAGCAGAGCTGTTGAAAGAAACTCTTAATAGAGATTTTAAGTACAACTGCAATTAAAGAGTTACTTGGCATGAATGTGAGATATTTCCAGGAGCACAAGTGTGGCTTGTCCAAACTCTGCTTTCTAATGTCTTTAGTTCTTACTACACTTATGCTCTGATCACTTACCTCGGTGCAGGATTACACCATTATGGTAGTGCTATCCATTAGAAGTGAATCTGCAAAACTAGCCAGACTCTCCCTCACTTAAAGATTCAGGATCTCCTGGTATTCTATCCCAGATGATTGGTCATTTTCAGTTCAACTCTAGAAACAGGATGACATCATCTCTATAAGAGTCTGAAATAACTTGTAAACACCTTGGCCCTAAGTCACTGTCAGAAAACAAAACAAAATGGCACACTAAGTGTGTAGCCAACTCCAAGAAGTAATTAGGAATCAGGATGAGAGCTTTTCTGATAGCCCTTGGAGCACAAAATGTATGGCAGAATGGCATGCTGAGATATAGGTGTTCATTAGTAAACAAACAAACAAACAAAAAAAAAGTATAAGCAAGTTGCATGGCCTTGGCCTGAAAGGCATTTCCCTATCACCCAGCCTCTCAGAGAGTTTCAACATCTCAAGAGTGTTTTGTCTCAAAGACACACAGGATAAGTGGCTGAAGGGCCTATTAACATATCAGAGAGGATGCTAACTTCTGTAATCTCACAGAATTGCAAGTACATTTTACAGAATTCTGGTTCCTCTCAGGACTTCTTGCCCCAGCACCCTAATCTTTGCTTCCCTTCCCCCTGGATCTCTTTGGTATGAAATTCATGAACTTTGTCTACCTACTGTTGGGCTCTTGATTTTTGTCAGGGTTCTCCTTCTATTGGTGCTTCTCATGGTACTTTGATTTTTTGTTTTTATTATTTATTTATTTTTTGTTTTTTTTGTTTAGTTTTGTTTTTTGTTTTTGTTTCATTCTTTGTTTGTTTAATTTCCTTGGCCCTCTTTCCTCTGTCTATCCTTCCTCTTGTTTGCTTCCACAGAACTCCCTCCTCCATGGCCTGGTACATTGTATCAGCAAGGTCAATGTACTACATTCTTTTGGTCCCATGGACTCTTACATATGCCTCTGTATGTTCTCACCTTCATATGTAAAACAAAAGCCTTCTGTTCAATAATACCTTAGTGTTGTCATGTTCACATGGGGTATAGGAAAAGGAAGACGTCATAGGTCTATGTGCATCAACTTTTTCAGGTTAAGGGTTTGAAATGATTGATCCATGTTGTGTGTTTCCCTCTTTGTTGACGTTCATGTTGTAGAGAATTCCACTGTATGTGTATAGAATAATTTATACACATTGGGTATAGAATCATGAAATGCTTTTAGCATGAACTATCCTGAAGGAGGTTGCTGTGAGTTTTGCTTTAATTGAATTCCAATGCACATAGGAATGCTTTTCAAAGAAGCAGCTTCTGTGAAGCATCACTACACATTGGGATTTGCCTTTTTTGATAAAACTTCAGAACATTTAAAAATGACTATAATTGTAGCAATGTTTCCAGTAGAAGTATCAGAGGGCTGCTCTTTGATGTAATGTCATTCATTTCATGCAGGCAGAATTTAACATTGATTTTTAATACATGTTTTGAAAAATAATATAATTCTATTTTCTCATGGCTGCTCCTAAAACATGAAGAAATGTGTATTTTTCTTTGTGATTTTTGTCCACAAAAAATATTTTTCCCAAAAAAATTTACTCTGGGGTTAAAGAGATAGAAGACAAGAACAACTCCTGTTTCTGTGGAGCACTCAGTTGAGTCCCCAGAACCAACTTGGTAGATAAGTCGTCCTAGGTGATCTCAAACCCACTTTGGGACTCGATGGCCACTACTCAGGCATGTGTTGCAGATACAGTTGGATGCACAAGATATTCATACACATTAAAGACAATATAAAAAAGCTATCTACCTTGTCACTGGATAGCTTCTTCCTTTTGAGTTCCATCAGCAATAACTCAGGATCCTGACAAATTCTAAATGATTAAACAGACAGAAATGTCTTCTTCCTGTTTGCTGAAACCTTTTGAGCACCTGCAGTAGAAAGACAGGGCATCAAGTAGAGGGATGGGATTGCGACCCCATAGTCAAAAACTCTGATCCAGAATTGTTCCTGTCTAAAAGAACTGAAGGGACAAAAAAGGAGGAGAGCCTAAGGGAAAGGAGGTTCAGTGACCGGCCCAAATTGAAATCCAGTTCAGGGGGAGGCCCCAAACCTGACACTATTACTGATGCTATGGTGTGCTTAAAAACAGGAGCCTAGCATGACTGCCCTCTCAAAGGCCCAAAAAGCAGATAAAAGAGTCAGATGCAGATACTTGCACCTAACCAATGGACAGAAGCCAAGGAACCATGTGGTGGAATTCTGGAAAAGCTGGAAGAAGTTGAGGAGAAGGGTGACCCTATTGGAAGACTAGCAGTCTTAACTAATGTGGACCCCTGAGATCTCTCAGAAACTGAGACACCAAACCAGGCAGCATACACCAGCTTATATGAGGCCCGCAACACATATATAGCAGAGGACTGCCTAGTAAGGACTCAGTGAGAGAAGATGTACCTAACCCTAAGAGACTTGAGGCCCTAGAGAGTGGGGGCATCTGGTAGAGTGTGGGTGTGGGTCTGGGAACATCCTCTTGTACATTGAAAGGGCAACGGGGGGTGGGAGGGGAGGAGGTATGGGATGAGGAACAGTCAGAGGGCAGACCAGGGAGGGAGATAAAGTTTGGACGGTAAAAAAGATTGAAGAATAAAAAAAGAAGAAAATGAAGAAAAAAGGGAAGGACTTAGATTACAATGTTTTTTTTTAGGTGAAATTATTTTCCAATCATAGACCTTATTTGGATATATTCTAATAATCTACTATTAACCTCTAAGTGTTTGGTGAATGTTAGAACAGAAGTTCTCAAATCATAATTTACATAAGAATTTCTTGTTGCATCATAGATACATACATGTGAATGTTATTTAGCTTGGCAGCTGACTTTGTATTTATAATAAGACTTTTGGTGTTGCAAGTTTTAGAAAAAGGAAGATAATAACACAAATGAATTTAATAAAACCTGTTATAAAATTTCTAAAGACGTGCACACTAGAAAAATATTAGACAGTCATGATAATTTTCTTGAAGTAAAAATGGTCAACAACATAGTAAATACAAACAGCATAGGAAGAATATGACACAAAGGTTCTAATAAGCTCAATAAAATGTTATGGGCTAAAAAACAAAAAGAGCACTTCATGTAGATACTACTAAAGAATTAAAAAAAAAAACTATTGTCGAGAGCCATGCCTTGAACTGGAAACTATGGGAAGCAAAACTCTTTCTGAATTCTGAAAGACATCATTTCACCATGGGACAGCAAATTTCAGATCAGACGCAGTTGGTTATTAACAAGTTACCAGAAAAGGTAGCAAAGCACGTCACCTTGGTTCGAGAAAGTGGCTCCTTAACTTACGAAGAGTTTCTTGGGAGAGTAGCTGAACTCAATGATGTAACTGCTAAGGTGGCTGCTGGCCAGGAAAAGCATCTTCTCTTTGAGGTACAACCTGGGTCTGACTCCTCTGCCTTCTGGAAAGTGGTTGTACGGGTGGTCTGTACCAAGATTAACAAAAGGTGGCATTGTGGAAGCATCGCGGATCATGAATTTGTACCAGTTTATTCAGCTCTATAAAGACATCACAAGCCAAGCTGCTGGAGTGCTGGCTCAGAGCTCCACCTCTGAAGAGCCTGATGGCAACCCATCCTCGGTCACATCTTGCCAGGCTAGTCTATGGATGGGCAGGGTGAAGCAGCTGACTGATGAGGAGGAGTGTTGTATCTGCATGGACGGGCGAGCTGACCTCATCCTGCCCTGTGCTCACAGCTTCTGTCAGAAGTGCATTGATAAATGGAGTGATCGACACAGGAACTGCCCCATTTGTCGCCTACAGATGACTGGAGCAAATGAATCATGGGTGGTGTCAGATGCACCCACTGAAGATGACATGGCTAACTATATTCTTAACATGGCTGATGAGGCAGGCCAGCCCCACAGGCCATGACTTGGGGAAGACTTTCTGAACTACAAATACACTGTTGTCGTAGAGGAGAAGGGGGGGATATTGTGGCACACACAGAAATATCAGTTTTCCCACCCTCTTATTTTTGCTATTCTGGTATGTCCTGTTCTTAAATAAACTCCCATGTCTTCCATGTATGGTGGGCTACAGTTTGCTACTGTTTAGCCATATTTCCCACAGTCCACCTATTCTATGTTGCTCTTGAGCTCTTTGCTACAGATAGCAGCAATATTTGACACTACTGCTTTTCAGGGAGGGAGGGACTGTTCTGGCATCTTTTTAGTAGGTTTAAATTTTAGAGTGTTGACAGTTGTAGCCATCTGAGACATTCACGTGGAAACTGAACAACACTCTTCTCAATGATACCTTGGTCAAGGAAGGAATAAAGAAAGAAATTAAAGACTTTTTAGAGTTTAATGAAAATGAAGCCACAACGTACCCAAACCTTTGGGACACAATGAAAGCATTTCTAAGAGGGAAACTCATAGCTCTGAGTGCCTCCAAGAAGAAACGGGAGAGAGCACATACTAGCAGCTTGACAACACATCTAAAAGCTCTAGAAAAAAAGGAAGCAAATTCACCCAAGAGGAGTAGATGGCAGGAAATAATCAAACTCAGGGGTGAAATCAACCAAGTGGAAACAAGAAGAACTATTCAAAGAATTAACCAAACGAGGAGTTGGTTCTTTGAGAAAATCAACAAGATAGATAAACCCTTAGCTAGACTCACTAAAGGGCACAGGGACAAAATCCTAATTAACAAAATCAGAAATGAAAAGGGAGACATAACAACAGATCCTGAAGAAATCCAAAACACTATCAGATCCTTCTACAAAAGGTTATACTCAACAAAACTGGAAAACCTGGACGAAATGGACAAATTTCTGGACAGATACCAGGTACCAAAGTTGAGTCAGGATCAAGTTGACCATCTAAACAGTCCCATATCACCTAAAGAAATAGAAGCAGTTATTAATAGTCTCCCAGCCAAAAAAAGCCCAGGACCAGACGGGTTTAGTGCAGAGTTCTATCAGACCTTCAAAGAAGATCTAATTCCAGTTCTGCACAAACTATTTCACAAAATAGAAGTAGAAGGTACTCTACCCAACTCATTTTATGAAGCCACTATTACTCTGATACCTAAACCACAGAAAGATTCAACAAAGATAGAGAACTTCAGACCAATTTCTCTTATGAATATTGATGCAAAAATCCTCAATAAAATTCTTGCTAACCCGAATCCAAGAACATATTAAAGCAATCATCCATCCTGACCAAGTAGGTTTTATTCCAGGAATGCAGGGATGGTTTAATATACGAAAATCCATCAATGTAATCCATTATATAAACAAACTCAAAGACAAAAGCCACATGATCATCTCGTTAGATGCAGAAAAAGCATTTGACAAGATTCAACACCCATTCAGGATAAAAGTTTTGGAAAGATCAGGAATTCAAGGCCCATACCTAAACATGATAAAAGCAATCTACAGCAAACCAGTAGCCAACATCAAAGTAAATGGAGAGAAGCTGGAAGCAATCCCACTAAAATCAGGGACTAGACAAGGCTGCCCACTTTCTCCCTACCTTTTCAACATAGTACTTGAAGTATTAGCCAGAGCAATTCGACAACAAAAGGAGATCAAGGGGATACAAATTGGAAAAGAGGAAGTCAAAATATCACTTTGTGCAGATGATATGATAGTATATATAAGTGACCCTAAAAATTCTACCAGAGAACTCCTAAACCTGATAAGCAGCTTCGGTGAAGTAGCTGGATATAAAATAAACTCAAACAAGTCAATGGTCTTTCTCTATACAAAGAATAAACAGGCTGAGAAAGAAATTAGGGAAACAACACCCTTCTCAATAGTCACAAATAGTATAAAATATCTTGGCTTAACTCTAACTAAGGAGGTGAAAGATCTGTATGATAAAAACTTCAAATCTCTGAAGAAAGAAATTAAAGAAGATCTCAGAAGATGGAAAGATCTCCCATGCTCATGGATTGGCAGGATCAACATTGTAAAAATGGCTATCTTGCCAAAAGCAATCTACAGATTCAATGCAATCCCCATCAAAATTCCAACTCAATTCTTCAACGAATTAGAAGGAGCAATTTGCAAATTCATCTGGAATAACAAAAAACCTAGGATAGCAAAAAGTCTTCTCAAGGATAAAAGAACCTCTGGTGGAATCACCATGCCTGACCTAAAGCTTTACCATAGAGCAATTGTGATAAAAACTGCATGGTACTGGCATAGAAACAGACAAGTAGACCAATGGAATAGAATTGAAGACCCAGAAATGAACCCACCCACCTATGGTCACTTGATCTTCGACAAGGGAGCTAAAACCATCCAGTGGAAGAAAGACAGCATTTTCAATAATTGGTGCTGGCACAACTGGTTGTTATCGTGTAGAAGAATGCGAATCGATCCATACTTATCTCCTTGTACTAAGGTCAAATCTAAGTGGATCAAAGAACTTCACATAAAACCAGAGACACTGAAAGTTATAGAGGAGAAAGTGGGGAAAAGCCTTGAAGATATGGGCACAGGGAAAAATTCCTGAACAGAACAGCAATGGCATGTGCTGTAAGATTGAGAATTGATAAATGGGACCTAATGAAACTCCAAAGTTTCTGCAAGGCAAAAGACACCATCAATAAGACAAAAAGACCACCAACAGATTGGGAAAGGATTTTTACCTATCCTAAATCAGATAGGGGGCTAATATCCAACATATATAAAGAACTCAAGAAGGTGGACTTCAGAAAATCGAACAACCCCATTAAAAAATGGGGCTCAGAACTGAACAAAGAATTCTCACCTGAGGAATACCGAATGGCAGAGAAGCACCTGAAAAAATGTTCAACACCCTTAATCATCAGGGAAATGCAAATCAAAACAACCCTGAGATTCCACCTCACACCAGTCAGAATGGCTAAGATCAAAAATTCAGGTGACAGCAGATGCTGGCGTGGATGTGGAGAAAGAGGAACACTCCTCCATTGTTGGTGGGATTGCAGGCTTGTACAACCACTCTGGAAATCAGTCTGGCGGTTCCTCAGAAAATTGGACATAGTACTACCAGAGGATCCAGCAATACCTCTCCTGGGCATTTATCCAGAAGATGCCCCAACTGGTAAGAAGGACACATGCTCCACTATGTTCATAGCAGCCTTATTTATAATAGCCAGAAGCTTGAAAGAACCCAGATGCCCCTCAACAGAGGAATGGATACAGAAAATGTGGTACATCTACACAATGGAGTACTACTCAGCTATTAAAAACAATGAATTTATGAAATTCCTAGCCAAATGGATGGACCTGGAGAGCATCATCCTGAGTGAGGTAACACATTCACAAAGGAACTCACACAATATGTACTCACTGATAAGTGGATATTAGCCCCAAACCTAGGATTCCCAAGATATAAGGTACAATTTGCTAAACACATGAAACTCAAGAAGAATGAAGACTGAAGTGTGGACACTATGCCCCTCCTTAGAATTGGGAACAAAACACCCATGGAAGGAGTTACAGAGACAAAGTTTGGAGCTGAGAGGAAAGGATGGACCATGTAGAGACCTCCATATCCAGGGATCCACCCCATAATCAGCATCCAAACGCTGACACCATTGCATACCCTAGCAAGATTTTATTGAAAGGACCCAGATGTAGCTATCTCTTGTGAGACTATGCCGGGGCCTAGCAAACACAGAAGTGGATGCTCACAGTCAGCTAATGGATGGATCACAGGGCTCCCAATGGAGGAGCTAGAGAAAGAACCCAAGGAGCTAAAGGGATCTGCAACCCTATAGGTGGAACAACATTATGAACTAACCAGTACCCCGGAGCTCTTGACTCTAGCTGCATATGTATCAAAAGATGGCCTAATCGGCCATTACTGGAAAGAGAGGCCCATTGGACACGCAAAGTTTGTATGCCCCAGTACAGGGGAATGCCAGGGACAAAAAGGGGGAGTGGGTGGGTAGGGGAGTGGGGGTGGGTGGGTATGGGGTACTTTTGGTATAGCATTGGAAATGTAAATGAGCTAAATACCTAATAAAAAATGGGAAAAAAAATTAAAAAAAAAATAATTATAAAGAATATGTCATCATCACTATCTCATGCTACTCATTACAGAGGAGTCTCCAGGCCAGTAAACTGGCAATTGCAGAGCAATTTGATAGGAGATAACACATGGTGTTGTAGGGCTAAAATGAGGACCACTAGCCAGATTTACTACAGAGCTCTGTCATTCAACATGCATCGGAGATATAATTCTTTGAGTGTTCTGTTAATGTGAAGTACACATCATGGTGACCTTTAGTCTAGAAGTCGTAGGGCAAATTCGGCAGGGGCATCTTTTTTTCTTCTGACATTAAACATCCGATTTCACTGAAATATAGTACACAATTACTTCAAACGAGTGCCCATAAAAGTCCATAAAACCAAGTGACCTTTGAAGATATGGCAAAGGTAAAAGGTTACTGTCATCGCTCTCTATGAACCACCTCATTATCAATACTTCAGGCTCTGATGTGAAGTACTGGAAGCTTAAAGCAACGGCCTTGCATAATTAAGCTGCTCTTTGGCACTTCACACTATTTCATAGATGGAACTCTACAGCATTTTCAGATGCATACATACTGATCAATTTTGGACTTGCCTATTACTTATTTTTACACCAAGAGCTTTCTTGTACATGTATAGAAGTGGCTGTCTTCACAGTGTAGATTGGGGTGTCATTTGTCACTCTGACAAAACTGGGTCACAAGTGCATGATAGAGGTAGCAGGTCAAAAAAAAAAAACTATTGTCTATTCCATATTGACATAAAATACATTTTATATTCACAGTAAGATTTACTTTAAATGGACTTGTAATTATTTAATTAGATTAGGAAAAATCTTAAGAATTCTGTAATGTCTGGCTCTCTACTTAAGATTTAAAGCATACAGCTGGGCAGTGGTGGTGCACGCCTTTAATCCCAGTATCTGGGAGGCAGAGGCAGGCAGATTTCTGAGTTCAAGACCAGCCTGGTCTACAGAGTGAGTTCCAGGACAGCCAGGGCTATACAGAGAAACCCTGTCTCAAAAAACAAACAAAAAAAGAAAAAGAAAAAAAAAGATTTAAAGCATAGAATCTTTTAATGAACCTTACTGGTGAGAGAAAAGAAAGATAGTATGTTCTTTAAAGTGAGGACTATCAGGAAGAAGCTCTGCCTCCATAATGAATCACATCTGCACAGGATAAAAAGAGTGGGGGAAATCTACCTAGCAAGAAGAAACCTCCCTATACATGTGCAGGCAGAAACCATACAGTCTACCTTATCAGCAAGTAGCCTCCACATTGCCTATTACACTTGACCACGATTTTGAGTTTCACTTAAAATATTAGAAATAGAATCAATGTGCCTTACTCCACCTTTCTTCAGTCTATTGTTTCCTCTGGCTTGATATGAAGAGAAAGATACTCTACTGTTGTGTGCCCTGGAAACTCAATTGTTTGTCCTGAGGGAAGAGGTCAGTTTTATTTTGTGAATCTAATTAGACTTTGAGTGCCCATCTTGCATGATATTTGATCACATTGTGAACCCCAAAGTTCTGTTGTTTACTGGAAAAAATGTTATTAGTTGTGGTGTGGCTCAGCCCTTAGCACTCACCTTTATTCACTCTGGATGGAGTGAAAACATGTCCTTAGTGCACAGCTATAATCCCAAACAATGAAAGTAAAGTTAATTTGTAGAAGGAAGCATCAGTAAGTGAAAGTGATCTAACTGAGTGTCAGACAAAGCAACAAATCAGAGAGAGTTTTGACACACTAGAAAATGCTCAACTCTCAGGAGAAGAGATAGAAAAATAAAGAACAGTTTTACTATGATAGTTATAGACATGTTGAGAACAAGCTAGATGTAGGGGAATACAGAATGAGGCAGAAAATGAAAAGGAGCCAGAAGATTACAACACATTGCCAACATTATTATGAGGTCAAGCAGAACATTTCAGAAGGAGCCAAGAGAGAGAGGGACAAAGAAGATTGAATTATTCAATTTGGAGAGTAGTTTAAGCCAAAGGAGCTGACTTGAGCAAGCCAGAAAGAAATAGAAAGAGGGAACTTATTTGGCAGTAAGTCTCAGAGGCTGCAAACATTCTAAGAGATTAGATTGTAAGGAAACTAGTAGTTTCCAGAACTAGGCCTAGGTTAGCGAAAGGAAGCAATAAGCTTCAGAGATGACAATTTAACAGGCAAATAAAAGTAACTTTTACAACCAATTGTTATTTTCACAACACTTGTGGTTTTGCTTTTACATCTGCCTCAAGGATTGAAAATTACTCCCAAGTCACATTGCCTTAATACTTTTTTTTTACGTTGACTTAATATTATCTTAGAGTAAAGCTAAGAACAAATTTCACTCATGAATAAATTCAAGAAACAATTACAAAGCACTGGAAGGAAACTTCTATGAATCCTTGGTGTGCTCAGTGTGTTCCTTCAAATAACAAAGGTTCAATGCTAAGCAATAGCCTAGGCAGTGTTGGAGATGATATTGACATTCAAGAATTTGTTGCCACTGGTGAATTATTAAGTAAGTGTAAACAACAAATCTATCAGCAACAACAACATACATACATGCAGGAAAAATATTCATAACCTGCAGACAAAAACAAAACACTGCAAACTACTTTCAAAAAGAACAAGAACAACCAATCACTTGTTTGCCAAGAAGCCCTTATACCAATATACAAAACAGCAAAATGTGGTATCTGTCAAGAAGTGGAAATTTTCTGCTGGTAGTCAGAATTGCACACTGCATTTATTCAAAATAGTGTGATCACTCAGACATAAAAATATATCCCTATCATTATATAAGGCTTCCTACATGGACACCTCCTCCATGCCTATTTAATATCTTACTACAAGTGAACTTACAGTGAATTCATTGATCAGTCTAAACCCATTACCTTCATCTGCACAGGATTCTTTTTCTCTACCCTATTTACCCGAATAAAAGTTAGCTTCCTTCTCTTCTTACTGTCTTCGTGGAAAAAAATTATTGGAAAGCATTTGCCTCTTCTGTTTCTGTTTGTAGAAACATTTCATTGTAAAGCTTCTATTATCAGCCATTACCACCTCCTATTTACTTGCTAGTACTTGGAGTACATTGCTAAAGTCTGAAACAGGCCAGGGAAATGGTTTGGAGCATAAAACCCATTGCTTCCTGATGTGAAGATCTGAATTCTATCTGAGGGACGTGTAGGCATAAATTTTTTGCAACCTACTTTTTTTAAAATAAGGGCTCAATCTCTCCTCTAGCCCACCACCCATCAGAGGTATTAGAAGAGAAAAGTTATTAAGATATGGGGGAAGTGTACCTGCTTACCAATAGCTCTTTAAGGGCCACCTTGATCTTCTTTGGCAGCAGTTCAGCCCCACAGCAAACTCAAAACATGAGTCACCAGCTTCAGACCAGTCCTCTAGGCAGGCAGACACCAGGCACACACCAGCAGCTACAGTCCAGTCCTTCAGCAAGCAGACACCAGGCAGCAGAAGTTCAATCCTGATGAAATTGTCAGGCTCGCCAACTGGCATGAGGCAAGGCCACAGAAGTGGCAATCTGCTTCAGGAACCTCATGAGTAGTTCTTGGCATGTTTCTCTCAATGGCAGCATCATCACAAGTCGAGTGCAGCAACTCTACGTAAGGCGACCAATGCATGTGTGTCGTTAGCAAAGAATAGCAAGGCAGAGAAAACTAAACCAAGATTCGTCCACTGTCTATAGGGTCATATTTAAATCCCTTCATCAAGAGTCCTTTCACATGTCTGCTATATCCAAACATCTATTCCTGTGCCTGCTTCAGGAAAACAGCCTGCCTTCCTTTCTTTCTTTCTTTCTTTCTTTCTTTCTTTCTTTCTTTCTTTCTTTCTTTCTTTCTTTCTTTCTTTCTTTCTTTCTTTCTTCCTTCCTTCCTTCCTTCCTTCCTTCCTTCCTTCCTTCCTTCCTTCCTTCCTTCTTCCTTCCTTCCTTCCTTCCTTCCTTCCTTCCTTCCTTCTTTCTTTCTTTCTTTCTTTCTTTCTTTCTTTCTTTCTTTCTTTCTTCTTTCTTTCTTTTGAACTTAGTTTATATTTAGGAATATATATGTATATACAAATACATGTATGCATGAAATAATAACTGATTTTTAAAAAGAGCCCATACATTTGAAGAAGAGTACAGGAACATATGAGAAATTTTGGAAGGAAAATAGAAGAAAGAAATATTGTGATTAAACTAAAATCTCAAAAATGTAAAAGTTTAACAATAAAAAAAAACCCAGCAGAGTGGAAAGGCTCAAAGCCTTTTCAATGACAACAATAAATCATTTTTTTGAAGATGGTTTCTTGTGATAGATGAACAGCAGAACTTATTTGTACCAGACCTTTTAATCTAATGTAATCACCACTTCAAACTTTCAAGTCTTTTTATAGAAGAATATAACAATATTTATGAAAGTTAAGCTTTGTTCTAAAGCTTGATTACAATTGAATGACAAAAGTCATACAAACATACTTGAAAATGATTACAAATGTGTTTATCACAACTAATTAAAACACCCACAACTAACTAAAATTATCTAAATAAAACTATGGGAACAGTGAAATTTCTGTGTGGACTTTTCATAGGAGTCATGAAGGTCAAAGTGGTGTGAGATGAGTTCAAAGGTAAAGGAATATGGTTTGTAGTAGAAAGTGTGAAACCACAAGGAATGTACAAGCAAGGACAGTGCCCACGTTACACAAATGGATTGGATTTTGTTTTGTTTTGTTTTGGATAAAACTAAAAAAAATATTTTTTCTTCTTAATTTGTATAAAATACTGTATGTGTTAGCAGCTCGAACAAAGACAATGAAAACAAAACAAAATAAAACCAAAAAAAAAATCTAAAAGCTCTCTTATCATCTTGCTCTCACTCAGCCCTCTCCCTCCTTTCCCCTCTCTCCCCCTCCCCCTCCCACCCTCTTTACTTATGGCTGGCCTCTACTCCTCTATCTCTCTCTCTCCCCCACCCTCTATATCTATCTATCTATCTATCTATCTATCTATCTATCTATCTATCTATCTATCTATCTATCTTTTTTCTGTCTCTACTACCCTCTAAGCTCTCCTCCCCATGCCCTGATAAACTCTGTTCTATATTTATTTATTTTTTTAACATTAAAATTTTTTTATTAGATATTTTCTTCATTTACATTTCAAATGCTATCTCGAAAGTCCCCCTTTCCCTCCCCCGACCCTGCTCCCCTACCCACTCACTCCCACTTCTTGGCCATGAATTTCCCCTGTACTGGGGCATATAAAGTTTGCTAGACCAAGGGTCTTCTGTTCTCATTGATGGTCAGCTAGGACATCTTCTGCTACATATGCAGCTAGAGACATGAATTCTGGGCGTACTGATTAGTTCATATTGTTGTTCCACCTATAGGGTTGCAGACCCCTTCAGCTCTTGGGTACTTTCTCTAGCTCCTACATTGGGGGCCCTGTGTTCCATCATATAGATGACTGTGAGCATCCACTTCTGTATTTGCCAGGCACTGGCAAAGTTTCACAGGAGGCAGCTATATCAGGGTCCTTTTAGCAAAATCTTGCTGACATATGCAATAGAGTCTGCATTTGGTGAATGATCATGGGATGGACCCCCGGGTGGGGCAGTCAGTGGATAGTCCATCCTTTCCTCTTAGCTCCAAACTTTGTCTCTGCAACTCCTTCCATGGATATTTTATTCCCTATTTTAGGGAGGAATGAAGTATCCACGAGTTGGTCTTCCTTCTTGATATTCTTGTGTTTTAGAAGTTGTATCTTGGACTCGAGCCCCGGGCTACCTTGCCAGCAGAGTCTTGCCCAACACCCACAAGGGCCCACACGGGACTCCCCACGGGATCCTAAGACCTCTGGTGAGTGGAACACAGCGCTGGCCCCAATCCAATCGCGCAGAACCTGAGACTGCGGGACATAGGGAAGCAGACTGCCCAGGCCTGACCGGGGACAAAAGCCCCTTCCGCTCCACTCCAGCCCAGGGCTTCCTGGCCAGCGGAGTTGCCTGACACCTGCAAGGGCCCACACAGGATTCCTCACGGGATCCTAAGACCTCTAGTGAGTGGAACACAACTTCTGCCAGGAGCACGGTTCGAACACCAGATATCTGGGTACCTTCCCTGCAAGAAGAGTGCTTTCCTGCAGAGAATACTCTACCCACTGAAACCAAGGAGACTGCTACCCTCCCAGGTCTGCTTATAGAGGCTAACAGAGTCACCTGAAGTACAAACTCTTAACAGAGACAACTATAATAGCTAGCTTCAGAGATTACCAGATGGCAAAAGGCAAACGTAAGAATCCTACTAACAGAAATCTAGACCACTCACCATCATCAGAACGCAGCACTCCCACCCCACCTAGTCCTGGGCACCCCAACACAACTGAAAATCTAGACCCAGATTTAAAAGCATTTTTCATGATGATGATAGAGGACATCAAGAAGGACTTTCATAAGTCACTTAAAGAATTACAGGAGAGCACTGCTAAAGAGTTACAGGCCCTTAAAGAAAAGCAGGAAAACACAGCCAAACAGGTAGAAGTCCTTAAAGAAAAACAGGAAAACACATCCAAACAGGTAATGGAAATGAACAAAACCATACTAGAACTAAAAGGGGAAGTAGACACAGTAAAGAAAACCCAAAGCGAGGCAACGCTGGAGATAGAAAACCTAGGAAAGAGATCTGGAAACATAGATGCCAGCATCAGCAACAGAATGCAAGAAATGGAAGAGAGAATCTCAGGTGCAGAAGATTCCATAGAGAACATCAACACAACAGTTAAAGAAAATACAAAATGCAAAAGGATCCTAACTCAAAACATCCAGGAAATCCAGGACACAATGAGAAGACCAAACCTACACATAATAGGAGTGGATGAGAATGAAGTTTTTCAACTCAAAGGACCAGCAAACATCTTCAACAAAATAATTGAAGAAAACTTCCCAAACATAAAGAAAGAGATGCCCATGATCATACAAGAAGCCTACAGAACTCCAAATAGACTGGACCAGAAAAGAAATTCCTCCCGACACATAATAATCAGAACAACAAATGCACTAAATAAAGATAGAATATTAAAAGCAGTAAGGGAGAAAGGTCAAATAACATATAAAGGAAGGCCTATCAGAATTACACCAGACTTTTCACCAGAGACTATGAAAGCCAGAAGAGCCTGGACAGATGTTATACAGACACTAAGAGAACACAAATGCCAGCCCAGGCTACTATACCCGGCCAAACTCTCAATTACCATAGATGGAGAAACCAAAGTATTCCACGACAAAACCAAATTCACACAATATCTTTCCACGAATCCAGCCCTTCAAAGGATAATAACAGAAAAGAAGCAATACAAGGACGGAAATCACGCCCTAGAACAAACAAGAAAGTAATCCCTCAACAAACCAAAAAGAAGACAGCCACAAGAACAGAATGCCAACTCTAACAACAAAAATAAAAGGAAGCAACAATTACTTTTCCTTAATATCTCTTAATATCAATGGACTCAATTCCCTAATAAAAAGACATAGACTAACAGACTGGCTACACAAACAGGACCCAACATTCTGCTGCTTACAGGAAACCCATCTCAGGGAAAAAGACAGACACTACCTCAGAGTGAAAGGCTGGAAAACAATTTTCCAAGCAAATGGTCTGAAGAAACAAGCTGGAGTAGCCATTCTAATATCGGATAAAATCGACTTCCAACCCAAAGTTATCAAAAAAGACAAGGAGGGACACTTCATACTCATCAAAGGTAAAATCCTCCAAGAGGAACTCTCAATTCTGAATATCTACGCTCCAAATGCAAGGGCAGCCACATTCATTAAAGACATTTTAGTAAAGCTCAAAGCACACATTGCACCTCACACAATAATAGTGGGAGACTTCAACACACCACTTTCATCAAGGGACAGATCGTGGAAACAGAAACTAAACAGGGACACAGTGAAACTAACAGAAGTTATGAAACAAATGGACCTAACAGATATCTACAGAACATTTTATCCTAAAACAAAAGGATATACCTTCTTCTCAGCACCTCACGGGACCTTCTCCAAAATTGACCATATAATTGGCCACAAAACAGGCCTTAACAGATACAAAAATATTGAAATTGTCCCATGTATCCTATCAGACCACCATGGCCTAAGACTGATCTTCAATAACAACATAAATAATGGAAAGCCAACTTTCACGTGGAAACTGAACAACACTCTTCTCAATGATACCTTGGTCAAGGAAGGAATAAAGAAAGAAATTAAAGACTTTTTAGAGTTTAATGAAAATGAAGCCACAACATACCCAAACATTTGGGACACAATGAAAGCATTTCTAAGAGGGAAACTCATAGCTCTGAGTGCCTCCAAGAAGAAACGGGAGAGAGCACATACTAGCAGCTTGACAACACATCTAAAAGCTCTAGAAAAAAAGGAAGCAAATTCACCCAAGAGGAGTAGACGGCAGGAAATAATCAAACTCAGGGGTGAAATCAACCAAGTGGAAACAAGAAGAACTATTCAAAGAATTAACCAAACGAGGAGTTGGTTCTTTGAGAAAATCAACAAGATAGATAAACCCTTAGCTAGACTTACTAAAGGGCACAGGGACAAAATCCTAATTAACAAAATCAGAAATGAAAAGGGAGACATAACAACAGATCCTGAAGAAATCCAAAACACCATCAGATCCTTCTACAAAAGGTTATACTCAACAAAACTGGAAAACCTGGACGAAATGGACAATTTTCTGGACAGATACCAGGTACCAAAGTTGAGTCAGGATCAAGTTGACCATCTAAACAGTCCCATATCACCTAAAGAAATAGAAGCAGTTATTAATAGTCTCCCAGCCAAAAAAAGCCCAGGACCAGACGGGTTTAGTGCAGAGTTCTATCAGACCTTCAAAGAAGATCTAATTCCAGTTCTGCACAAACTATTTCACAAAATAGAAGTAGAAGGTACTCTACCCAACTCATTTTATGAAGCCACTATTACTCTGATACCTAAACCACAGAAAGATTCAACAAAGATAGAGAACTTCAGACCAATTTCTCTTATGAATATCGATGCAAAAATCCTCAATAAAATTCTTGCTAACCGAATCCAAGAACATATTAAAGCAATCATCCATCCTGACCAAGTAGGTTTTATTCCAGGAATGCAGGGATGGTTTAATATACGAAAATCCATCAATGTAATCCATTATATAAACAAACTCAAAGACAAAAACCACATGATCATCTCGTTAGATGCAGAAAAAGCATTTGACAAGATTCAACACCCATTCATGATAAAAGTTTTGGAAAGATCAGGAATTCAAGGCCCATACATAAACATGATAAAAGCAATCTACAGCAAACCAGTAGCCAACATCAAAGTAAATGGAGAGAAGCTGGAAGCAATCCCACTAAAATCAGGGACTAGACAAGGCTGCCCACTTTCTCCCTATCTTTCCAACATAGTACTTGAAGTATTAGCCAGAGCAATTCGACAACAAAAGGAGATCAAGGGGATACAAATTGGAAAAGAGGAAGTCAAAATATCACTTTTTGCAGATGATATGATAGTATATATAAGTGACCCTAAAAATTCTACCAGAGAACTCCTAAACCTGATAAGCAGCTTCGGTGAAGTAGCTGGATATAAAATAAACTCAAACAAGTCAATGGCCTTTCTCTATACAAAGAATAAACAGGCTGAGAAAGAAATTAGGGAAACAACACCCTTCTCAATAGTCACAAATAGTATAAAATATCTTGGCGTAACTCTAACTAAGGAGGTGAAAGATCTGTATGATAAAAACTTCAAATCTCCGAAGAAAGAAATTAAAGAAGATCTCAGAAGATGGAAAGATCTCCCATGCTCATGGATTGGCAGGATCAACATTGTAAAAATGGCTATCTTGTCAAAAGCAATCTACAGATTCAATGCAATCCCCATCAAAATTCCAACTCAATTCTTCAACGAATTAGAAGGAGCAATTTGCAAATTCATCTGGAATAACAAAAAACCTAGGATAGCAAAAAGTCTTCTCAAGGATAAAAGAACCTCTGGTGGAATCACCATGCCTGACCTAAAGCTTTACTACAGAGCATTTGTGATAAAAACTGCATGGTACTGGTATAGAAACAGACAAGTAGACCAATGGAATAGAATTGAAGACCCAGAAATGAACCCACACACCTATGGTCACTTGATCTTCGACAAGGGAGCTAAAACCATCCAGTGGAAGAAAGACAGCATTTTCAACAATTGGTGCTGGCACAACTGGTTGTTATCATGTAGAAGAATGCGAATCGATCCATACTTATCTCCTTGTACTAAGGTCAAATCTAAGTGGATCAAAGAATTTCACATAAAACCAGAGACACTGAAAGTTATAGAGGAGAAAGTGGGGAAAAGCCTTGAAGATATGGGCACAGGGGAAAAATTCCTGAACAGAACAGCAATGGCATGTGCTGTAAGATCGAGAATTGACAAATGGGACCTAATGAAACTCCAAAGTTTCTGCAAGGCAAAAGACACCGTCAACAAGACAAAAAGACCACCAACAGATTGGGAAAGGATCTTTACCTATCTTAAATCAGATAGGGGGCTAATATCCAACATATATAAAGAACTCAAGAAGGTGGACTTCAGAAAATCGAACAACCCCATTAAAAAATGGGGCTCAGAACTGAACAAAGAATTCTCACCTGAGGAATACCGAATGGCAGAGAAGCACCTGAAAAAATGTTCAACACCCTTAATCATCAGGGAAATGCAAATCAAAACAACCCTGAGATTCCACCTCACACCAGTCAGAATGGCTAAGATCAAAAATTCAGGTGACAGCAGATGCTGGCGTGGATGTGGAGAAAGAGGAACACTCCTCCATTGTTGGTGGGATTGCAGGCTTGTACAACCACTCTGGAAATCAGTCTGGCGGTTCCTCAGAAAATTGGACATAGTACTACCAGAGGATCCAGCAATACCTCTCCTGGGCATTTATCCAGAAGATGCCCCAACTGGTATGAAGGACACATGCTCCACCATGTTCATAGCAGCCTTATTTATAATAGCCAGAAGCTGGAAAGAACCCAGATGCCCCTCAACAGAGGAATGGATACAGAAAATGTGGTACATCTACACAATGGAGTACTACTCAGCTATTAAAAAGAATGAATTTATGAAATTCCTAGCCAAATGGTTGGACCTGGAGGGCATCATCCTGAGTGAGGTAACACATTCACAAAGGAACTCACACAATATGTACTCACTGATAAGTGGATATTAGCCCCAAACCTAGGATTCCCAAGATATAAGGTACAATTTGCTAAACACATGAAACCCAAGAAGAATGAAGACTGAAGTGTCGACACTATGCCCCTCCTTAGAATTGGGAACAAAACACCCATGGAAGGAGTTACAGAGACAAAGTTTGGAGCTGAGATGAAAGGATGGACCATGTAGAGACTGCCATATCCAGGGATCCACCCCATAATCAGCATCCAAACACTGACACCGTTGCATACCCTAGCAAGATTTTATTGAAAGGACCCAGATGTAGCTGTCTCTTGTGAGACTATGCCGGGGCCTAGCAAACACAGAAGTGGATGCTCACAGTCAGCTAATGGATGGATCACAGGGCTCCCAATGGAGGAGCTAGAGAAAGAACCCAAGGAGCTAAAGGGATCTGCAACCCTATAGGTGGAACAACATTATGAACTAACCAGTACCCCGGATCTCTTGACTCTAGCTGCATATGTAACAAAAGATGGTCCAATCGGCCATCACTGGAAAGAGAGGCCCATTGGACACGTAAACTTTGTATGCCCCAGTACAGGGGAACACCAGGGCCAAAAAGGGGGAGTGGGTGGGTAGGGGAGTGGGGGTGGGTGGGTATGGGGGACTTTTAGTATAGCATTGGAAATGTAAATGAGCTAAATACCTAATAAAAAATGGAAAAAAAAAAGAAGTTGTATCTTGGGTATTCTAGGTTTCTGGGCTAATTTCCACTTATCGGTGAGTGCATATCAATTGAGTTCTTTTGTGATTGGGTTACCTCACTCAGGATGATATCCTCCAGATACAGTCATTTGCCCAAGAATTTCATAAATCCATTGTTTTTAATAGCTGAGTAGTACTCCATTGTGTAAATGTACCACAGTTTCTGTATCCATTCCTCTGCTGAGGGACATCTGGGTCCTTTCCAGCTTCTGGCTATTATAAGTAGAGCTGCTATGAACATAGTGGAGCATGTGTCCTTATTACCAGTTGGAATATCTTCTGGGTATATGCCCAGGAGAAGTATTGTTGGATCTACCAGTAGTACTATGTCCAGTTTTCTGAGGAACCGCCAGACTGTTTTCCAGAGTGGTTGTACAAGCTTGCAATCCCCCAACAATGGAGAAGTGTTCTTCTTTCTCCACATCCTCGCCAGCATCTGCTGTCACATGAATTTTTGATCCTAGTCATTCTGACTGGTGTGAGGTAGAATTTCAGGGTTGTTTTGATTTGCATTTCCCTAATGATTAAGGATGTTTAACATTTTTTCAGGTGCTTCTCAGCCATTCAGTATTCCTCATTTGAGAATTCTTTGTGTAGCTCTGTACCCCATTTTTAATGGGGTTATTTGAATTTCTGGGGTTCAGCTTCTTGAGCTCTTTGTATATATTGGATATTAGTCCACTGTCAGATTTAGGATTGGTAAAAATTCTTTCCCAATCTGTTGTTGGCCTTTTTGTCTTATTGACAATATCTTTTGCCCTACAGAAGCTTTGTAATTTTATGAGGTCCCATTTGTTGATTCTTGATCTTACAGCACAGGCCATTGCTGTTCTGTTTAGGAATTTTTCCCCTGTGCCCATATCTTTGAGGCTTTTCCCCACTTTTTCCTCTATAAATTTCAGTATCTCTAGTTTTATGTGGAGTTCTTTGGTCCACTTAGACTTGAGCTTTGTACAAGAAGATAAGAATGGATCAATTCCCATTTTTCTACATGATAACTGCCAGTTGTGCCAGCACCATTTGTTGAAAATGCTGTCTTTTTCCACTGGATGGTTTTAGCTCCCTTGTCAAAAATCAGGTGACCGTAGGTATGTGGGTTCTTTTCTGGGTCTTCAGTTCTATTCCATTGATCTGCCTGTCTGTCGCTGTACCAGTACCATGCAGTTTTTATCACAGTTGCTCTGTAGTACAGCTTGAGGTCATTCATGGTGATTCCCCTAGAGGTTCTTTTATTATTGAGAACAGTTTTTTCTATCCTAGGTTTTTTGTTATTCCAAATGAATTTGCAAATTTCCCCTTCTAACTCAGTAAAGAATTGAGTTGGAATTTTGATAGGGATTGCATTGAATCTGTAGATTGCTTTCAGCAGGATAGCCTTTTTTACTATATTGATCCTGCCAATCTATGAGCATGGGAGATCTTTCCATCTTCTGAGATCTTCTTCAATTTCTTTCTTCAGAGACTTGAAGTTCTTTTCTTACAGAATTTTCACTTCCTTAGTTACAGTCACACCATGGTATTTTATTTTATTTGTGACTAGTATGAAGGGTGTTGTTTTCCTAATTTATTTCTTAGCCTGTTTATCCTTTGTGTAGAAAAAGGCCACTGATATGTTTGAGTAAATTTTATATCCAGCTACTGTGCTGAAGCTATTTATTAGGTTCAGGAGTTCTCTGGTGGAATTTTTAGGGTCACTTATATATACTATCATATCATCTGATAGTTAGAATTAGGTCTTCTGACCAGATGGGTTTAGTGCAGGGTTCTATCCGACCTTCAAAGAAGATCTAATTCCAGTTCTTCTCAAACTATTCCACAAAATAGAAACAGAAGGTACTCTACCCAATTCATTCTATGAAGATCTGATAGAACTCTGTACTAAACTCATCTGGACCTGGGATTCTTTTGGTTGAGAGGCTATTAATGACTGCTTCTATTTCTTTAGGGGAAATGGGACTGTTAATATCGTTAATCTGATCCTTATTTAATTTTGGTACCTGGTATCTGTCTAGGAAGTTGTCCATTTCATCCAGGTTTTCCAGTTTTGTTGAGTATATTCTTTTGTAGTAGGATCTGATGATGTTTTGGATTTCCTCAGCATATGTTGTTATGTCTCCTTTTTCATTTTTGATTTTGTTAATTAGAATACTGTCCCTGTGCCCTCTAGTTAGTCTGGCTAAGGGTTTATCTATTTATCAGAACAATTTCACTTATGAAAATCAATGCAAAAATACTAAATAAAGTTCTATCAAATCTAATGCAAAAACACATTAAAATCGTCACTCAACATAATCACGTAGGCTTCGTCACATGAATGGAAAGATGGTTCAATATATAGAAGTCAATCAATATAATCCAATATATAAATAAACTCAAAGGGAAAAAAACACAAATCATCTCATTAGATGTTGAAAAATCCTTTGGTAAAATACAACACACCTTAATGTTAAAAGTTTTGGAAAGATCTCAAGACACATAACTAAACATAATAATAAACAATATACATCAGACCAATAGCCAACATCAAATTAAATGGAGAAAAATGTGAAGTGATCCCACTAAAACCAGGGAAAAGAGAATGTGTTCCACCCTCTCCCTATTTATTCAAGATAGTCCTTGAAGTCCTAGCCAGAAGCAATTAGACAAGAAAAGGAGATCAAAGGAATACAAATTGGAAAGGAAGAAGTCAATATGTCACTCTGCAGATGATATAGTACTATACATAATTCTACCAAAGAACTACTATGGATGATCCTCAACTTCAGCAAAGTGACTGGATTATAAAAGTTAACTCAACTTGATCTTTGACAAAGAAGCCAAACATATTCATGGAACAAAAGAAAGCATCTTCAATAAATGGTGCTGGTCTAATTGACTGTCTGTATGTAGAAAAAGGAAAATAGATCCATATTCGTCACCTTCCACAAAGCTCAAGTTTGAGTGAATCAAGGACCTCAACATAAAACCAGATACATTCAATCTAATAGAAGAGAAAGTAGGAAAGAGCCTTGCACTCATGGGCACAGGAAGAAATTTCTGAAACAGAACTCTAATGGCTCACACTCTAAGATCAAGAATTGATTATGGGACCTTATAAAAGCTTCTATTAGGCAAAGGATATAGTCAATTAGACAAATCAGCAACCTAAAGATTGGGAAATAAAAACCTTCACTAACCCTAAATCTGATATAGGGCTAATATCCAAAATATATTAAGAACTCAAGAAGCTAACTAAAAATCCCAAACAAACCAATGAAAAAAATGGGGTATAGAACTAAACCGAGAATTCATAACAGGGGAATCTTGAATGGTTGAGAAGTATCTAAAGAAATATTCAAAGTCCTTAATGATCAAAGAAATGCAAATCAAAATGACCCAGAGATTCCACTTTATACCAATTAGAATGGTTAAAATCAAAACCTTAGGTGACAATGCATGTTGGTAAGGATGTAGTGAAAGAGGAACACTCCTCCCTTTCCAGTGGGATTTCAAAGTGGTACAGCCATTCTGAAAATCAATCTGGAAGTGTCTCAGAAAATTGCAAATAGATCTACCTGAAGACCTAGTAATACCACTCTTGGGAATATATCCAAAAGTTGCCCCACAATGTCACAAGGGCATGTTTTCCATTATGTTCATAGTGACCTTGTTTGTTGTAGCCAGAAGTTGGAAACAACCAAGATGTCCCATGACAGAAGAATGGATACAGAAAATATGGTTCATTTACACAATGGATTACTACTCAGCTATAAAGAATGAGGATATCCTGAGTTTTGCAGGCAAATAAATGGAACTAGAAAATATCATCCTGAGTGAGGTAACTCAGGCCCAAAATGACATACATGATATGTACCCTCTAGTAAGTGGATATTAGCCAAAAAATAAAAGTACAGAGTACCCAAGATGGAGTCCACAGAACTCAAAAAGGTCCAAAACCTGAAAGGCCCAAGTGAGGACACCTCAGTCTCCCTTGGGAAGGAGAAAAAGCAATAACAAAGGGGGAGGGAGGGAGAGGGGAGCATGATCTTCTATTGGGTGTGGGAAAAGGACTGAAGCCCTGAGGCCAGCCAAAATAATGAAAACAGGCAACCTCGGGAGATAGGACGTTGGGGGGATCCTCCAGAATGCACCAGAGACTCTCAGGACTCAAAGGGAGGGACTTTAGATGAAATGCCCTACAGTGGGGAGAGGGAACTTATAGAGCCCCACCTCCAGCAGAAAATCCGGGCATCAAGTGACACTCAAAACTCTGACCCATAATTGTTCCCATTTGAAAGAACTTCAGATATGGAAATGGAGAGAAGCCTAAGGAAAAGAAGGTCCATCAATAGGCCCCAAAATGGGATACAGCTCTAGAGGAGGTCCCAAGGCCTGGCACTATTACTGAGGCTGTGGATAGCTCACAAAAAGGAACCTATCATGGCTGCCCCCTGAAAGACCCAACAAATAGCTGAAAGATTCAGATGCAGATATTTTCACCCAACCAATGGACAGAACTTGCTGACCCTGTGGCTGAATTAGGGAAAAGATGGAAGAAAATGAAGAGGAGGGTGGCCATGAAGGAGGACAAGCAGTCTCAATTAACCTGGATCCCTAAGATCTCCCACATACTGGACCACCAACCAGGCAGCATATACCAGCTGATATGAGGCCCATAACATATATACAGCAGAGGAATGTCAGGTCTGGGTTCAGTCAGAGAACATGCACCTAACTCTCAAGAGATTGGAGGCCCCAGGGTGTTTAGAGGTCTGGTGGAGTGGGGGTGGGTGGTAGGCACATTGTCATGGAGTCAGGGGGCCAGGCAAGAGGTATGGGATGGATAACGATCTAAACAGCCCCATATCCCCTAAAGAAATAGAAGCTGTCATAATAGTTCCCCAACCAAAAAGAGCCCAGGACCAGATGGGTTTAGTGCAGAGTTCTATCAGACCTTCAAAGAAGACCTAATTCCAATTCTCCTCAAACTATTTCACAAAATAAAAACAGAAGGTACTATATTATAGTTGAAGATTATGAAGTAGAGATGCCAAGCAACTATTTTTTTTTAATTTGCTGTAGCCAATTTTATTTTACAACTGGTTTTAAATAAAAGCAAAAACCAAAAACAAACAAACAAACAAAAAACAAAACCAAGGATTGCACAACAAAAGCTTATACATGAAAAGGTCACTCTTAGGCCTAGATGTTAGGGTATAAAATTTAGCATTACAATACACAGCAGCAGACCAAACCTCGACAAGGTCACACCCTTCAGCTCCCATAGCATAGTGTTTCACTCATTCTTTTTCTGATGTGCTGCTCAGTGTGTACAGTTGTGTAGTGTGAGTGAGAATGTATGTTTACCTTTGTGAGTGTACATTTTAAGGGGGGCAGGGATCTGGGTGTCATGGTTTAAACCTGGAGGACCTGGAACTCAGTATATAGACCAGGTTGACCTTGAAGTCACAGAGATCTGCTTGTCTCTGCCTTCTGATTAGTGGGATTAAAGGTGTGTAGCATCAAAATAGGGATACATGGGGTACTCTCTTTATTGGTTAATCTAAGAATGAGATGCAAGCAGGGTGACAGGTCTGAACACCTTGGTTGGTTTCTCCTGAGGAAAACTTTCTCTGTAACCTGGTGGATGAGGAGTTTTAGCATAGTGATAGTGCAATACACACCAAGTGTTTTTTGGGCAGCTTGATTGTTTCCTTTGTGGCTCTTTGCAAAATTGAAGTTGGGATCCCTTGTGTACAACCTTCATGGCTTCCCGTTGTCCTTCTTATAGATTAGATCCCAAGATGTTGTCTTTTGCCTTTTGTGACATTGACATTGTGATCAGGCCAAGCCACCTGTTCTTTTGTTCCCAGTGTCCTGCTGGCTTGGGTTTGTTTGACCTGCCTGTGTTCTGCCTTGCTTTTACCATGTGACCTTGTTCCCTGAGTGAGGTCTCCAGGGCTACCCTCCATTTAGTAGGTGCTGGGACTGCCAACTGCCTCTTTGGTCTTAGTCTTTCTCTTCCTTTCCAATTTTCCCCAGTCTGTCTCTATGTACTTCTTTCTGTGTTTCTGTCTCTGTGTCTCTCTCCATCTCTCCCTGCCCTCGTGTGTGGTGTGTGTGTGTGTGTGTGTATTTGTCTCTGTTTATCTTTCTCCTCTTTGTTGGTTTCTCTCCTTACCTCTTTATGTCTCTGCTTTTCTGTCTGTCTGTCATTTTCTTTCTTTTTTTTATTTATTACATATTTTCCTCAATGACATTTCCAATGCTATCCCAAAAGCCCCCCTTACCCTCCCCCCAACTTCCCTACCCACCCATTCTCATTTTTTTTGGCCCTGGCGTTCCCCTGTACTGGGGCATATAAAGTTTGTGTGTCCGATGGGCCTCTCTTTCCAGTGATGGCCGACTAGGCCATCTTTTGATACATATTTAGCTAGAGTCAAGAGCTCCGGGGTACTGGTTAGTTCATAATGTTGCTGCACCTACAGGGTTGCAGATCTCTTTAGCTCCTTGGATACTTTCTCTAGCCCCTCCATTGGGGGCCCTGTGATCCATCCAATAGCTGACTGTGAGCATCCACTTATATGTTTGCTAGGTCCCTGCCTAGTCTCACAAGAGACAGCTATATCTGGGTCCTTTCAGCAAAATCTTGCTAGTGTATGCAGTGGTGTCAGCGTTTGGAAGCTGATTATGGGGTGTTAGAAGCTAATATCTGCATATAAGAGATAGCATGCAATGTTTGTATTGCTGTATCTTGGTTATGTTACTTAATAATTTTCAGCTTCACACAGTTTAACATTATACCCCCGATATAAACAGTGGAATTCTCAACTAGAGTATTAATTTGCATCCTACATGTCAGTTATCCCAAGACCAAAATAATTACCCCAATGACAGATGTATAAAAGAGTCAGATTGTGTCATTTCCCCCTAGAGGGACTATTTACTAGGAAAATAAAAATAGTATTTAGCAGTGAACAAGCACCTATCAATGCTAGGTATATCCACATATGGCAGCTCACTCACCCTACTACCAATTCACTAAGTGAGCTTATCTTCAGCAAACAGATAATCAAACTAGATATTAGAAAGGGCACAAAACTTAGAATGATCACTCAACTAGTAAACATCAGAACAGGAATTTAATCCAGTGGCTCCCAAACCTAAGTCTGAAACTTGCTTTTTGCTGCCATGTTCCATAGACTGTCAATCAGTCAAAGCAGAAGGGAGATAACATTTCATAACTACCTGTCTCTGTCAGAGTTCTGATATTAATCTCTCCTTAATTTCCCTATCTTTAAGCTTTTTATATTCATAAATTATTTGCCACTTAATGGAATTTGTCTTTAAAATTTATGATATTGTGCTTTAGGATAAACATGGATATAAACTACTGTACAATTGCTTTTAGCCTACAAAAAGTCAGGATGTGTCTAATGGGAATTAGCAATAAATCATCAAAAGACTCTTAAAAAAAAAAGAGAGAAACAGAAGGTACTCTACCCAGTTAATTCTATGAATCCACAATTGCTCTGTTACCTAAATCACACAAAAACCCAACAAAGAAAGAGCTTCAGACCAATTGCCCTTATGAATATCTATGCAAAAATACTCAATAAAATCCTCGCAAACTGAATCCAAGAACACATCAAAACGATCATCCATCATGACCAAGTAGGCTTCATTCCAGGGATGCAGGGATGGTTGATATATGGAAATCCATCAAAGTAATCTACTATATAAACAAACTCAAAGACATAAACCACATGATCATCTTGTTAGATGCTGAGAAAGCACTTGACAAAATCCAACACCTATTCATGATGAAAGTCTTGGAGAGATCAGGAATTCAAGGCCCATACCTAAACATAATAAAAGCAATATACAGCAAACCAGTAGCCAACATCTAAAAATGGAGAGAAGCTGGAAGAAATCCCACTAAAATCAGGGAGTAGACAAGGCTGCCAACTTTCTCCCAACCTATTCAATATAGTATTTGATGTCCTAGCCATAGCAATTAAACAACAAAATGAGATCAAGGGAATACAACTTGGAAAGGAAGAAGTCAAAATATCATTATTTGCAGATGATATGTGTGGGGAGCGGGTGTGGCGGCAGTCCCAAAGGCGCCAGGGACTGCAGCTAAGTCATATGACTTGCACCTGACTTCCTCATATAAGACACAAACATCTTGAGTGCTGCGCAGGTGTACCAGGATACAGGTGAATCCAATTTGGTGGAGATTTGCCCCTGCTGCCCTGATTAGCTGAAGCCTCGTGACTGGCGAGGGGGCGTGGCCTGCGGTGCGTGGATGAGAGAGAGTATAAAAGGAGTGAGAGGCCCAGGGTTCGGGGGAGATATAAACAAGAAGAATCAGGACTGAATAAACTGCTGTTAGAAGGACTGGTGGTCGTGTCGTTCTTGCTGGTCGATCTAAAGGTCCCTGGTTCAATCCCGGGTTTCGGCACCAACTCTTACATGCGTTCGTGACCGGACAGGAAAGACGCAACAAACCGGAATCTTCTGCGGCAAAGCTTTATTGCTTACATCTTCAGGAGCCAGAGAGCAAGAGAGCAAGAGCTCTATTGCTTACATCTTTAGGAGCCAGAGCGCAAGAGAGCAAGAGCAAGAGAGAGAATGGTGAAACCCCGTCCCTTTTAAGGAGAATTATCCTCCGCCTAGGACGTGTCACTCCCTGATTGGCTGCAGCCCATCGGCCGAGTTGTCGTCACGGGGAAGGCAGAGCACATGGGGTGGAGAACTACCCTTGGCACATGCGCAGATTATTTGTTTACCACTTAGAACACAGGATATCAGCACCATCTTGTAACGGCGAATGTGAGGGCGGCTCCCAACAGATATGATAGTATATATAAGTGACCCTAAAAATTCCACCAGAGAGCTCCTAAAACAACTTCAGCAAACTAGCTGGATATTAAATTAACTCAAACAAATCAGTAGCCTTCCTCTACTCAAAGGATAAACAGACTGAGAAAGAAGTTAGAGAAATGACTCCCTTTAAAATAGTGACAAATAATATAAAATACCTTGGTGTTACTCTAATCAAGCAAGTGAAAGAACTTCAAGTCTTCAAGTCAAGAACTTCAAGTCTCTGAAGAAAGAAATTGAAGAGGACCTCAGAAGATGGAAAAATCTCCCATGCTCATGGATTGGCAGGATTAATATAGTAAAAATGGCCATCCTTCTGAAAGCAATTTACAGATTCAATGCAATTCCCATCAAAATTCCAAATCATTTCTTCAGAGTTAGAAAGAGTAATTTGCAAATTCATTTGGAATTAAAAAAAAAACCCAGGACAGCAAAAACTATTCTCAACCATAAAAGAACTTTTGAAGGAATCACCATCCCTAATCTCAAACTGTACTTCAGAAGAATAGTGATATAAAGAGAGACAGGCAGGAAGATCAATGGAGCAATGGTTAAAAACCAAAAATGAACCCATACACATATGATCACTTTATATTTGACAAAGCAGCTAAAACCATCCAGCTGAAAAAAGACAGCATTTTAAACAAATGGTTCTGGTTCCATAGGTGGTCAGCATGTAGAAAAATGCAAATTGACCCATCCTTATCTCCTTGTACAAAGCTCAAATCCAAGTGGATCAAGCACCTCCCACATAAAGCCACATACACTGAAAATAACGGAAGAGACAGTGGGGAAGAGCCTCCAATACATGAGCACAGGGGAAAAGTTCCTGAACAGAACACCAATGGCTTATGCTCTACCATCAAGAATTGACAAAAATGGACCTCATAACATTGCAAAGCTTCTGTAAGGCAAATAACATGTCAATAGGACAAAACATCAACCAACAGGATGGGACAAGATCTTTACCAATCCTACATCTGATAGAGGGCTAATATCCAATATATACAAAGAACTTAAGAAGTTAGACTCCAGAAAATCAAATAATCCTATTAAAACTGGGGTACAGGTCTAAACAAAGGACTTTCAACCGAGGAATAGCAAATGGCCTAGAAGCACCTAAAGAAATGTTCAACATCCTTAGTCATCAGGGAAATGCAAATCAAAACAACCCTGAGATTTCACCTCATATCAGTCAGAATGGCTAAGATCAAAATCTCAGGTGACAGCAGATGGTGAGGATGTGAAGAAAGGGGAATACTCCTCCATTGCTGGTGGGATTGCAAGCTGGTACAACCACTCTGGAAATCAATCTTGTGGTTCTTCAGGATATTGGACATAGAATTACCTGAGGACCCAGCTGAGCATATACCCAAAAGACTCTCCAACATATAACAAGGACACGTGCTCCACTATGTTCATAGTGTCCTTATTTATAATAGCCAGAACCTGGAAAAAATCTAGATGTCCTTCAACAGAGAAATGGATACAGAAAATGTGTATGTTTACCCAATGAAGTACTACTCAGCTATTAAAAATTATGAATTCATGAAATTCCTAGACAAATTGATGGGACTAGAAAATATTATCCTAAGTGAGGTATCCCATTCACAAAAGAACACATTTGGTATGCACTCACTGATAAATGGATATTAGCCCAGAAGGTCAGAATACCCAAGATACAATTCACAGACCACATGAAGATCAAGAAGAAGGAGTACTAAAGTGTGGGAGTTTTGGTCCTACTTAAAAGGAAGAAAAATCTGGGCAGTGGTGGCACATACCTTTAATCTCAGCACTTGGGAGACAGAGGCAAGCAGATTTCTGAGTTTGAGGTCAGTCTGTTCTACAGAGTGAGTTCCAGGACAGTCAGGGCTACACAGAGAAACCCTGTCTCAAAAAAAAAAGAAAAAGAAAAAAAGAAGAGAAAATAAAAAGAAGAAAAGAAAAGGAAAAGAAAGAAAAGAAAGGAAAAAGAAAGAAAGAAAAGAAAAAGAAAGAAAAGAAAGAAAAGAAAGGGGAACAAAATACAAAATACTCACGGGAATAAATATGGAGAAAGAGTGTAGAGCAGATACTGAAGGAAAGACACACCAGTCACACCTAGGAATTCATCCCATATATAGTCACCAAATCAGACACTATTGTGGATGCCAAGAAGTGCTTGCTGAAAGGAGCCTGATACAGCTTTCTCCTGAGAGGTCCTGCCAGAGCTTCACAAATACAGAGGCAGATGTTCACAGCCAACTATTGGACTGAGCACAGGATTCCCAATGGAGGAGGTAGAGAAAGGACTGAAGTAGCTGAGGGGGCTTGCAATCCCATAGGAAGAGCAACAATATCAACCAACCAGAGCTCCCAGAGCACCCAGGGACTAAGCCACCAACCATGGAGTACATGGCTCCAGCTGGGTATGTCCCATAGTATGGCCTTGTCAGGTATCAATGTCAGGAGAGGCCCTTGTTTCTATGAAGGCTCAAAAGATATCCCAGTGTAGTGGAATCGAAGGCGGGGAGGCTGGGATGGGTGGTTGGTTGGAGGAACACCATCATAGAAGCATGGAAGGGGGAAATGGGGTATGGGGTTTCGAGGAAGGGAGAAACCGTGAAAGGGGATAACATTTGAAATGTAAATAAAAAATATCCAGTAAAAATTCATCTGTAATAACAAAAAACCCAGAATAGCAGAAACTATTCTCAAAAATAAAAAAATTTCTTGGAGAATTTCCATCCCTGATCTCAAGCTGTACTACAATGCAATACTGATAAAAACTGCATGGTGTTGGTACAGAGGCAGATGAGTAAATCAATGGAATAGAATTGAAGACCCAGAAATAAATCCACACACATGATTTTTTACAAAGAAGCCAAAACCCTCCAGTGGCGGTGGCGTGGGGGTGTGTGTTGGGGGAGACACAGCATTATCAACAAATGATGCTTGTTCAGCTGACAGTTGGCATGTAGAAGACTGCAAATTGATCCTTGTCCAAAGCTCAATTCAAAGTAGATCAAGGACCTCACATAAAACCAGATATGCTAAACCTAATAGAAAAGAAATTGAGAAAGAGCCTCAAAGGCATCTGCACATGGGAAAATTTCCTGAACAGAACATCAATGGCTCATCCTCTAAGATCAACAATTGACAAATGGAACTGCATAAATTTGAAAAGCTTCTGTAAGGCAAAGGACACTGTCAATAGGACAAAATGGCAAACTACATATTTGAAAGATCTTGACCAACCATAAATCTGATTGAGAGCTAATATCTAAAATATTCAATGAACTCAAGAAGCTAGACTCCAGAAAATCAAATAACACTATTAATAAATGGGGTACAGAGTTACACAAAAAATTCTCAACTGCAGTTTGCTAAATTTTTAATGATGATCCTATAATAAAATTTTACTTGTAATTAATAAACTCTTTACAATAAGATTGCTATTATAATTCTTCTGATGTAAAACCTGCAATTTGAAATCTGCCAATGTCCATGTGTCAGGAGTTAATTGCTTCTGAGATAGAAAGCAGGCATTTACAACTTAGAACAAATTCCACATTGTTATAAAACAATTAACTAAAGTCACAAAAAGAAACTAATGATTTATTGTAGGTGCAGGAACAGAGGATAAAATTTTGACTGTGTTTATCAATATAAACCTTCAATGGTAACTTAGTCACAAAATTATGATTTTTAACTCTTTTTTTTCATTTTTATTAGGTATTTAGCTCATTTACATTTTCAATGCTATACCAAAAGTCCCCCATACCCACCCACTCCCACTCCCCTACCCACCCACTCCCCCTTTTTGGCCCTGGCGTTCCCCTGTACTGGGGTATATAAAGTTTGCGTGTCCAATGGGCCTCTCTTTCCAGTGATGGCCAACTAGGCCATCTTTTGATACATATGCAGCTAGAGTCAAGAGCTCCAGGGTACTGGTTAGTTCATAATGTTGTTCCACCTATAGGGTTGCAGATCCCTTTAGCTCCTTGGGTTCTTCCTCTAGCTCCTCCATTGGGAGCCCTGTGATCCATCCATTAGCTGACTGTGAGCATCCACTTCTGTGTTTGCTAGGCCCGGCATAGTCTCACAAGAGAGAGCTATATCTGGGTCCTTTCGATAAAATCTTGCTAGGGTATGCAATGGTGTCAGCGTGTGGATGCTGATTATGGGGTGGATCCCTGGATATGGCAGTCTCTACATGGTCCATCCTTTCATCTCAGCTCCAAACTTTGTCTCTGTAACTCCTTCCATGGGTGTTTTGTTCCCAATTCTAAGGAGGGGCATAGTGTCGACACTTCAGTCTTCATTCTTCTTGAGTTTCATGTGTTTAGCAAAATGTATCTTATATCTTGGGAATCCTAGGTTTTGGGCTAATATCCACTTATCAGTGAGTACATATTGTGTGAGTTCCTTTGTGAATGTGTTACCTCACTCAGGATGATGCCCTCCAGGTCCATCCATTTGGATAGGAATTTCATAAATCCATTCTTTTTAATAGCTGAGTAGTACTCCATTGTGTAGATGTACCACATTTTCTGTATCCATTCCTCTGTTGAGGGGCATCTGGGTTCTTTCCAATTTCTGGCTATTATAAATAAGGCTGCTATGAACATAGTAGAGCATGTGTCCTTCTTACCAGTTGGGGCATCTTCTGGATATATGCCCAGGAGAGGTATTGCTGGATCCTCTGGTAGTACTATGTCCAATTTTCTGAGGAACCGCCAGACGGATTTCCAGAGTGGTTGTACAAGCCTGCAATCCCACCAACAATAGAGGAGTGTTCCTCTTTCTCCACATCCACGCCAGCATCTGCTGTCACCTGAATTTTTGATCTTAGCCATTCTGACTGGTGTGAGGTAGAATCACAGGGTTGTTTTGATTTGCATTTCCCTGATGATTAAGGATGTTGAACATTTTTCAGGTGCTTCTCTGCCATTCGGTATTCCTCAGGTGAGAATTCTTTGTTCAGTTCTGAGCCCCATTTTTTAACGGGGTTATTTGATTTTCTGAAGTCCACCTTCTTGAGTTCTTTATATATGTTGGATATTAGTCCCCTATCTGATTTAGGATAGGTAAAGATCCTTTCCCAATCTGTTGGTGGTCTTTTTGTCTTATTGACGGTGTCTTTTGCCTTGCAGAAACTTTGGAGTTTCATTAGGTCCCATTTGTCAATTCTCGATCTTACAGCACATGCCATTGCTGTTCTATTCAGGAATTTTTCCCCTGTGCCCATATCTTCAAGGCTTTTGCCCACTTTCTCCTCTATAAGTTTCAGTGTCTCTGGTTTTATGTGAAGTTCCTTGATCCACTTAGATTTGACATTAGTACAAGGAGATAAGTATGGATCAATTTGCATTCTTCTACATGATAACAACCAGTTGTGCCAGCACCAATTGTTGAAAATGCTGTCTTTCTTCCACTGGATGGTTTTAGCTCCCTTGTCGAAGATCAAGTGACCATAGGTGTGTGGGTTCATTTCTGGGTCTTCAATTCTATTCCATTGGTCTACTTGTCTGTCTCTATACCAGTACCATGCAGTTTTTATCACAATTGCTCTGTAGTAAAGCTTTAGGTCAGGCATGGTGATTCCACCAGAGGTTCTTTTATCCTTGAGAAGACTTTTTGCTATCCTAGGTTTTTTGTTATTCCAGATGAATTTGCAAATTGCTCCTTCTAATTCGTTGAAGAATTGAGTTGGAATTTTGATGGGGATTGCATTGAATCTGTAGATTGCTTTTGGCAAGATAGCCATTTTTACAATGTTTATCCTGCCAATCCATGAGCATGGGAGATCTTTCCATCTTCTGAGATCTTCTTTAATTTCTTTCTTCGGAGATTTGAAGTTTTTATCATACAGATCTTTCACCTCCTTAGTTAGAGTTACGCCAAGATATTTTATACTATTTGTGACTATTGAGAAGGGTGTTGTTTCCCTAATTTCTTTCTCAGCCTGTTTATTCTTTGTATAGAGAAAGGCCATTGACTTGTTTGAGTTTATTTTATATCCAGCTACTTCATTGAAGCTGTTTATCAGGCTTAGGAGTTCTCTGGTGGAATTTTTAGGGTCACTTATATATACTATCATATCATCTGCAAAAAGTGATATTTTGACTTCCTCTTTTCCAATTTGTATTCCCTTGATCTCCTTTTGTTGTCGAATTGCTCTGGCTAATAGTTCAAGTACTATGTTGAAAAGATAGGGAGAAAGTGGGCAGCCTTGTCTAGTCCCTGATTTTAGTGGGATTGCTTCCAGCTTCTCTCCATTTACTTTGATGTTGGCTACTGGTTTGCTGTAGATTGCTTTTATCATGTTTAGGTATGGGCCTTGAATTCCTGATCTTTCCAAAACTTTTATCCTGAATGGGTGTTGAATCTTGTCAAATGCTTTTTCTGCATCTAACGAGATGATCATGTGGTTTTTGTCTTTGAGTTTGTTTATATTAATGGATTACATTGATGGATTTTCGTATATTAAACCATCCCTGCATCCCTGGAATAAAACCTACTTGGTCAGGATGGATGATTGCTTTAATGTGTTCTTGGATTCGGTTAGCAAGAATTTTATTGAGGATTTTTGCATCGATATTCATAAGAGAAATTGGTCTGAAGTTCTCTATCTTTGTTGAGTCTTTCTGTGGTATAGGTATAAGAGTAATAGTGGCTTTATAAAATGAGTTGGGTAGAGTACCTTCTACTTCTATTTTGTGAAATAGTTTGTGCAGAACTGGAATTAGATCTTCTTTGAAGGTCTGATAGAACTCTGCACTAAACCTGTCTGGTCCTGGGCTTTTTTTGGCTGGGAGACTATTAATAACTGCTTCTATTTCTTTAGGTGATATGGGACTGTTTAGATGGTCAACTTGATCCTGACTCAACTTTGGTACCTGGTATCTGTCCAGAAATTTGTCCATTTCATCCAGGTTTTCCAGTTTTGTTGAGTATAACCTTTTGTAGAAGGATCTGATGGTGTTTTGGATTTCTTCAGGATCTGTTGTTATGTCTCCCTTTTCATTTCTGATTTTGTTAATTAGGATTTTGTCCCTGTGCCCTTTAGTAAGTCTAGCTAAGGGTTTATCTATCTTGTTGATTTTCTCAAAGAACCAACTCCTTGTTTGGTTAATTCTTTGAATAGTTCTTCTTGTTTCCACTTGGTTGATTTCACCCCTGAGTTTGATTATTTCCTTCCGTCTACTCCTCTTGGGTGAATTTGCTTCCTTTTTTTCTAGAGCTTTTATATGTGTTGTCAAGCTGCTAGTATGTGCTCTCTCCCGTTTCTTCTTGGAGGCACTCAGAGCGATGAGTTTCCCTCTTAGAAATGCTTTCATTGTGTCCCAAATGTTTGGGTACGTTGTGGCTTCATTTTCATTAAACTCTAAAAAGTCTTTAATTTCTTTCTTTATTCCTTCCTTGACCAAGGTATCATTGAGAAGAGTGTTGTTCAGTTTCCACGGGAATGTTGGCTTTCCATTATTTATGTTGTTATTGAAGATCAGTCTTAGGTCATGGTGGTCTGATAGGATACATGGGACAATTTCAATAATTTTGTATCTGTTGAGGCCTGTTTTGTGGTCAATTATATGGTCAATTTTGGAGAAGGTCTCGTGAGGTGCTGAGAAGAAGGTATATCCTTTTGTTTTAGGATAAAATGTTCTGTAGATATCTGTCAGGTCCATTTGTTTCATAACTTCTGTTAGTTTCACTGTGTCCCTGTTTAGTTTCTGTTTCCACGATCTGTCCATTGATGAAAGTGGTGTGTTGAAGTCTCCCACTATTATTGTGTGAGGTGCAATGTGTGCTTTGAGCTTTACTAAAGTGTCTTTATGAACGTGGCTGCCCTTGCATTTGGAGCGTAGATATTCAGAATTGAGAGTTCCTCTTGGAGGATTTTACCTTTGATGAGTATGAAGTGTCCCTCCTTGTCTTTTTTGATAACTTTGGGTTGGAAGTCGATTTTATCCGATATTAGAATGGCTACTCCAGCTTGTTTCTTCAGACCATTTGCTTGGAAAATTGTTTTCCAGCCTTTCACTCTGAGGTAGTGTCTGTCTTTTTCCCTGAGATGGGTTTCCTGTAAGCAGCAGAATGTTGGGTCCTGTTTGTGTAGCCAGTCTGTTAGTCTATGTCTTTTTATTAGGGAGTTGAGTCCATTGATATTAAGAGATATTAAGGAAAAGTAATTGTTGCTTCCTTTTATTTTTGTTGTTAGAGTTGGCATTCTGTTCTTGTGGCTGTCTTCTTTTTGGTTTGTTGAGGGATTACTTTCTTGCTTGTTCTAGGGTGTGATTTCTGTCCTTCTATTGCTTCTTTTCTGTTATTATCCTTTGAAGGGTTGGATTCGTGGAAAGATATTGTGTGAATTTGGTTGTGTCGTGGAATACTTTGGTTTCTCCATCTATGGTAATTGAGAGTTTGGCCGGGTATATTAGCCTGGGCTGGCATTTGTGTTCTCTTAGTTTCTTTATAACATCTGTCCAGGCTCTTCTGGCTTTCATAGTCTCTGGTGAAAAGTCTGGTGTTATTCTGATAGGCCTTCCTTTATATGTTACTTGACCTTTCTCCCTTACTGCTTTTAATATTCTATCTTTATTTAGTGCATTTGTTGTTCTGATTATTATGTGTCGGGAGGAATTTCTTTTCTGGTCCAGTCTATTTGGAGTTCTGTAGGCTTCTTGTATGATCATGGGCATCTCTTTCTTTATGTTTGGGAAGTTTTCTTCAGTTATTTTGTTGAAGATATTAGCTGGCCTTTTAAGTTGAAAATCTTCATTCTCATTAATTCCTATTATGTGTAGGTTTGGTCTTCTCATTGTGTCCTGGATTTCCTGGATGTTTTGAGTTAGGATCCTTTTGCATTTTGTATTTTCTTTGACTGTTGTGTCCATGTTCTCTATGGAATTGTCTGCACCTGAGATTCTCTCTTCCATTTCTTGTATTCTGTTGCTGATGCTCGCATCTATGGTTCCAGATCTCTTTCCTAGGGTTTCTATCTCCAGCATTGCCTCGCTTTGGGTTTTCTTTACTGTGTCTACTTCCCTTTTTAGTTCTAGTATGGTTTTGTTCATTTCCATTACCTGTTTGGATGTGTTTTCCTGTTTTTCTTTAAGGACTTCTACCTGTTTGGCTGTGTTTTCCTGCTTTTCTTTAAGGGCCTGTAACTCTTTAGCAGTGCTCTCCTGTAATTCTTTAAGTGACTTATGAAAGTCCTTCTTGATGTCCTCTATCATCATCATGAGAAATGTTTTTAAATCTGGGTCTAGATTTTCGGTTGTGTTGGGGTGCCCAGGACTAGTTGGGGTGGGAGTGCTGTGTTCTGATGATGGTAAGTGGTCTAGATTTCTGTTAGTAGGATTCTTACGTTTGCCTTTTGCCATCTGGTAATCTCTGAAACTAGCTGTTATAGTTGTCTCTGTTAAGAGCTTGTTCTTCAGGTGACTCTGTTAGCCTCTATAAGCAGACCTGGGAGGGTAGCACTCTCCTTAGTTTCAGTGGGTAGAGTATTCTCTGCAGGAAAGCTCTCTTCTTGCAGGGAAGGTACCCAGATATCTGGTGTTCGAACCGGACTCCTGGCAGAAGTTGTGTTCCACTCACTAGAGGTCTTAGGATCCCTTGTGGAATCCTGTGTGGGCCCTTGCGGGTGTCAGCCGACTCCGCTGGCAAGGTAGCCCGGGGCTCAAGTGGAGCGGAAGGGGCTTGTGCCCCAGGTCAGGCCCGGGTAGTCTGCTTCCCTATGTACCGCAGTCTCAGGTTCCGCGTGATTGGATTGGGGCTGGCGCTGTGTTCCACTCACCATAGGTCTTAGGATCCCGAGGGGAATCCTGTGTGGGCCCTTGCGGGTTTCAGGTGACTCTGCTGACAAGGTAGCCCAGGGCTCGAGTGGAGCAGAGGGGGCTTGTGCCCCAGGTCAGGCCCGGGAAATCTCTGATTTTTAACTCTTAATGACAGATAATGAATGTCTATCTGGAAAACTAGTCATAATATCCATTACATATGTAAGCATTTCTGTTGTAAACTCCTTAACTGATTTTTGAGTTGAATTTAAGTGTGAACTCATGGTGAAATTTTTACCATGTGATCATATATTCTAAAAGATGTATAAGTGCTGAGGACAAAGGGATCAGAGAGAATTTTTTTGGAGAGAATTTTTAGAGAACAACCACTGAGAAATAAAGATTAAAATCACTTTTCAAAGTGTCTCTTTTTCTTCCTGAGACATTCACTAGCAGACTGGGAGTTGTATAAACTCTCAGTCCAAGACTTGAAGTTCTGTGGAGAAGAGAACTAAGACTACTTTCCTTAACTTCCCCTTGTTTTATACCAGGTACCAAATCCAGTGGTTTTTAACCTCAGAATATGTAAGAAAGTTATTAAATATTTTTAGAAGCAAGGAGCTTCTGTATTCAGCATAGTTAAAGAGGTTCAAGGTCAGGGATTATAAGTCATCTGCCTATGTACAACGCTGTCTTGCTTCAGTCCATTACAGGCCTGGCAGGCTCCAGGAATGGACCTGTTTAATAGAGAACAAATTTTAAATAAACAACAGGGTGTGGTGCTGGTTGGCACCCTTAATCCTAGCACTATAGAAACAAAGGGATTATGATTTTCCTAATTTTGAGGCTATCCAGGGCTACACATTGAAATAATGTCTCAGCTGACAAAACAAGACCACACACAAAATAAGTAAATAAGTAAGTAACTAATTAAATAGTTCCAACTACTAAACAAATATTTAAACAAAAAAATTAAAACTCTAAAAAGTGACTTTGCAATTGTGTCTAGACATCCATGTATGTGTTGTTTGAAAATTTTCAGCAACTTTTTCATGATGATGGTTGAGAACTCTGAAAATCCAGACCCTGAAGTAGGAAACACTGTAGTCACATATATTTTAAATCATTCTAGATTTGAACTTTTGCACTGAAGCACTAGTATTCATCAACTTATTTTGTATGGGTGTGTCCCTGTTGTGTATGTGTGTGAGAGCCATGTTTTAACAACAGACACCTTACTCTACCATTGTGCCAGTTCAGCTATCTAGACAAAGTGTGTTATTCATATGTCATAGTCAATTTGGAAAGCCATGCAGCCACTTCCAATCCTAGTTTCTGTCTCCCATATTCTGGGATCACATGACAGAGTTCTGATTCATATATTTAAGTGTGTACTGAGATTCAGATTCAGTTTTCCTTATTACAATGTCAGCTCCTGCATTACTTAGCCACATCCCAGACCAAAAGCATGTCTTCTATCTATTTTGTTACGCATTGTAATGCTAAATTTTGGCCCCCAATTCCTGGTTGCTCCCAGGAAATCTGTACAAACAATTTGACCTTACTCCTTGTATATATATCTATTGGTTAAATAAAGATGGTTATTTAAGCTTCAAGCTGCATTTCTCCTTGAAGAATACAAGATACAAAAATTAGGTAATAAATTAACCACAATATATCAGTGGTTAAGTCTTAAGTGTAAAGATGTAATATTTGTATGAACTGATATTTATTCCTGTTGATGATGTGTTGGATGTTAATAAATTATTGCAATGTTGGTAAGAAGAAGCATTCCTATGAAAATATTGCTTTCCTGAATGTCAGGAGTCAGCTATACCACTACTGGGCATATACCCCAAAGATGTTCCAACATCCCACAAAGACACTTGATCAACTATGTTAATAGCAGCTTTATTCATAATAGCCAGAACCTTGAAACAAACTAGATGTCTCCCAACTGAAAGTGGATAAAGAAGAAGTGGTATATCTACACAATGAAATACTGTTCAGCTACGGAAAAAAAAATCGTGAATTTTTCAGGCAAATGGATGTAACCTGAGAATTACATCCTGAGTGGGGAAACCTGTTCCCAAAATGACATATATGGTATGCACTCACTTGTAAATGAATATTAGCCATAAAATGAAGGTACCATGTTATACTCAACAGACCCAAACACCTAAACAAGGAGTAAGAACCATCATGGAAACTTGAATCTCATTTAGAAGGGGGACTAATATATTCAAAAGAGGTAGATGGAGGGAGAATGGCAAGAGGAATGGGGGTTCAGAATCAAGTGTGAGGAAGGTCAGGAGAGATGGCTAGAAATCCATCTAAAACTAACAGGAGTAAGGAGGTGGAGGGGCATCTCCAGGAGGAGGCAGAGATCTTGGATAAGGAAGGCAATCAAGAATCAACAGGAGTGATATTAGCTGTGATTTACTACATTAGGGATATGAAACTTGAAGAGGTTACCTCCTGTTTCCAGGCAGGAACCCTAATGGAGCGACAGAGACACCAACCCACACACAAAACTTTTATTCCAAAATGTATCCTGTCTCCAAGTAATAAAGGCACAGGAGATGGAGCAGAGACTGAGGGAATAGGCATCCAATAACTGGTTCAACTTGAGACCCAACTCATGATCAGTTACCAGTCCCTACTACTGCTAATGATATGCTGCTATGCTTGCATTCAGGAGAAAGTTTAATCCATCTCCTTCACATGATTGTCTATATATTCCTGGATTTCTTTAAGGGATTTATTAATTTCCTCTTTATGGGCCACTATCATCTTCATATGATTGGATTTACAGGATTTTTCCAGTGCTCCAACTGTATTAGAACATCGAGGGCTTGGTGTAATAGGGTAGTTGGGCTCTGGTGGTGCCATATTGCCCTGGCTGTTGTTGATTGTATGCTTAAGCTGGCCTCTAGTCACCTGAGTTTGGAATATTATGAGTGTAGGTGTTGATTTATGATTATTTCTTTGATGGGTGGATGCTCTTTGGATGTATTCACCTTTGATTTCTTTTTTCTCTCTGATGTTCTAGCCTGAACAGTTTGTAGTTTTGTTGACTAATGAGCCTTCAGGTCCAGCAGAATGTCTTTGTTGGAGGATTTGCAGCCTGAATGATCTCTGAAATTTAGGTGACAATTTTGCCTCTGGGATTCCAAGTATCTGTGTGACCCATGTGGGTCCTACTATTGCTTGTATTCCAGTAAAGTAGAAGACTACTGCCAAAGTTGTGGGTGAGCATATGGATCTTACATGAGGGGGTAAAGTTGAGGGCTCTAGAGAGGGTTTTGTGCCCTTGCAAGGCTCTGGACCCTGGTAAAACTGGTGGAACACATGCTGGAAGAGCTATTAGGTTATTTTTAAAGCATAATCTTTTTCCTTAATTCTTTGAGAGTATCATATATGGACACAATGCACTTTAGTCATATTTACCCTTTGTCCTCCCAAGTCCTCTAGAACTTCTGAAACATTCCAAACTCACCCAAATTTATATATCTATTTTTTTTATAACTTATCAAGTCAGTTTCTAATGTCCCTGCACCCACAGAGGTGCTTGGCTTACCTACTAGGGGCCATATTCTTATGGAAAACTGCTTTTCCATGCCCAGAAACCATGATCTGTCAATAGCTCATCAGGTCTGGAGTGTCCTGAATTCCTCCCTCATGCTAGACTGTTTACTGTCTTAATATTGTGGATGTCATATGCAAGTGAGTACATTTGTTGTGAGTTGATGAGTACAGTGCTTCAGTCAAATCTGGTAGATACATTTTTCTCTAATTCTATCTCAGATATAGATCATTGAAGTTTTACATCCTATTTACCATATTACCTGAAACTTTGGTGAGGGGAATACTATAGATACCTCATTTGTGACTGGGTATTACAGAGTCACTCATTCTCTGCACTTTGGTCAGTGTGGGGACCCCATTCACAGCACAGAGAAATTTCTCTGATGAGACTAATGTTGCAGTAATCTATGGCTAGATATATAAAACTTTAGAGGGTAATTTTACAAGAGGTCTGTTTAGCAAATTTATAGCATTCATTGTATCTGTGGGGTCTGTGATGTCTTCTACATTGGATTTCTGGCCTGATTTAAAGCACCAGCATACTACTTGTAAAGCAATAGTTCTCAATCTGTGGGTAATGACCCTTGGAGAGCACATATTTCCTCTGTTCCTAAAAATCTACAAGCATAGTTCATCTTTGTTGATACAGTGGTAGTTTTGTTGCTGAGTTGTATGTCTATATGTGAGATCATCAGAAATGTGTGTATTCTAGTGGTCATGAACCACAACTTCATAATCATTACTAGAGAACAAGACCCAAATTAAACTAGAAAGTGGCTGGTTAGCCTTATAAGAGTGCTACCAATGTAGCAATGGGCATATATTACTAGGATGCTCACTGTTGTATTTCACATTGGTCACAGATGGTTAAGGTTATTAATGACTTCTTCCTTATCATCCTGAATGCATCTCAACTACTGTAGAGTGTACCCAGAAATGATGAGTCATTTTGGTCAATATGATCTTGAATACTCATGTACTATCTCCAAAGGGTGTGGTATCTTCAGCAAGAGGATTTTACTATAAAGTTCTGCTTTGTGACAAGGAGCAATGCCAGTAGTCTGCATTGTTTGGGTGACTTTAGATACTCAGACCAAATAATCAAGTGAATGCATCTCATATAAGACTTTTTAGTCAATAGTCTATCATTTCTGAGATCTGTTAAGGATAAGCCAAAAGTAACACTCACACAAACAACCATATAGAGAGGGCTTTCTTGTGGATTGTCAACCATCCTTAGTGTTTGTTATTTCCTCCTTTCCACCCTCTTATACTTCCTATGATTATATAATGTCAAGCAGTTTTCTGAAATGATTAAAATATACCATGATCATAAATGTTTGTGGGTTGACAAATACATATATGTATGTAAGAATGTATGTATGTATGTGTGTGTATATATATATATATATATATATATATATATGTATCCTTGTTGATTCTATTTGGGGAATTTTATATCAATATTGATAGATATGAATTTATCTCTTCATGGTCAATTGTGCATTTTAAAATGGGAAACCTGTAACTTTTTAATCCTGAAATATAGGTTTTTATTCAAAGATTAATTTTTATGTAAAAGCTTTTGGGGGATTTCTTTGTCCCCTTTTTGCACAAATAACCACAGAGCATATCTATACCCATTCTAGCACATTTTAGTTCCCAAATAAAGACACAGAAACTTGTTATTTTTATTAATAAGTTGTTGACACTGAGTTTGGCAGGTTTGGATACATTCTAATTTGACTAGGCTGCTACGTCCCAACAAAGTGCCCCACTATTTGTCACCTGGTCTTGTCCTGATTGATTTTAGTCCATGTGTATCCTCATGTCTGTTTCTCATCATGACCTCATAGCAAATCCTCCTAGTACATCCACATGATCTCTCCATATCTTTTCTTCTGCCTCTGTTTCTTTTTTTCTTGGGTTCTCTAGATTAGGATCAGATGTCTTGCCTTATTCTCCTCTCCTGCTCATTTGGTGATTGGTCAAGAATTTATTAGCTAATCAGAGGTGATGGAAAACCATATTTACACATCATTGATACAGGAGATGCTCCAATAATCATGACAATGTCAATGTCTGTGAGAGACCAAACTGTGGGAAACTAGGCCCTCAGTAACTCTCACCCTAAAGATCCACTGACCCTTTGAAGGGAATTATGTCACCCCCTCCTTCATTGCCTCCACCTGGTGCCTGAGACTGTCAGCTTCACTCCCTCCTTCACTTGGCGCCTAGAACTGCTTAGATTAAGGCAGCTTCACCTCCTCCTCCATGTCTCCATTTGGTGCCTGGGACTGTTTATGGCACTCCAAGATAAACTGCAGAATGTTTGAAGGCCACACGGGACTGCTTTAGGGCCGAGATTCCAAGATAAGCTGCAAGAAGCCTGCAATCAGCATCCACCCCAGATGTCCATCCCTTTCTCTGTATTTTATTATGCACCCTCCCCATTTTTTTCTAATTGTGTGCTTATAACCTGACTCTTAGCCTTCATTAAACAGACCTTGACAACTCTTTGCTTGGTCTCGCTCCCCTTTCTCTGCCCGCTTCTCTTGCAGGCCTCGGTCCTCCTCTACCCACGGAATAACTAGGTCCTGCAAGACAGGACAAATGTCTGGATTGTAACCTGATTTCTGGGCATAGGAATTAGCAACTGAATACAAAATTAACAAAACCATCCCCCATCATTTTCCACTTTTAGTCCAATAAAATGTTCTCTCATATTAATAAATTATATACCAAAAATCAAATATGAAGACTTACCAAGTAAAAATTACCTTCATGAGTTTGAAACTGTCAGATCCCATGGAACTAGAATTACAGACAGTTGTGAGCTGCTATATGGGTGCAGGGAATTGAACCTAGGTATTTGGAGGATTATACAGTCCTCTTAACTAAGTGATCTATCCAGCCATATATTCTTCATATTTTTTAAAAAAATATTTTCTTTCTATTTTTTTTCTTCTAAGACATGCCTTAATTTTTTCCACATTTCTCCTTTTCTTGTATCTCTAAAGCCCTTTTATTTGTGAATGTGTATATTTATGAAAAAACAGTATAATCGTCATGTTGAGAAGTATCCAATAATGAAAATCATAATTAGTAATGTGTCATTTACACTTTAGTCTTTTCTCTCCTTTTCTTTGCTTTATCTTTAAAGCATGTAATACTGCATTATGTAGAGTCCAAAAGCCATATGTTATTTATTTTTTAATCTTATTTGACTTATTCCTTATAATTTCATTAATTTATTACCTGATTAAAAGTTTGGTTATGTTCAGATTTCTTCTGTGTGTTTTGTGTGTAAGACATCCTGCTGTATTTCAGCCATCCCTGTCTTCTTATGTACAGAAATCATGTGTTTCTGCTTTCCATGTGTTTGCAGCTGGCCTCTTCCAAGGTTCACTGTTGTGGAGTTTAACCAGGAGTTGTGCTTCACTGGATTCCTGACCCTACCTAATTATGAGGTTCCCCTCAGGTGCTGGGATATTTCCCCCATGTGTGCTGTGCATAGGCTTCTCAGTGAAATTTGCGTATCTTGGTATATCTCAGATATGGGTTCTGTATGTTTCAGCTATGGGCAGGAGCTCTGCATCCCACTTCATGTGTTCAGTATTGGGAGTGTAGCTGAACTTTATAATGGCTGCTGGCCAACAAAACATATGCATACACAACCCACATAGACCTGATTGTGTGCATTCTCCATCTACTTAACCCTCTCCAATTCACTCTGAACCAATAAAAGAGAGACCATGAGACTGTTGCAACTAGGCCTTCTATAAATTTGGAACAGATGTACACCTTGATCTTCATGTGGGTCCACTAATATTTGGAGCAGGAGTTGTCTCTGATTCTGTTGCCTGCCGTTGGTTCCTTTTCCCATAACTGGACTGCTTGATTGGGCCTATGTGGGAAAAGACATACTAAGTCTTTCCAGGACTAGAAATCCCAGGATGTCATATTATAAAATGGCTTATTCTTCTTCTTTGAAAAGAAGGGGAGGGAATAATTGAAGGTGAGATTTGTAAGGGTGGGTGGGGTTGGAGGAGAGGAGGGTGCGGGGCTTCAATTAGTATATAAAGTAAATAAATAAATGTGAAAGAAAGAAGGAAACTCTCAACATTACTTGGTCTAACATTCCCCCTTGCCTGTCACTAGGAAATTGCCTTCAATCTTGGAATTTGCTAATGCTCCAATCTTAGATTCTGTGTCTCACATTTATTGCATTGAATACAAATAAAATTACTTAGGGAGTTTTCATATGCCCCATTTTGCTCCCAAATAACTGCATTCCATTTCTATACTTTTTCTAGCCCACTTAGCTACCAAATTCAGGTATAGACATGCTATTTTTATTAACAAGCCACTGGCTCTAAGCTGGGCATATTCTGAGTTATTCTAACTTGACTAGGCTGCTGATAGTCAGCCAAGTGCCTGCTTATTTACCATGTGGTTTTGTCCTGGATCCCTCTAGTCATTGTGTGTCCTCATTGCTGCTCTTCTATTAGAACTTTATTGCAAATCCTCCTTGTCCACCCTCATGATCTTTCTACTTCTTTTCTTCCCTCCCTGTCTCTTTGATTTTAGGATTCTAAAACGGAGGTTGTAAGCCCTGCCCTTATCTTTTCTAATGCTCAACTATTGGTTTGCCATTACCTTATTAACTAATTAGAGGTGATGGAAAACATGGTCATTGCACAAAATTGATATAGAATATAGTCCAATAAACATGACAATGCCAACACCTGAATTGCAAACATATGTGGGGCATGCCAAACCACATCTGAATATCCAGGACAAAAAAAAAACTATCCACCAATATTTTTATGGTTATCACATTATGTACATGTGTCAAGTTAATATTATGGACTTGGGATCCTGGCATGTCATTGTCCACATGACTATGTGCCTGTTTCAGAGAGGATCAATCGAATGCAGAGAACCCACTTTGAATCTGGGTGATATAATTACCTTGATGTAGAGATATAAAAAGAGTCTAAAGAAAACAGAAATGAGCACAGAAATTCACATCTCAACTTTCTGCCTATAAACACAATGTTACCACATACTTTACACTCCTCTCTCCACAAATCCATCTCCCCTACTGCTTCTACCTTACATGATGCACACATACTTCAGACTGTGAGGGGAAGGAAACATTTCTTTCTTATCTTCGTCAGGTATTTTGTCAGAGGAACAAGAAGTATAGACAACGCGTCTGTAAAATGTTTTCCACAAAACAACTACTGATCATTCCACATAATGGAGTCTCTTACAAGAAACTTAATGGTTTCAAATTGCAGTTTTAGCACTGAACAACAGAAAAAAGCATATGACAATATATAAGCAAAGAAAGATGACCAGGGCTCATATGATTCTTGGTGGTAGTTATCTCTTACCAAAGCACGGTAAAAACAGGCTAAAATTGAACTTCATATTGGTGATGAGAACAAAGGGACAAACTACTGGAAAGCATATTTCTATCAACGTAAATATATTCAGTGCCCATGGCACTGGATATTTGGAACAGGTCCTAATGACAGCAACAAGGGAAGACAATGAATAAGAGATTACAAATATACACAGAAAGATGAGGATAATTTTTGATGCTCTGTCTTCAGGTGAGACTTTCTGAAAGTGTTGAGCACTGTGAATATTCCTAACTTGTCTCTTATGTTTGTAAAGGGTACTCACCATGGAGACACTTGAGCAGGCCATGAGACTTAGACATAAGACATCTGAGAAGCACAATAAGAACATATAGAGTACAGCTCGCACATGATCAGAAGTAAATAATGAGCAGTATTCATAGCTCAACCTGTTAGTCACATTTTCCTTGGAACTGGGGCCTGACACTCTTACTGGAATCAAAATGTTTAGAAGCAGGTGGAAAAGCCAAGAGACTAAGCAGAAGGGGCCAATGTACTTGGTGGCTCTGTATTTAAGCTTCATCCACTTGAAGTTGCTGGATCTGATTGTGATGGCTTGAAAACAACTCAATATGCATGTGGCATACATGGACATACATCTTGTTATTCGGGAAATATACATGATCAATTTACATCCAATGTCATCCAGGAAAATATTAAAGCCAAAATATGACATTGTCCTTGGAATGTCTCTTAAGATGATAGTCAAGCAGTTGGCAAAAGTCAAGTGCTCTATAATCAAGTCTTTGGGCAGTAAATGCTTTCCAATGAATATCAAAATGACATAATAAAATAATATTGAGAAATTGCCAAGCACTCCCACTATAATCTGGCAGAAGAGAAAAATTCCCATTGTAACGTTTTCAGAAATCATTTTCATTCCTATTTAAAAAGTAAATAATTTTACTATGATTTAGAGACCCTGGACATGCATTTTGAGTGTGCATTATTACATAAAGTTGGCTTAAATAAAACATTCATTCCAATATTTTATTTATATAACAGAAAATAAAATGGCTTAATATATAGAGGTAAAGAACCCTAGTGTAGACTCTATAGGAAAGTAAAATGTTGTAGAAGCTTAAAAAATTAGTGTTGCTTTTCTTCAAAAATATTAAAAAGTATATTATCCAGTTCCAATTATAGAGTTACTGAATCTCTCACTCGTTAAGTCATCAACTCTTGTTCATCATAATATCAAAAGCTGAACAAAGATCTTAGCAAGATAGAGGATACAAAGCCACAGAAGGAATGACCAGTGTTGAATAAGAATAAAGTTTCAGACATTCCATTCCAATGCCCTGCTGAGTCACAGCAGGTCTAAGGATGAATATCAGGAAGACACAATCTCTTTAGTGAATGGTTGGTATAACACAATGATCAGACTTTCTGATCCTTAATAACTTTGTATACAATGGTAATTCACCTGCATAATATGATTGTATCTATATTCCCTCACCTTGCGCATGCAAAAAAGTTAATTAATCTGTAGCCAACATGCTAGAACTATCAGAAGAAAATAGAAATATAAGATATAGGTAGAGACATCAATACTAGTAGCATAGGGGAGTCACCAAGAACTAATGAGAAAAGCAACACATTAAAAGCTTTCTTCACATTAAAAAACAAAAAACAAAAAACAAAAACAAACAAACAAACAAAAAAACCTACTTACCAAGTATAGATTTAATCTACCAAATAGGAAGAAATCATCAATTTCTGTATTTCAATCAATAGATTACGATCTTGAATATATAAAGTAGTATAAAGATTAAACAATGCCTTCACAATCTTTCCAGGCAAGAGTCATGCTAATGAAATAGGCATGGATTTCTTTAAAGACAATGCACAAATGGACAGTAAATAGTTTAAGTACTCAATATTTATATCTATCAATTAAACACAAATTACAAATGTTTTGAGACTTCATTGAACCCCTTAGAATAATTAACATCAAGAGAATAAACCACAACAAATGCTGACAAATGGTGTGGACAAAAAAGAATCTTCATACTATAATGTAAACAGTTAAGTAATTATAGAAATAAATACAAAGATATCTCAAAAAACTAAAAATAGGAATACAATATAACACAGCTATATAATTTTTTGGCATATTCCCAAGGACTATATGTCCTACAACAGAGATACTACACATCCATATTAACTGCTGCATTTTTTGAACAGCAAAAAAATTTTGTTATCAACAGATAATAGAAGTATACTATCTGTGCACAGCAGAATTTTGTTACTATGTAGAGGAAAGTAATATCATGAAAATTTTAGAACCTATATGCGATTACAATTATTTTAGCAAGATATCATAAACGGTAAAAATCACATCTTCTTTCTCAAACATGGACATAAATCACAATGTCCGTATGTAGGTAAGTATAGAGAGGAAGTGTTTATAGGCTATCAAACTAGAACGGCGATCAAACAGGGAAAACTAGAGGTCTTGTACAAGTTTGTACAAGTTTGCACTCCTATCAGCAATGTACATGTGTTTCTTTTGTTCCACATCCTGGCCAGAATGTACTATTCCTTGAGGGTTTTGTTGTTGTTGTTATTGTTATTGTTTTTTAATCTTAGCTATTCTGCTAGGTTTAAGGTAGAATCATATGGTCATTTTGATTTGTATTTCCCTGATGACTAAGGACATTGAACATTTCTTATACAACCATTCTGAAAATCAGTTTGGCCACTTCTCAAAAAATTTGAGAATAGTTCTACCTCAAGAACAGCTATACCATTCATGGGTATATACCTAAATATGCTCCATCATCCCACAAGTGTAATTGCTGAACTGTGTTCAGAGCAGCTTTATTAGCAATAGCCAGAAACTAGAAATTACCTAGATGTCCCTCAACTGAAGAATGGATACAGAAAAATGTGCTTCATTTATATAATAGAATACTACTCAGCTATTAAAGGAAAGGACATCCTGATATTTACAGGCAAATGGATGGAATTGGAGAATATCCTAAGTGAGGTAACCCAGACTCCAAATGCCATGCATGATAAGTATTCACTTATAAGTGGATGTTAGCCATACAATATAGGATAACCATATTATAATCCACAGACACAAAGAAGCCAAATAACAAGGACCCAAGGGAGGATGGTTAAATCTTTCTCAGGAGGGGAAATAAAATATCTATCAGAGATGAATGGAATGAGGGAATCTGGTAGGAGAGGAGAAGAGTAGGGAGAGCAGGGTTATGGGTGATCAGGTGTAGGTAGAGCAGGAGAGAGAGAATGCAAAACGGCAGTGGGCAGGGTAGAGAATCTCTAGTATGTACCAAAGACCTGGGACAGTAGGAGTACCCAGGCTGTCTATGAAGATGTCTCAACCTGAGACTCCTAGCAGTGAAGGATATGGTTCATGAAATGGTAACTTCCTGTAGCCAGGAAGGACACCCAGTATAGGTATAGGGTCAGTAACCCACCCACAAACCTTCAACCCCAAATGTGTCCTTATAAGATGTGCAGATACATAGATAGAGCAGATTGAGGGAATGTCCAACCAATGACTTACCCAAACTGAAATCCATCCAATGGGCAAGAATCAATCCCTAACAGTATTAATGGAACCTAGCATTACAGTCCTTTAGAGGCTCTACCCAGCAGCCAATGAAAACAGATGCAGACTCACATTCAAACATTAGTTGGAGCTTAGGGAGTCTTGTGGAAGAATCTGAGTTTGGGCATGGACTGAGGGACCTGAAGAGGTCATGGAATCCACAAGAAGATCAATAGAGTCAATTAACCTATACCCTTGTGGAATCCCAGAGAATAAATTACCAACCAAAGATCAAGCATGGGTTGAACATAGGCTTCCTGCACATAAGTAGCAGAAGTACAGCTTGATCTTCATGTGAGAATCTCCTAAACTGGAGTGCGGTCTGTCCCTGAATCTGTTGCATGTCTGTGGATCTTGTTTCCCTAATTGGGGTGCCTTGGCTTGCCTGAGGGTGAAAGGGTGAGCATAGTCTTGCAATGACTTGATGTGCTAGAGGTGGAGGAGGTGGGAGGGTTTTTAAAAGGAGAAAGGGGAGAACAGGATGAAAGGAGGACCTGTCTGTGTGAGAGGGTACTGGGTGGAGAGGGGGCTTATATTAGGATGTAAAGTGAATAAATACATTAATAACTAAAAAATACGACTCGAATCAAAGGAAGGGGAACAGGACAAATGTGTCATCAAAGTGAAAAGTATTATAAGATATATACAGAGGTCTGAAATAGTGTCAGGAAAATGGAGGTGAAAAATGCAAGAGGAGAATATCTATAAGAGGTTTATGATTAACATATGAGATGTTCTTGTTATATTGTTCAGAGCTATACTGATGGCAATAAAAAAATAAGGTTACAGTCAACTAAAGTCAAACTGGTCATGGGCTTGTAGTTAGGTGATATTGATTTTAGGGTCATAATAATGAATTTGTGTTTTTATCTATAAGGAAAAAATAGAGGTATATTTAATAAGTGTTTAATATAGTAGAATTTTGTTTTTGTTGTTTTGGTTTTGGGGTCACCTATTAACAGAAATTACTTACATCAGGCAAATACATCATATCTTCTGAATGTCTAGACATGGGCCATGACAATAGGAATAGAGAAAGCCAAACATACCTATGTCTGTATTCCAGAAGTGGCCAGGCCTAAATGGACAGGATACTTATGAAAACAGCACTTTTTATGTATATTCTTAAAGAAAACAGGTGAACTAAAACCATATGAAAACAATTTTAGTGTATATGTAGCGAAACAATAATAATCAGGAAATATTGTTCATATTTTAGAATAACTGGAGTATCAAGAAAAAATCTTACCCCTTACATGTATTTACTCTTTTCTTTTAATTCATTACATTTAAGTAATAATCTTGACCCTTCCATAAAATTCAATTTTTCTAATAGAAAAATCACCTTTAATTTTATCACAAGATAAAATTATAATTATTAAATTAAAAGAGAAAAATTTAAATTTCTCCTTTTCTTGCTCCCTCTGTCCTTCTCTCCCTCTCTCCTTCCCTTCTTCCATCCATCCCTCCATCCCTTCTGCCCTCTTTTCCTTCCTCTTTCCTTCTTCCCCTCCATCCTCCCTTTGAGCAGAGCTGTTGAACAAAATTCTTAATACAGATTTTTAGTTCAACTACAACTAAGGCCAGCACTTGAGAAGAAAGTAAGATGCTTTCAGAAGGATAAGCATGACTTCTTCAAAACCTGAGTTCTAATATTTTTAGTTTTCACTACTCCTGTGCACTGGTCACTCACCTCAGATCTGGATGACACTATTGTGGTGGCTGTCATCTTGAGAAGTGAGTCTCTATTGAAACTGTGGTGAGACTCACTTCCTCATTTAAAGGTTGATGATCTCCTGGTATTCTTTCCCAGAAGATTGGCCATTTTATTCCCAGCACTTGAATGTGATGATAGCATTTCCACAAGGGTCTGAAGTTACTTTTAAACTCATTAGTACTGAGTTCCTGTCAGAAAACAAAACAAAATGTAGATGTGAAAATTACAAGAGCAATTCAAAGAAGTAACTAGGGATCAGGATTGGAACTCTCCTGTAAGTCCTTGGAATACAAAGTGCACTGCAGAATGACATGCAGAAGAAAT